>NC_051160.1:75673157-75805656 GCF_013339745.2 Dermacentor silvarum
TTCGGCACACATTAGCTGCGTTGAAACATTGTAAACATTCGCACAGGTCTCCTCCAGTTCGTAATTGCGTTAACCTGAAGGAATGTGGTAGAGAATAAGTGGCATTTCCGTAACGCAGATTCTTTTCTTTTAAAGAGTGATCTTAGTGGGCATGTTTACATGTATCGGCGATTGTTTAATAATTTATGAATTTATGAACCTATTTAGTTATTTAGATAATACTGCCGCTCCCATGCACGAGTGGCAAAACAAAAATTCCTCAATGAAAATAAATGATTTCAATCGTATCTACCACAGGGTGAGTAGGATACATGGGCAGAAATATTACTCCGATAATGTTTTTTCACAGCGTGAAAACCAAACGAAGAAGTACAGAAATGTTCTTTACGACCATTATATTGAAAACAAATGTTTTATCAACACTAAATTCGAGTGGACGGTTAACACTTCGCAGTATCAACTCAACTTTTTAAATATTGGTTGAATCTGGCTAAGAGGATGTAACTACTAGAATAGCGAAATTTTCAGTAACACTAGGAACTTGTGAATTCTGATAGATCGTCTGATCAATTCTGTTACACTGAAATACAAAGAAATGATCTGCATCAGCGAATCACGCTGGTTCATAGCAACTTCTATGCACAGTACTCACCATTGCATTTATGTGCTGCTTGCAGTTGGCGATGAGAACGTTGAGGACATATTCACGACACTTCGTAATCTCGCATCAACGGCTTCAATGTGCTGGTGCAGTGATGACTCAAAGTGCTTCGATGTGTGACTCGCATCACCTGTTTACACTTACAACTAAGTTTACCACACAGCCCATTGAGGGCTATTTGTCCCGCAACACAATTCGTAAACACGCATCACAGTGCTGGTGAAGTGCTGGTGCAGTGCTGGTAGTTTCATTCGTACGCGTTCATAAAGCACAGGAATCGATAAATTTTGTAATGCTTGGTTCAATAATTACGCAACAAAATCGTCAATCTAATGAACCTCGTAAAAAAAGGTAGAACTCTAGTCTTGACACAAAGCCTAGGAAGTACGGTTTCTTGCGCGCATCACGACGTTAATTAACGCATACTAAAGGGAAATAACTTTTAAACTCTTTCTCTTTCTTTTATAGGTGACAACGAAAGTATTTCGTCATCACAAGCCATGCATTAGAGAAAACCTCTAAAGCTTTCCTTCAGTTCTTTCCTTACGTAACCTTGACCTCCGCTGCACCGTATCTTTTCAGTCACACTGCGTAAAGATGAGCAAAGCATGAAAAACACAAAATCGAGTAATAGTGCTCCGAAAGTACAAAATACAAAGGAAAACAAGAACCAAGCGAGAGACCAAGAAAAAGAACTAACACATAAACAACAACAACAGAAAACTAACCTGACTGGCCGCTTGAGCACGTTTGATGAGGCGTGCTCGGAAGTCGTCATCGCAGACGACGCGCGACAGTGCGCCAAATACAGTTGCCCGGCCCGGAAATTCCTCGAGTTTCGGGTGATGTGGTTGTGCGAGAAAAGGAAGAAAAAAAAGAAAGCAAACAAAATACAGCAGTCGAAAGGAAGTCTCCTCTATGTGCGGTGTCAGCGCTTGTCTTTAACTCCACCGTCACATCTGCATTTCGCAAACGAAGCGTGGTATTGAGGGGATATAAAAAAAAGTGCGCAAGTCAGATCTGACACAAAGAACCGTAAGTATATGCGCTGACGCTGCCGTATGCCTCCATGAATTTGCCGTCCGCTCATATTCCGGAAGCGAATCGCCTGCCCGACTTGCAGACGCAACGAATGTCGGGGCTGACACTTTCATCGTGAAGCTCTCGTTGAGAATGTCGCAAGCGTTTCTCGAAAGCTCTCACGCTGAATACTTTCCATTTTTGTACGTGTGCGTGTCTTTCAGAAGTTACTTCCAAAACGTCTTATTCCGTCACCGTTTTTTTTATTGTGTGATGGCTTTGAAGCACAAAATATGGATTCACCTTTATTAAAATTGTGTGGTTGAGAAATAGGTTATGGAAGCACGAGGATATCTTTCGAGCACGTACATGTGTACTTTTTATCCTGGAACTTTCTTTAGACGTTATTTATTATGAATCGTTGCTATTGCGAGAAGAAAGAACACAAAACAGGTAAGGTTGTTGCCACAAAAGGCTTTATGGAAATTTTTCACAGGAATGCGTGAGTATGGCATAGCATGAAGCACGTACGTGCTACTGAATATGTGACAGACAAATTTGTCATCCCATAATTAACCCGAACTTCGTGCTTCTTCGTTGAATTAACTCTTAGAAATCTGGCTCCTAGGTTATGTGAAGGAAGTTTTATTTTTAGCAATGCCTTAAACACGAATAACAGCGCAAGACACAGGACGTAATAAAGAGACAGGTGACGGCGCTGTGCAAGTCCTCCTTATGTATTGCGTCTTGCGATGTCATTAATTTTTATGCTGCATGTACTAACAGGTCCGAATTTGCAGCTTTATTGCATTTCATTAGAGCAGCAGCAGTGTGCCAACGCATCTACAGGAAAATCTTTGCAATAAACGAATATATTGCAGCAGTGTAGCGGTAAAGAATTTGACCCAGATTTCCCCAAGGTTTCTGTTCGTAACTGCTGTTTGCCGCTAACCATCCGCTGCTGCTAATAATAGTATCTCAGACGTCACAATTGGCTGGCATCACTTTTTATGCGAACAGTTCCGGCGTAAGAACTTGTATCGTAGGAACTTACAAGAAGGAGCGACCCGTCCGTGCAAAGAAAGGGCAGAATATCCAGATGAGTGAAGCGCAATCAGCGCCCTGCATAAAACGTTCGGCCGCCACCATAAAATTGGTAGTACGAAGCAATGAACACGGTTACCGAAAACCGAGCTACTTTTAGCGCTAGTGTACTACGTACGCGAAGACTGAGTAAATGTCACGTATTTCGACTGTAACTACATGTGTGCGCGAAGCGGCCTCTGCTGCCTTTCCGCAGCTATAAACCGGAGCCGAATCCGTGTCATCGTCTTGGAAGCGGAGGATTGGTAATAAGGAACAGCAGCGAACGTGACCGACGCTCAGAGACCGAGCTAACGCAAGGACGCCGTACGTGTGTACACTCGCTCGAAAGTGCTTGGCGTTTTCTTTCTTTCTTCTTTATTTCTTCGACTCGTGTAGCCTTATGCTACTGTTCTTGTTTACTTTTTGTGTGCGTGTGTGGCGCAACGTTCCTGACGTCACTCCTGTATTCTCCATATAGGCTCCCTTCTTTAGTTCAGGCCGAATGGTTTTTGGTATCAGATACGGGTCGGCTATAACTAAGAGCAGAGAGTCCCGTTTCACCTGCGTACTTGTGGCTGGTTACGTTTATAGAAGCATGTGTTATCTCAACTAGAGCGCACAAGCAGAGTTTTTAATGCGACTATCCTTCTTAGTTTGCTTCCCCCTCTTGGCATGCTTATGCTGTCTGCTATGTAGCCCGTGAAGTGACACGTACTCTCAACAATAGTGCCTGCGCAGGGCCCCCGTTATGACGTTATTCGCGAATACTCTTACCTGCAGTTAGGACATGACCCTTAAGAGGGCTTTACCTGCTGCCGAGCTAGAAGAATGGAAACGACGCCACTCCGAAGCTGCTCGACGTCGCTTTGACGCCTAACAAGACGAAGTTAAGCAACGATGCCTGCAACAGATGCGAGACGCTACGCAGGAAATACTCCCAGAAAAACCTATCATCGCAAAGCAATCTGCTGGACCAGACCGCCGTCGATACGACGCCAAACCAGATGATTCCCGACAAAACCTACTACAGCAGAAGCAGCAGACAACGGACACCAAACAACAATGAGAGAGGCGGTCGGTTTCGAAAGGCATTTTGTTTGTAGCCACAGCGCGAACAGAAGGGGTCGTCGGCCATGTGTTCGATCAGAAACGTGTTGAATTTAAAGCACCTAAATTCGTATAGTACTTCATCATCCACAGACGCCTAATCGAAATCAATCGAAAGCTATAGATTGTAAACAAAGGCGTCTTCAGCATTACGGTGTGTCCCTAGATTGCCTGAATGCTAATCGCATTAACATCGACAATCATGGTGAGGTGGGTTATGAGCAATTTTTTTACAGCGAAGCTAGTATAGGCTAGATTCCAGGAGATTGCGTCCGGCAACGGAAGTAGATAGACCGGAAGTAGATAAGCAATTTCAGATGCGTAGCGCCAGTTTGTGGCAGCGTATGAAAACGTCGGGATCGCGGCCTTTTTAAACTTCGGGATCGTAAAACAACTTCAGACGAGTCGCGCCACCTTGTCGCGTCGTGTGAAAACGTCGGGATGGCGGCGTTTTTAAACTTCGGGATCGTAAAAAACGTGTGCACCACACCGCGCTTTTCGCAGGAACTTATGTTACGTAGCTCACCCTGGCAGCCACATGAGCGCATCAGCGCTAGTACGCGCGCTGCAATTGGAGTATCCGTCTCTTTACAAAAACGACATATTCTCTTCTATATCATGCGTAGTTTCTTTGTGCGTTAGCGCACATCGCGGCGGCGGAATCAGACACCGACGATGGGCGGGCCCCTGAGGACAAGCGTAAGCGTGCTGCCCGTCAGGACCGCGAGGTGGAATGAAATGTGAACCGTCCATGTGGTCCCGATCACGCAACCTTTGAGCGTTTCACTGCAGACACGGTTAATCACCACATACACTGCGGCGCTGTTAATCCGCATTCACAGAGTGGAACGGCAGTGATGTTTTTTTTTTTTTTTTGCTTTATGTTGATCCTGTTTAGTGAGGCTCTAAAGGGGCCCTGAAATGCCATTTCTTTTTACATAGAAGCATCCTCGGCCTCTTAGCCGGCATTCGTCATCTTCTTGATGCCTTGTTGGCAACAGCTTCAGGTGCTTGGTACTTGCCTGAAGCGCCTGAAGAGGCAATTGGCTCACTGCATATCTCCCCAATCTTGGAATTTCCCCCAGAATGAGCAGGTATGTATAGACGCCTTAAATGCATTTACATGCCTGTCGTACTTCTATGTGCATACATTTCTCACCAGCGTTCTACTCTCGACAAGCGTCGTACATGGCTTTCGTCCTCGTGACACAGGGAGCTAACAGCTACAGGCGACTGCCATCGGGGTGTTCCGCGGCGTCAACGAAGCACGCGTCGGTTTCCCTTCCGTACGATCGGTGGAGGGTTTTGGTTCTTGCTAGTCTGCGACCTTTGTCGAAGTGAGGGTGGACGTTCCGAGGGATGGCTGCAACGTGTATGGTTTCTCGGATTTGCTTGGGTATTAGCGCTTTGTGTCCGTGTTGTTTGTGGTACGTGATGCCCAGTCGATCGATGATGTATCGGCCCGTTTTAGTCTCTGTTAGTCTTTCGAGCTGAGATATGCGTTGTGCTTCGGCGGTCTCCTCGAGCGTGTTGTGCAGTCCTAGCTCGAGGAGGAGTTCCGTACTGGCGGAGTCCGGGACGCCGAGGGCAAGCTTGAACGTCCTTCGGATGAGCACGTTAATCTTGTTTTTTTCGCTAGTTGACCAGTTGTGAAAGGCCGCCACGTAGGCATTATGGCTGATGGCGAAAGCGTGGATGAGCCTGATGGTGCTTTCCTCTCTCATGCCATTTCTTCTGTTTGTGATCTGCCGGATTAGGCGCATGGCGTTGCTGACCTTGGTCGTTAGTTTATAGACAGTCTCGCCATTAACTCCGTTCGTTTCGATGAGCATACCTAGGACTTTGATCTTGCGTACCTTTGGGATTTCGATCCCTTCCTGTGTGTAGATTTTGATTTCTTCGTGTTGTGTCGGTCCGCCGTATCCCTTGGGTGGCGGCGAACTCTGGCGGCGGCGGCATACGGCACGGCAGGGCGGGCGTCGCACCTTGAAAGCGATCTGCGACGTGGAAAAAGTATGCGCCCATGCGGGCCTCATCTTCAAAGCGATCGGCGATGTGGATAAAGTGCAGCTGGTGCATGCGCTGTGCAGTCGACGCTTAGTTCGCGTTGAAGTGAGAGACGGCATGAAGGTCAATATGCTTGCAGCTGCTGGCGCGCCCACTCACTTCAGCGTTTTGACAGCGAGTTTCCGCGGTCATCGAGAGAGATTTATTCATGTTTACTTGTCCAGGCGTTACACCTTGATGGTTAATATCGTTAGTAGGCGAGTGTTTACAAGTTTACGCGGCCGATAAGTTTACTATCCTGAGTTCGTATAGTTGAATGCTAATTTGCTATTGCAATTGATGCTTCGCTTTTCGAGCAAAGTTACGGCTTTTTTTTCAAGTTTTCGCGGTAAGCTAGAGGCTAATATGTGAAGTTGGCGTTTGACTAAGGTTGCCTGAAGCGTGGAGGGAGCAAACAACTAGGGGGATAATTGCGCAGCACAGCTGAATCAAATAAAGTGGTCTCAACCCGTGATCATGCCATGGTATAATTTTTAATGTCTTTCGTCGCCTGCGCTAGCCGCGCTCAGCGCATGTTCTTCCCAAAAGACAACGGATGCGACAGAAACGTACGACGGCCACACTCACACATTCCAACAATGTCCATAAATGTATAGGTTGCATTATAAACGACTGCAGTTGTGTGACCCTATCGGGAGGAAAATGTGCACAGATTGGAAAGGCACTCGAACAAGTGCGCGTCGTTTGGAACCAATACTACAAGCGCAACACACTGGCCCCAGTCTACGGAGAAGGGTTACGCGTTGGACCGACTTTCTGAAGGAGAAAAAGCCAAGGAAATGGCTTCACAAAGAATCGGCTAGCGAAGGCTGGAGGCATGACGTCATGCTCCCTCCTAGTTTACTTCCTTCCTCCATGCCCGAGAGTGACAAAGAAGTACTGACGGGATGGAATGGGTAGGGAGTGTTAACAACCGACACTTACCCGCCTGCTAGGATATCCGGAGAAATGTGCATTATGTTCTTAAACGATCGCATCGCTTCATACGATGGCGCATGTGAGCCGCCGCGCTCGTTGTGTAGCGTCAGCGATGACGCCGCATAGAGCGCAAAAAATAGCGGGGACCTCTAAAGCCGAAACTAAGCACAAGTGATCTATTATGCGAAACTGGTATAGGTTCGCGGCTGCATGTAGCGGGATAATCTTTGGTTTGCGTGTTAAAGGCAGCATTGCCTACAGATTGAGAACGTTTTCTCACCGTGGTAGAACAGAGTGGCCGTGTCGCATAGTGAATATTCATGCAACATGACATCTATTTTTTTTCAACCTTTTCCTGGAGATCTGTGTATTGTTAGACTGTCCTCGTTCCTATAAAATAGATTGAAGGAGCTGATGTCGAAGGCAGTTTCGAAAATAGTGACCATAATAATGCGCTTTTTTCGCGTTCGTTGTTCTTCACTTAACGTCGTAGGTTCCCACGGTGTTCCACAATGTTTTTTGCCATATTTTTGCATATCATACGCTGTCATCACCGTAGAGTTGTCATTCCACCACACTTTATTTTTTTAAAAACTACGAAACGTCGCTGCCCTGTTTGTGATCGTGAACTACACACAAGATTTAACGGTTCCTGTTTATCGTTGTGCTGATGCTGTATTTTTATTCAGCTGAATTTTGGCACATATAAATATACACAAGGTTTGCATTAAGGCGTTTGTATGCATAGCCAGCGGTCTAGTTCAAGATGTACATCGGGTCAAAATCGGTGTTCAACTTGCGAATACAAATCATTTAAGTACGAGTTAGGACATAAAAGAAGAAATACATTCAGAACAACATACAAACAATGCTGCCAAAATCATACCAAAATAAACTAATTAACACACTCAAACTCAAACGTTTCAAAGAGTAGTGCTGGAGCGATTAAACAAAATTATGAGATACTTTGATCATATGGAAGTCCCTTCCAAACCTTCCCTCCATCGCTGACCAAACATATGTCGTCGAGGGAATGTTGAAGTTACGTGAAGCAAAGACTCGAATGTTGCGGTTTGACGCATGCAGAAATGATGCGTTGAAGAGATGTTTGTTCCTAATCATGTTACAAAAAGTTAAGTAATGTTTCGGGTCTCACGGTAGGTGAAGGGGTAACACATTTAGTCTTCTAAGCAATGGTCAAATTATTTCTGTTTACCTTATTTTAAATATCAATCTCAGAGTGCGCTTCTTACGAGGTCGAATAGGATGAAGGTACGTCAATTAAGTGTTACCCCACGAGGCTACGCCGTCGACAAGTTAATTGTTTTATTTATTTACATATTTCTTACGGGCTCCTGTTTGGATTACAATGTGTGTGTGTGGGGGGGGGGGGGGGGGGGGGGGGGGGGTGCGGTACAGTGATATTGGAAAAGTAGTGAGCGCATGAAAACAAGCAAACAAAAACAAACAAACAGGCGTTAGGCAAAGGCTAGAATACTCTTTAAAAGACAGGAACACTCTTTCGTTATTTACAACTTGTCACCGGGCTCAAAGCTATTCGGCAGAGGTAAAGTGAGGCATTACGCGATAACCACGTTATTATCAATCACTAAACAGCGTTATTGGTAGTTGATATAGCATTTCTTAACGCAACATAATCACTAATGTTAGGGATACTGCCATGGCCATTTCTTCATTAGCATATTGCACATCACACCGCAGACATACTGAGTGTTAGGGTTCAGCAAAAAAGATGCGCAAAGCTCTCTCCGTTATGCAGTCAGCATGAAGTAGGACTAGGCTACGTATGAACCCCATGTTTAAGACTCCATGCGAAGGATTAGGTGAATGGCGAAGATTGCAATGGAGCACTGTTATTCTATCTCTTGGTGAGAACGCAAGTTGTATTAATGCCCTTAATTCTCTTTCTTACAGCCACCCCATGCGAACCAATATCGTTTCTTTTGTTGTCAAAGTGAGCGACTTGTAAAATATGATAATCGTCAGTTGAAGGTTACCGGGGTTTCGCATAACCTTCGCCTACACTAGAACACAAACAACTTTGCAAAGAGAACAAATGCGTCAATCTTAACTGAACATCTTCTGCAGTTTGGCCAACTATGACGAGTTTCGTGTACGTGGAAATTAGAGCAGAGTCCGGCAATTTTGTACATAGACGTTCTTCTGTATTCTTACGGCACCTAAAGATTACGACACTGTAAGAAGTAGGTCACCGCACTAAGCCCCATTTATAATTCTGGTTTAATGAAAACAGTTGAATTAAATCAGTGGTCGCATTGGCATAATCAATGTTTGTGAACACGTGGAAAATACAGCGACTCAGAAGCGTTATGTAGTCAATCAGTGGCGTTACGCCTTCATTTGATGCAATCTTTGCTGATAGATATCTCGAAACTAGAGCGAGCATGAGGATGCTTGCCAAATGGCCAGTAGTTATTTCCGGGTTTCAATTCCCAGACTGAAATACCTCACCTAACGGAATAATTAAAAGCATGTACGCAAGTGTACTTTTTAATTAGCGACCTCAAGTATGCTGCGAGATGAGTAACGACCTCTTCTGGTAATTCATCTAGTGATGTAGAATTCAGTTCTTCATCGGGTGATTTCTTTGCAAAAATATTCAAGATAAAAAAGAAAGTACAGGAGCAAGAAGTGTAGCGCGGCGCACTACTCCTGTTCCCTGTGTCGTCAGGCCTAAAATTTCCATTTGTAATAGCATTTCCCCAAAGATGAAAGCTAGTGTGTTAGATGCGCTGCCTCGTATTACCGGAGGCGCATTGCACGAGTCCTTCTAAGGCAGAGGGTCAATAAACTCGGCGAGGTGCACGAACTTCGATCATCTCGGGGATGCTCCGACTGCGCAGAACAGAAAGGAAAGACATCGGGCATGCAAATCGAAGAGACCTCACGGCTAGGCGGTGCCGGGGCACGACAAAGCGATTGATTTTCCAATCACGACGGCGAAAAGAGGTCAGTGGTGTCGCGTGTCACGCGATATGAGGGTCGGACGACTGGAACCCGCTGTTGCTGCTGTCTCGCCCTTTATGCTGCTAGAGTTTGATCGGGTAAATTAAGGATTAGATTGCTTATTCGTCCCATTGTCAGCTATTACAGAGCGGTATTTGGCTATTACATTAAAGTTAATTCGAAGAACACCGCGTTACCGTACCCCAATGGATGTGGGGCTCTATAGCTTTGCCCGGAGTCACGAGGTTAGTTGTTGATCATTATAACTGACCACATTTTTGCGCAGCAGAATATGAAAAAGTTAATATGTGTAATCTCTAAGTATGCCACAAAGGCTTCTAGGTCGGAAACGTTATTGCTAGGCTTAACAAGGTGGAATGTCTTAAGTCCACTGTGTTGGCTCGTGATATAAATTTGGTTTATTCAGTGAAATGTATTCAACATCCTTCCCCAATCCAGGGCAGGCAGAAAAATTTAGGTGAGAAAAAGTTGCATCGAAATGAATTTTTATTAGAGCTCCTTATGTTACTGTATCTTGGTGCGCAAGATTCTTTCTTTGCACCAACTCGGTTATCTTGCTTTTTGAAGCACAACAAAAGTCACCTATGTCAGCACAATTCTGTTACATAGGCTGTATTACATGAAGATACGAACATTACTTGAACAGTTGGTCGTCTCATGTCAGCAGGTCAAAAACATGAAGATTAAAAGCCAGCAAGGAACACTCGTAATTCCTATTCATTTGGCAGAAATTATTGTCTATGCACCAGTTCAAAAAAAAAAAAAAGCGTGTTCAAATTCCCCTGGCTACAGTCTTCGAAGTTCCACTTGTCACTTAAGAACTATAGCGAAGACATGCTCTGATGATGAGTGTTAACCGGTACATCAATGCATTTCGTGCCACAGAGTTTGAGAAGGCTTTCTGAAAACATGTGCTTAGCAAGTGATTTCTGCTATACGGATATGACATAGGAGTGTTCGTTTTCGATTCTCTAAGCTGGTCATGTGCCTAATGGTAGTAACTACGAGATAATTCTGAAGTTTTGTTACTTAAAAAAACATGGCCCTACGATTTGTCGTACATAGAATGGCTAGAATGGCTGTCTTCAAACAACTAGGCTGATGGGAAAAATCGCGCGATCTGCCACAGTCATTTGTAATAAATGGGGTTCCACAAAACAAAATAACCTGGCATATACCGAAAACGTGAGAATAATCAGAAAAACGCTTGAGCTCTACAATAAAGGAAAGGGTCGCTGTTTTCGAGAACCAAATATGATTGAAAACAAGATAAACGAGAAACGAACACCCTTTCCGCCTGGACTGTTCTTTTCATGATTTTATGCCCCGAGTGTTAAGAGAAAAGGGTTATTTTCCCTATTACTGTCTAGTGACCACACTGCGTCCCCAGTGTGTCGCCATTTCTCCTGTAGACAAGCAAAATGGGGACGCAATATGTCACCTTGTGATCATAAGTGTCCTCTTTATTTTCCAGTGACACCTTTAGTTATTCATGGCCTATCTTTAAAAAAAAATTATTTGGCGAGACGGCGATGTAATAAAGAAACTTACCTCTAAGAAAGCAAGACGGGCCAGAAACAGGGTCATTCGATATAAAGCGCACAGGCCTTAGTGATTTTTTTTTCAATATTATCCTTTTATTTCTTGCCTTCGGGCTGTATGTGAGGCCTATCGCTGTCGTCTCCCCTTCGCCGCTGTCTGACAATCACGCCTTCCCACGCAGTCGCTTGGAAGGCGACTGCAGAGGTCAATGCACCGCGATTCGTTCGTGCTCCCCTGTTTGCGCTCGCAAAACATCAGTTTCCGTTGGCTCGCTTCAGTAAAGAAGGCGCCTCAACTCTATTTTCTTACCCCCACTTGACCTTTGTTGCCTTTTTTTTTACGCCTACACCTGTCTCCATTCCGGGAGGAGGTAATTCGAAGCAAGGCAGGTTTAGGTTTATTTATTTTAGCGCGCAGCTCTTAATCGCCCGTTCCCACAGTGAGCGTTGGCGTTGTCCCTCGTAAATGAGCGAACGAGCACCGCGAAGGAAGAAAGCAAACGCGGAGCGCAGGGGGAGTTGAAAGACGGTGATAGCTAAGAGCGCGCAAGGAGGAAAGTGGAGGAGGAGGAGGAGCATGCAGCGTAACCGTGAGGTGGTAAGCGGAGGAGGAGGGTATGGCGAAAGCGTGAAAAGGAAAGCGTAGTGCCGCGCAAGACCGGCTTTGCGGCGACGATGGCTACGAGATGGCGCCGGAGTAGCGGGCGTCGTCCGTATGGAAACAAAGCGCTGCACGAAACAAAGCGCTGCAGCTCTTTCTGCGGCGGCTGCTCTGAATCGCACCCGCGCCTCAACCACGCGCCACCTCTCGCGATCTTCCGATTAGCGAGGCAGTCACGCCACACTTCGCTCCTTTGCAGCGTGCCGCACGAGACAGGATGTCCGCGCCAGCCAAGATATTCCGAAACGAAAACACGTATACAGCAGCGCTCAAATTTCATATTAGGGAGTAACGTAATTGTCGGTGAATGTTTTGTTTTGAAATACAAAGACAGGAAGTTCCAAGAGGCTCAATTCAACAGCAGCTTGGTAAGGTGATTACCCCTACAGTGAACTGCAGCACGCGAAAAACACCGACGGTGCAAACAATGCTAATAAGAGAAAAAACATACTTGTATAAATTCAAGGTACAATATATTTATACATTTGCTGCTTTATGTGACGATGGTCCCCGACACTTTAATGCTGCCTCCGCGAACATGTTGTACAGTAAATGCGCACACTGTGTTTCTAGTGAGCCTTGCGTGTCCAAGTTCCAAGGTGAGGGACATTTTAATCGGAATACGAGCATTCGTTTGAGCTCGCCCTTTTGTAACGTACTACATCTTTACGAGATATATATAATAATAGTGGCATACTCACAATTTCGTCGCGTCGTCCAGAGCGGTGGCCTAACATCGAGAAAGAAATAAAAATAATATGCACAAGAAAGTGAAACGCTTTCCGGTTGGCGGCGCTGCGGAAAAGTGACCGAACCAAAATTGTGAATACTTATAGCACGCACCTGAACTAAGAACAATGATTAGCACGCGTAGTTGCTTTCTTTATTTTCGCTTATGTTTGTAACGGGGACCCAATTCGTGCTTCGAAACGCACATTTGGGAATACGCAATGCATTTGGCACCCCACTGAGCGACGTCGCATTGCATTCTGGTGCAATTTCATGCAGCTGGTGCTTTACTCATTTCCTTCCATCAATTCGCGTTTCAATTTAGGCTGTAGGTACGTCTTAGGAACAGCCTATAAAGTTGGATTGCTACATCAGATTCATCAATGTTGGTTTGGCCTCGTGGAATTGCCCTACAATTTACGGGGAGTATTAAAGAATGCACTGCTATTTATTTCGCCAGATCTTTGGGAGAGCTTGGCAAATCGCCGCGACAATTAGGGAAATTCTTGTTCGAGCAGAGAACTGTAGGTTTACCTGTGCATCGGGGGGGAGGGCAGTGCGATGCTACTACCGAAATGTCCACGATCCATAGAATGTACACTGTGTTGAAGGTTGCTAAAGTTTCACTGTTTGCTTAATAATTTATTGGTACACACAGGGTACAACGACTAGACTGAAAAGTATATGCGGTAAAGGTAAAGGTGATGACAAGCCACTGCTGGTACACATGATGTAGGTACTAGATTCAAACTATACGACAAAAGACCCATTAGGCAAAGAAAGTCTCCAGTAAGGGCAGATTTCAGTACGAAAGTCTGGCATATATGGCAACCTGTTCTACAAACAGGTTAACAATTTAAATGCGGTGCGCAGGTCTTATCGCACTTGAATAAATCCAATATAATAAAAGAAAGCATTCGCTGGTATAATTTCGAGGATTCAGATTTTTCCGGTAAACACCAAGTTTTCCGTCGATTTTGCCATGTCACTAGACCAGTACAGTGTTCTTCTTAAGACTGTGCTGTTCTCACGATTGTGCGACTGTGCATCTTATTCTCAACGCAATATCCTAAAGCTAATCATTCCAAGCCTCCGTTGAGACTACTGACACTAGGATTTAAGCGAAACTTGCGTTTAATTATCGCACAATTCATGAATGTCATTTAATAACATACAAGAACTGTTCAATACTTGCCAGATCTATACTACAGAATAACACAGCTTTAGACCGAAAACGCAAGAAAAATTAGATTTTGGGGCCGGGCGCTGTTTTAAATTTGAAATCCTGGGTTTGCCATATCGCACTAAGGTGTAGCTAATTTAGTAAGGGTGAGTAGATCAAGAGAAGGAAGAAATGGAAGCAGAGGTCGATTCCCTTATTTGTCGCTGTCCTGTCACCCTTAAGCTACGAATAGACACCAACGCGCCAATGTGTCTGTGATTTTGCAGTATGCTGTGTATGATTGCCCCATATCTTATGCTCTAATTGAATTCTACAGCGCAGATGAAATACAGGTTTATGCGCCCCAGCATTCCGTTTGATATACTAGATTGCTTGAACTGTATATCTCATTTTGATAACCGTTTTTTCTTTAATTTCTGCGCAGAACCTACTTGTGTGAATGTAAACAAAATTTAGTTGGAAGTCATCCCTTTTTGTATTATTCGCATCCTGTTTTCAGCCTTGGCATTATTCGCTCATTCTATTCGACACCTTCTCTCAGTGTCTATTGTCAATTACTCTACGATTACGTCTCGATACGCCTCTTCGTGGCCAATTTGAGCAGTGTGTCGAAGTGGTTCCTTATACCTTGAGTGCTTTCCGGCCCAGACTAGAAGATACAGCTGTGACAACCTAGATATCTTGACAAACATTTTTGTTCGTTCTTTTTTTAGCACGGAGGGATGAAGCATTTTAGTAGTGCATCAATGGAGGACACTTGATGGTTTCCGACTTAACTATTGTACACTTGGCCGTGGTTGTGTACATGCTTCGAATTGTTGCTCTAGCATCATCATGTTGGGCATAATTAGCCCCTATAATATGATAGGTCGAGAAGCTTCGTTTGCCACAACGTTCGTATCGCGAGCCTAAGGAGTGCACGGACAACAACGTTTTCATCACATTAATTGATAAGGTCGGTAGAAAGGAATAAAATTGGTTCTGAAAATTCGCTGGCAGGCAGATGTATGCACATGCGAAACAGACCTCCCTTTGTAGGTAATTTGATTGCTAACAATAACCATCCAATAAGGGGCCTAATCTACGGCCAACGTGGCTTACACCGCTCTTTAGAGAACCAGAGTTTTCGTAAATAGTCTTCGTCTTGAATCACAAAGCGCTGGGCCGGTATTTTGTAGCGATGCGTTATGCTTTATTCTATACTAGTCTTATCATCCACCGCTCCCGGCCGGCTGATCCCCTCGATAACGTGAGCGGACCGTCGCTCTGACCACTGACCAATCGCGAAAAGAAAGCGCGAAAAGGCATTAGCATTCGAAAGGCATGACTGAAAGATACCGGGCCTGATGTCGCTCTGCAGAACTGACCTCGCGAGCTCCAGTGCCATCGTGTCTCTGCATGGCCGTTCTGCGTGTGCGTAGGCCGACTTGACTGCGTAAACATTCCGTGCGTGGGAAAGGGCGGAGGCGGCGGTAGGGCCGGAGAAGGTAGGCTTGCAGAATCTGCAACCTATAGCCATCCCGGGTGGCCAACTTTGGTTTCGGCAAGCAAATCCGTCGCACTTCCTATGTGATCCGCCCATCCAGCTCCCTCGTCATCAAGTCTCCCCTGCAAACTTTCGCAACCTAAACGCCCCCCCCCCCCCCCCCGCGCATTCGGCCAAACTAGTAATCCTAAACAATGCCCGCCGTAGAGCTTCGCCTGATTAACTCCGGGGTAATCGAATTTGGCGGCGCGACTGGTAGCGTGGCGATGTTGGTGTGCTTGCTTCGCTTGCCTTCGTATCTGCCGGAGCGCTCACCTATTTGTTTTTATTTTGTTCGCGAACGCTGCGACACCGCACTCCACGGGCTGATGGCCTGAGCGCTAATGGAAGCCATCCGGTGTACAAGACCTTCCTGGCGTCCCCGCCTAACCGCACATCGCTTGACGTGGCGCGGTGGCGAAGAATCTTGCCGCCGCGGTGACGCCAAAAGCGGAAACGATATCCTCGGGGAAGCGACCCGAGTATAGGGAATGAAGCAAACGAAGTAAAAAAGAATGCGCTTACGTCATCTACTGACGACCTGAGGAAAGCATCTTTGCAGAGAACAGCGATGCCGGATCGCAGGAGGGTGGCAGAGGCCAACATGTCGCAGCGCGATTGCGATGGGGACGATTGGGGATGATGAAGTTAATCCTCTTGGCCAATTTGCAGATGCGCCTAACCGTGTTTCTGATTACGCAGCATTTTCCTAGCACTGCTGTAGGTGACCTTTTCTTTTTTATAACGTGGAAACTGGGGAGGGGACAAAATTTGTCAGCACACGAGGATGGTAAGACAAGGTGAAAAAAAAAGCATCAAAGCGAAATGTTATTGTGGTTGTTGCGGGGACTGCACTAATGTCGGGGTAGTTCCAATAATTATGGTGGTTATTTTGGCATTGATACTGAAGGTAAGTACGAAGGAGTCTGCCTGCAATTCTAGTGTTGCTCATTTAATTTTGTATCGTGAAATTAAAAGCAGTAGAGGGCAGCGAGAATGCTTATGTGACCTCCTGTGGTAGTTGCTAGCAAAGTCAATAGGTATTTCATAAGAAATGGCCACTACACTTAAATAATAGGCACCACCACGGCCAGAGTCATTCCGCAAGCGATATGTAAAGTCAGAAAGTAAACTTGAAATTTAAAGGCAGTAAGAGCATTGGAAATTCATGCTGAGGATCACAATTGCGAGCACTTACCCACTACATGTCAACTGTCAAAGATCTAGCGGGAAGATGAACAATGGAAATAAATAGAGAGAGAGAGAGAGAGGAATAACACTTCTTATCACCCGTCAAAGGGGTGACGGGGATCCGAGGAGCAGCTTGTTCCGAGTCATGTCCTTCCCCTAAGCCGTCGACCAGGATCTCTGGGATCTCAGCAGCGGCCAGGGCGAGACGGGTGACTTCATGTTGTCCTTTTCTTGCTGGTTGAGAAGCAGGGCCTCCCAGGACTCATTCATTCTGTCAGGCTCTCCAAAGCCCGGGCACGTCCATATAATGTGGATCATGTTGGCGATCAAGAAAATAAAAAGGAAAGAAAATGTGCACATTTACTCTTTCACTCGCCTTTATGGGCATTTACTCTATTTTCAGCTCATTTCTGTGAAAATTTAGCTGAGGAAATATCCATGCAGTATGGCTTCAGCAGGCCTTGGCCCCGTACACCGCCAGATCTAGCAGTAGGTGACACGATTTTCAATGTCACATGCAGCAGTATTAAACTTCACATCTTTAAAATTAAAAAGCCAAGTAAAAATGTTCCTAATGTATATACATAATGTAGCATTAGAAGTACGGAAGGTACACATAAATCAAAGTGGGGTCGAAACCACAAATACTAAGAATATAGATGCAAAACGACAATGAAAATATTAGCGCCAAGTCTAATGCGTTTAAATCACGAATATTTTCATTGGACAGGGAGATTCATTCATTAGGGAATGTAGAGCGCACTGGATCACTTGCTAGCCGTAGTTTGTGCTACTGATACGTACTCTCCCGCACATTCCCTGTCTATTGCCTCTATAGTTCTGGTCGTAGTCACCGATTCACTGAGCGGTTAACTAACTACTTTGCAGAAAACATTCCCGGTGCCTTTTTACGCGCTAGAGTATCTCCGTGCACTCTTAAATAACAATTAGACGAAAAGCAACAATCAACTCCGCAAGGTGATAATGATGGCTTCGTTTGGGTAGCATTTGACTTCGATTGAACGTACGTGGGTGAGGCATCCGGGTCTGTTCTACCAGACGCCTCACCCACGTACCGTGCATGTCGAACCACTCGCAGCAAACGACGGAGTACAGCTGGATGTGTTCTGCTATGAACTAACAGGGTGTTCCGACGTCTATTTTCGAAGCGAATTGCTTTATTTGCCTCTTTCGCCCGTTTTCGAGGTTGGTGGCCAGTAATTGGACCAACTGTCAATACGAATGCACAGATGGAAAGGGCACCGGCTCTCGCACATCCTAGTGACCCAGTCGCTAGCGCGTTCACCGTCGAACGCCATCTAGCTCTTTGCGATTAGGGGGCACATATTAGCGCGGCGTGCGAAGGAAGACTTGGTAGGAGGGAGTCAGAAAGAACAGGGCGAGCGCTAAACTGTATATTCGTAGGGCGAAGTTGAAGTTTAGCGCTCGCGCTGTTCTTTCTTAGTCCCTCCTACCTAAGCCTTTGTTTCCACGTCACGCTAATATGTACCAACTAGATTTGAACCAACTAGCCTGGCAACATATCCTACTCGGCTCTTTGAGACATGTGCTGTTGTTGCTAGTGAGCTTTGGGGCGTCTAATAGTTTGGATGCTGCGGTAGAGTGGTCCGGCGGAGCAGTCCTCCTATCCCCAAACGGTGGGCGCAGGAGAGGGTGCTGTCGGGGTGAGAGGAGGATGGCAGCCACCTTCCTCGCCGGCCGTCGCGCCGCCAGAAACAACGCAAGTATGACGCATCGGCTTGTATAGTAAGCAACATTACAGATACAGATGTGCTGGTTAACGGCTCCGTTCTTTCTTGAATCACGTAATGAAAAGCGAGTGCTTTATCAAATGAGTGCGTAATGAAACACCAATTGTGATATCCTCACGGTAACAAACAGACGCCATCAAGGACGTCATGCCTTCAATGAAGCGAATAGCATTCTGGAACCGTTCGGCTATTCACTTACGTGGGTAATCGTCGTCAATGGTACGAGGTCGCGGGATCGAATCCCGGCCACAGCGGCCGCATTTAGATGGGGGCGAAATGCGAAAACACCCATGTACTTAGATTTAGGTTCACGTTAAAGAACCCCAGGTGGTCCAAATTTCCGGAGTCCCCCACTACTGCGTGTCTCATAATCAGATTGTGGTTTTGGCACGTAAAACTCCATAATTTTTTTTTGTCGTCAATGGTGTGCGCACAGTTTTTGTGCTGGTGGAAGTTTGTGCACGAGACAGCAAATTCTGCCTGTTAATGAAATTCAATTTGGCTTTGAGGCACGCCGCGCAGCTTTTCTGAAGAAAAAAAAAATGGTACGTCACTTAACGTGAAAGTTTGGTCTGTTGAAGTTACAAAATTTCACTAATCGAAAAAAAAAAGAAACAATGGGTGATTTTACGTGCCAAAATTATGATCTAGTTATGAGGCACGCCGTTTCGGTGGACTCCGAGATCATTTTAACCACCTGGAGTTCTTGACCGTGCACCAAAGTCTGAGTATGCGATGATGCATGCAAGTAAAGCAAAACGCTTTACTTGAATGTATAAGCAAAATAACCATTATTATTGAAATATCAGTAGTACATATTATCAAGTTAACTGAGAGCAAGCAAATATATTCTGTTTCCATTGCGAACCTTGACAAGACCCCCCTATCATTTACGTGCTATAAGTGAAAGGCCACATCAACAACAACAACAGCGCGCTCCTACTGCGAGCATTTATGGGATCTCTACCCGCGTTTTCTTCATATGACCGGCCTCAGTCGCGCAGTAATAAAGATTGCGTTTCCGATCGTAGTTTTTCAACCAAGTTCTCTCAGTGCATGCAGCTCCATGCACTTCCCCTTAGGCCAACGAGGCTTGCATAGCAAGCTAAAAGTAATCCTTCAGTGTAAACCGATCTGAATACCTTGTGCATCAATGACAGCGACGATTGTGGTTGGCGCATCATAGCTTCATTTGCTTTTTCCCATAAAATCCTACATAACTAACTAACCAAAACAACAAAGCTCTAAAAGTGGTTTGTCGCACCTTTCGGAAGAATTATACTGTATTTTGGCTCTAAATAAACTGGCAGTGCAGCGAAAGCTAGTAGCTGCGCTCAGGCACCACCACATGCTTCGCGCGCACCTCCTATAGTACGCAATAAAATGTAGTTCCTTGTTACAGGTAAATACCCCCCACCGCGAGAGATTTCGGAACACGGGATCCGAGTGAAATATAAATTTCATCGCAACCTGGGCACAAGTCCTCGAACTGAAAGGTGGAGTTGATACTTCAGCGTACAGTCATCACATTCCTGACATACATTTCCGGCTCTGGGGTTTGGTCCTGAGAAAACTTCACTTATTCTCATTTTCCGTGCTCCCAAAACGTCTGAGTTCGACTGTATGTTCAGTATTGTCAAAAGCTGCATAATGTCTGCATAGTTTCGAAGGTCCTAAATAACTGCTTCCAATATGTGCCTCTTTTGCAGAAATATGACAGCGGCACTTCAGGGCTCCCGGGCACACTGCCGTTGATGACAGCGCGATCTGCTTTCACTATACTACAGAAGTACAAACTCCAAGCTGACCTCTATAGTGGAGCTGATAAAATACCATGTGAGAAACAGGAATTAAGAATTGCTGGCTAGACAAAACGGCGCCATTAAGTACCGTTATTTAGTCGACTAAAGTATGCGCCAGGTAACTTTTATTATATAATTATTGATAATTGCGTCTCAAACCAATGATTTGGTAGTCCTAAGTATGTTGCGTTGTTGGCTTTTCGGTGACTCATACTGAGTGCTCTCCCAAAGACCGCCGCAAGACGACGGCGAAATTCCCCTCAACAACCTTGCTTTTAATAACAACCTTGCTATAGGCGCTTCGCTCGTACAAACTAGTAACCCAGTAATTTCATTCGCTTGGCCAGTGCGTCGCATACAGACCGTTTATAGAAGTTAAAGCGAGTTCACATTGCGAAGCTTTTTGCCGCTAGGGGTATCCGTGAGATCCCTTCGGCAACGAAATGGGTGAGTTCACACTGGAAGAAGAAGAGGAAGAAGAAGAAGAAGAAAACATTTATTTGTACTAATGCATTGTTCGCATTGAGCTATCGTCGCATTGAGCTGTCGCGCTTCGACATGTTCAACGCCGCACGCCAACTGACACCAGATGCCTCATGCATGTAATGAAGCTCTCCATGTCACTTGTCTCATGTCTCAGCACAGTGAAAATAGATAACCGCATGAAGAGAGTGGTTCCGGCTTCTCCGATTGGTCCGCTTCGACTTACTTACCTTGCGGTGGCTGGTCGAAAATCACGGCGGCGTGCAACGGAAGGATAAGAATGCCGCTAAAACGGATCCTCAGCAAGGAAGAGTTGGCAGAGCGATGTCGTATGCAAGCCGAAGGGCTCGATAACGTTTTACTGCCACGCAAAAAGGTTTATCATGCGCAAATAAATACATGCTCACCGGAAGGTGCGAGTAGCGAGGGCCTGAGTCATCGGCGGGCAGCCATTTTCTATTCCTTTCGGAACAGTGCAGTCTGTGGCTCTTCAGAAAATTTTTCAGTTTTGTTCGGCATATTAATTCATTTTTTTTTTCGCGTACACCTTACTTTGACGTGTTGAGTTTTCGCGGTGTTGTGAGGTCGCGTGACAGACAGGCGAAGTGGGCGTAGCCAGAAAACATTGGACCAATAGCAGAGGGCGAATGGTGAAAAGGCGTCGAAACAGGAATGATTATTTTTCTTTTGTATGGTTTAATCATGTATAATCAGTGTGTACACGTTATATCAGATGGGGAGCTATCGCGGTTTTCGTGACGTCGCGTGACAGACAGGCGAAGTTGGGAGTGGCCCGAAATTGTTTTGACCAATCGTGGAGGCTGATTGCAGAAATTGGAATCAAAACAGTTTGAAATCATTTTACGTTATAGCGCCCCTGGTGAAGAAGTACGTGTCAGTCGCTCTCTCAGCTACGGCATGCGTGTGACTATACTGCTGGCCTAGTGTATACGCTACGCAGTGCAAGACTTTAGTGGCGATCACCAGTGGCATCGAACCATGCCTACTTATACATAGCACAAGGTAAACTTGGTTCTTACTTGCATACGAATGAAGAGCTTTGCCACGGACTGAAATGATCACTTTAGTTCTCTCCAACACAGCAGTAAAGGGAAAGAAAATGCTACGTAGTCATGGTAAAAGCTAGATTCAGTTCGCCCCAACTCTGAAAACACACACGCATGCTTAATCCACAACAATTTATAGCACATAATGTCCATATACATGGTACACTCGCTCTGTAGACTTCAATTCACATGACGCACATCATACGCGTATATTCACAAAACACCAGCAAATGTACCTGCAAACAATGACATGGTCAAGCATGTCTGCGCCATTTTGCGAAAATACCTGAAGGGATGTTTACAAGCCAGAGCGGATACCGTCTTTATCTCCTCCATTCTCGTGTAATTTGACGTTGTGATTGGCTGGTGACAAGTGGTGTCTTTCTTTTCCGACGACGAAAATCGATCCGGCCTTGATCGGTGTGACGAGGGCTTTTTAAGGCGGCATGACGTTGGTTATACGGTCACCGATCTTGTCGGGGACTGGAAAACTCCGAGTGTTAGTTAGTTAGTTAGTTAGTTAGTTAGTTAGTTAGTTAGTTAGTTAGTTAGTGTCATCTCTTCAACAGTGAAAGAGGTGGCGCTACCGGTTCCGACGCCACACGATGCCGTACCCAGCCTTCTGTTGGCAGCTGAATAAATAAATCGCCGCAAAGGAGGAGTGGACTTGTGCTAACTTTATTCACTATACACATGATAACACATTGCACATATGAAGAAGTATCCAAGATACCTTGCACTGCTGACAAGAGGAAATGCGAGTTCGCGTGTTCAGCAAAGAGTGCCTTTTAGCAAATAAATGCTATTCTCTCATATATAAATGGCTGTTTTTAGAGATTAGGCTATTGAGTTATGAAATAATTGTTTAGCTATGAACAATTGAGTGGCATTTCATACACGTCTCACATCACCTCACGTTCGTGCTTCTTAACGTATACATTGCGTCCGGTAATGGGCATTTTATTAAGATGAGGAGACGGCCAGTGTAGGCTCATACGTTCACTGAGTCTTAGTGGAACGCGCATGCAGTCGTCATGATAAAGTAAAAACCTCTCCTGCGTAAACACATTGTTTCCTCTGGTTGTGGCAAGTACATGAATAATGAAATTCCCTCAGAACTCATCTTACGATGTCTGTCGACTTAACGCGATTAGCCATTGACTTAACACGATTGATGTTCACGTTATAGCGATTCGCAATGAAGCAATATAGCCGCTCATTATGTAAAGATGAAGGCACATCTTGGTGCCGATATGGCAACGACTTTATTGACTTGCCACTTTTGTCTCCACCGCTTCGGTGCCGTGCCATGCGGCGCATATATAGGGACGGTGGATCGAGAAGCTGGACACGTATTTGAGAGCTCTGAACTCTTTGGGCCTCCTGACAAAGACGTGGACAAGTACACCACCCGTCCGCGCTGTCGGTACGTGGTAGGTGAAAGCTCGTGCTACGCCAAACGCCTCCTTCATGAACTCTGTGAACCACGCGTTATGAGGATGTCCTTCCTAGTCCACAATGAAGTCTCAGGCCTGCTATAATCATCGTCATGATCTCATCATACCCAAGTACGGCGAGACCGCATTAAAGGAGCTATGCAATAGACTTATCTAGAGGACCCCCTCAATGTTCTTTCTCGTGGCCCCTAGCTTGACGCTCATTACTGCGACTATGGTATTAAAATTTATTCGTATTAAAATGTGGGTATGGGTTTCGCGTGCGTACAGGGCTGTGTGCTGCAGAATATTTTACCCTACGACGTTGTTTCTTGTTCTTTTCTTACTACATTTATAATAAATGCAAAGGATTCCTTGGCGAACATTTGCTACTTTCACAGTATCTATCTATCTATCTATCTATCTAGCCACCCACGTCTTTGGGCTATCATGGTCGTTTCGTTAACTTCATCATCATCATTAGCCTATATTTTATGTCCACTGCAGGACGAAGGCCTCTCCCTGCGATCTCCAATTACCCCTGTATTGCGCTAGCGTATTCCAACTTGCGCCCTGCAAATTTCCTAACTTCATCATCCCATCTGGCTTTTCTGCCGACCTCGACTGCGCTTCCCTTCTCTTGGTATTCATTCTGTAGTCCCTAATGGTCCACCGGTTATCCATCCTACGCATTACATGGCCTGCCCAGCTCCATTTCTTCCGCTTAATGTCAACTAGAATATCGGCTATCCCCGTTTGTTCTCTGATCCACACCGCTCTCTTCCTGTCTCTTAACGTTAGTCCTAAGATTTTTCGTTCCATCGCTCTTTGTGCGGTCCTTAACTTGTTCTCGAGCTTCTTTGTTAACCTCTAAGTTTCTGTCCCATATGTTAGCACCGGTAGAAAGCAATGATTGTACACTTTTCTTTTCAACGACAGTGGTAAGCTCCCAGTCAGGATTTGGTAATGCCTGCCGTATGCACTCCAACCCAATTTCATTCTTCTGTAAATTTCTTTCTCGTGATCAGGGTCCCCTGTGAGTAATTGACCTAGATAAACGTACTCCTTTACAGACTCTAGAGGCTGACTGGCGATCCTGAATTCTTGTTCCCTTGCCAGGCTATTGAACATTATCTTTGTCTTCTGCATATTCATCTTCAACCCAATTCTTACACTTTCTCGATTAAGGTCCTCAATCATTTGTTGTAATTCGTCTCCATTGTTGCTGAATAGGACAATGTCGTCTGCAAACCGAAGGTTGCTGAGATATTCACCGTTGATCCTCACTCCTAAGCCTTCCCAGTCTAAGAGCTCGAATACTTCTTCTAAGCATGCAGTGAATAGCATTGGAGAGATTGTGTCTCCTTGCCTGACCCCTTTCTTGATAGATAACTTTCTACTTTTCTTGTGAAGAACCAAGGTAGCTGTGGAATCCTTGCAGATGCTTGCTAAGATATTCACATATGCCTCCTGTACTCCTTGGTTAACTTGGTAGGTACCAAAGTCGGTATAGTATGACACGAGTGTATGGCGAACAAAAATGACATGTCGTGACATGAATGTCATGACATGCGTGTCATGTAGGTCATGAAACAGCCGCCTACGTTTTGGTGCTCTCATGGTCGTTTCGTTAACTTGATAGGTACCAAAATTGGCATAGGCATGACAGGAGTGTAAGACGAACATAAGTGATAGGTCTTGACATAAATGTCATGACATGCGTGTCATGTCATTGAAAAAAAGATTAACACTCAAAAGCCACTGAAATGGGTTCTGACATGGGTACTAAGTGAAGGAATCACTAAAGCATGATGGTAGAAGTCATAGTCATGACCATGACTGAGCAAAAATGACAATGATTCAGGCGAAAAAATATTACCACTCAAAAACCACTGAAATAGGTTCGGACGTGGGTACTAAGTGAAAAAAAAACAGTAAAGAATGGTGGTAGAAGTCATAGTCATGAGCATAATTCAGCAAAAATGACAATGACCTAGCGAAAAAGATTACCACTCAGAAGCCACTGAATTGGCTTCTGACGTAGGTACTAAGTAAAGGAAACACTAAAGGATGGCTGGTAGAAGTCATAGTCTTGACCATGACTGAGCAAAAATGACAATGTCTCAGCGAAAAAAGAATAACACTCAAAAACCACTGAAATGGGTTCGGGCGTGGGCGCTAAGTGAAGGAAACAAAAACAAAATTGTGGTATAAGTCAGTCATGACCATGGCTCAGCAAAAATGAGAATGACTCAACGAAAAAAGATTAACACTCAAAAAACCAATGGAATGGGTTCGGATGTGGTACTAAGCGAAGGAAAAGGCTAAAGGTTGATGGTGGAAGTCATATTCATGAGCATGACTACATATTTCGCATTAAGGTCTCTTAGTTTAGCTAAAGGGACTCCTGAGGACTCATGACATGAATGTCATGACATGCGTGTCATGTAGGCTATGAAAGATCCGCCTACGACTTGGTGCTCTCGTGGTCGTTTCGTTTACTTGGGCTCCCCGCACACTACTTCGCGTAACATCGATTCCCACAGGGCGTGGAATCTACTGGCATGTATTTTTGTCTATATATAATGTTGTTACTGTTATGCGAAAAGGATGTCCGTTGTCATTACAGGGTGACTGCATCCTTTTGTTTATTTTCATTTCAATAAATACAGGAACCTCACCAATGTTGCCTGAAATAAATTGATTCTTTTGCACATACGCCCTTATTCACCAATATATGGTCGCACACTCTATATGAAGCGCCAAACTTGTCAAAAAAAGTGCTCCTTGAAGTACTTGTCCGGCGCTCTGGAGCATTGGGGTTGAAGTGTCGCTAGCCGTCGTTCATTCTGGGCTCGGCGCTTCTGTTGCAGCTCAGCCTCGCAGTTTGCGACGACGCCTTGGCGCTTCGCCTGCTGCATATAATGCGATCTCCTTTCCATCGCCTCCCCTTTCCATCGACAGCGACCTTCCTCAGCACGACACAGTTTCCTTTCTTCGGCCTCTCGAGGCGCAAAGGCTTTCCTCGGTGGGACATGCCAGTACGGAAAGGGAGGCATTCTTCTAAGCGGCTTTATATGTAGGCCTAATCATGAGCGAGGTAATTAGAGAAAAACGTGCTGCAGTTTAAATTGGTCGTTCTGGATTTGTATGCTTTCGTGCATAGCCTAAATCGGTAGAGCTTCGGGTTGCTGCGCTGAAAAACCGGGTTAGAAGACAACAATCGATTACGTTTTTTTTCTTTCTTTTTGAATGATCAGGCGATAGTAGTATCTCAAAGTGGAGTTAGCGTGGGCTAAGAATGCTCATTGCAAAGAAAGCTTTGTTTTTTGAAGCACGAAACACCAAAATATTGGTATTTCAAGCGGTACATGTGCATCATATCATCGTAGTCATCTTACGGCGGAAGAGAACCAGACGAACGATGCGTTTTTCATAATCGCATAAATGTTCCTTCCAAATCCATCGAACTGACGTTAGGCAAAACATTAAATCAGCGACCGGGGCTCATGACGCAGCCCTAACCAACACAAAACCATATTCGCGAAAAACGAAAGCGCTACTGTACGAACACATTTCAGCCGCTCCTGCATAAAAACTCCTTGCCAAGTCGGGCTGGGCTTCTCAGGCAACGACGAATAAGGGCTAGAGGCCCCTAACGTCGCTAGAGGCGCTGTGATCCAGCGCCGAGTATAAGAAGCACAAGGTGTCTATACAATTCCCTATAGTACTGAAGCTACTACAGGGAACTCTGACATTAGGATCATTCAACTACAATGGGAATAATGGTTATTACATATATTTGGCTTATCTTCGTGCTTCTTGTTTCAGATGTTCTTGAGATCTTAATTACTTCGCTTCATTTGCTTTGATCGGCGTAAATTCCGAAGCGATCCCATGTTTCTTAACGTGGTAGGCAATACGACTGTTTGCACATGTAAAATTACTGGGAGTAGTTGGCAGCAGTTATAACGCAATATTTAGTTGAAAATGAGCAACTTACAAAATCAGAAAGCCATATAAAGTCCTAGGGACGGAGTTTAGGCGAATCCATTTACTAACGATCATTTCCATGTTGGCCGAAGTGTCATGCTTCCAGCACCTATTGACAACAGCGTCAAAGTTCCTTCTGGTATTTTTTGTACGAAACTGTATAGCTTATACTGATTCACTGAGTTTTTTATGTCCTACAAAGGAAGAAAAACAAAGGAAATACAACATACATTCGTCTGACTATACTTTATAGATTGATCCATGAACCCACTACGATTAGAGGTAGTGCAGACGCTACTCAAGGACGCAATAAAGAACGAACCATTGGCAGAGCCCATGTGGGCCCTCCGACAGAGCCCGTTCTGTCTGGTAGCGCGAATGCCTCTTTTAATGCGACCAATGCTAGTTCTTTCACTCTTCCAAAGGAGAATAAATGTCGTATATCCTCTTAAGTACCCTTTTACGCGAGAACTCGCTCACTAACCTAACTCACACGCCTATTCAAGTGGTCCCAAATGATGCCGAAGACTACGCGAAAACGTCGTGCATTTACCGCGCACTCGGTGCAAGAAAACTTCCACAGTGGCCTATAGAGTGGAGCGTGTAGAGTGGGGAAAAGAAAAAGAAGACGCGAAGAAAACGTAACCAGAAAAGCTTCGACTATCACCACCGAAGCACAGGCATTCGAGATTGCTCGCAGGACTGTATTGAGCCGGTGCGGCTGGCCCAAACAAGACCGGAAGCAGGAGTGCAGAACCGGGGGAGTGTCCCACCGCACCTGAATCAATAAAAAGCCTCGAAGGACGCAGGCTGCTTGTTCGAGCGAGCTTCGGCGTCGGCATCCCCTTTGATCTTATTCCACCGAAGTTCTTAGAAACGACGCATCGGGGGAGTGTGCTCGGCCCGCTCCTGTCCATACTCAATTCTGACAATCTTCGAAGGCATTCAGGAGATACTGAGGAACGCGCGAATTTATCGATTTATAACGCATCCCGGGTTGTCGCTTGGCTAGTTGTTTCGTAGTTTTTTTTGTTTTTTGTTTTTTGTTTTTTGCGAGGAGGAAGACGCGAAAACATCTAAATAAAGAACAGGACAGGACAAAAATCCTGTACAATCTTGCCTTTACATTTTCTCGCGTTTTTGCCACCGAAACAAGATTGAATGATTGCCTGATATAGTATGCATGCAGCTTGTGGTAGTTTCCATAGCTTAGCGGAGACAAAAAGGTACACCGTTCGTGCTTCGGCTTGCATCCTCAGTGGTGCTGTGACGATCGTGGCAAAATGAAATCGTGGCAAAAAAAGAAAAAAGAAAAGAAAAGAAAACAGAGGCGCTGACCTCATATGTTTGTAGCTGAAAACAATTCAAATAGAAATATCTAAAAGAAAAAAACAGCTTTTTAGGCAATAAAGCCGTCACAAGTCGCCGAGTTTTACTATTATAGTTCCTGTACAATATTGGTCCCCAGCAGCATTTAGCACGCTGCACACTGCCTGAACATATGCGAGTCATTTCCAGCAAGCTGTGATCATCGTCAAGCAATGCTCTTCTTCCTCATTATTGCCCTGCATCCATAGTAATTCCAGCACGTAAATAATAAATTTATGTGTCAAACATTATAAAAAATGTAAACACATGTAAATTTTACGCGTAAATTTACATGATGCGTTCGCAATGAATGAGAATGCGATCAACAAGAAATATCAATGAAACCGAACCACCCAAAGAGAAAATGTATGATATAAATTAGTGTACTTGCGATACTTTTGCGGTTTTTTTCTTGTCATAGTTTTCGAGTATTTTTTTTTAATTTCACGAAATACGTTATTCTGTATACGATGTGCACATACGTGTTCAGGCAAAGAATACAGGCGCTTGAGGAAAACAATCGATATATATACAAATTAAGAATGAAGAACTGAGCAGGATCAATTGCGCAAGTAATACAGAAATAGGAAGCAACCACAAGTCACGCGTACTCCAAAAAAGTTATGTAGTTTCGGGTAGTTGTGCGTAAATGCACAAGTACCCAAAAATAAGCCCGTTTCTTTCCTTCCTTTTGCATCATCCATCACATGGTTACTGTCACACGTGCCATCACCATGACGTTCCGGCATTGCATAACAGCCTGTCGACCCGAGGAAGTCTTGCATTTCTTGCGCGTGAACACGAGGAAAACACCGTTTTCTTTAAATACTAGTTTGAAAGGGCTTTTGCCTCTCTAAGACAGCATTAATGATTGTCCCGCTGAAATAACGCACAGTCTACTCTCATGAAAGTAAAGAATACAGTGATGGGCTGGAATACTTTTCGCAATCTTGACTTTGCGTTTACGATAAGCCTACCTTATTACCCGGCAGCTAACTCCAGCGTGCATCATTTATTAGCCGAGTCATCATTCTTCTTGCCTTAGCACGGAGATATTTCTCACAGGCATAAGCACAGTCTATAAGCTGCTTCGCTTCTCCCGCCGTGTTCACTTTTGACGTTGCGTCTAAAGAAAGGACCGGCCTCGGGCTTCGCTTAAAATCTTCCATTTTCCTAGAACCTCTGAATTCCTGCGTTTAAGCTAACGTGAAATTGTTCGCAGGACAGAAGGATGTCACGTATGGGGGACAAGCACACATGCTTTTTGCCGTCCCTAGAGGCGGTATTCGCATACTAGGAATCACCAAGTGTGACCAGTTCTGAGAAAGGCATACCAAAGATTTATGTGAGCTCTTGAGCAATTCTCGTGCCTCGCTATAAATGCGTCGGTGGACAGTGAACTTCACATTACTTTTTTTTACGTTGAGTACGTATTTTTTACGCTCAGCGTCAAGGTAAAAAATGTTTCCCTTATGTCACGGATACGTTGCGAGACACAGCTGGAAATTAATTACTGTGTCGAGCCTCGGTATAGTTAGAACGTAGATAAATGAATCTATCTGCGACGTCAGAGGCATGTGTTTTCTGGGAAGGTCGAAAGGAAGCGATTTTCATTTGCGACTCGCGGAAGCGAACTCATTAAAAGCATTTCTTTTTCCGAGTCGTAGCAGTGACACTTCATTGCTTTTTAAATGTTTCCCTGGATACGAGGACTAAAAATTCGCAGGACTGCATTCCGAAATTGTAATGGTTTTGATAGAAAAATAGCAAAACAGATACGATACAGCATGTTCTCTCTTTTCTTTTTTTTTCTTTTTTTCTTGGCCTTGGTTGCGCTTCTTTCTAGGTGCCCCTCCTTCACAATTCGCGTGATTTGTGAAGCCGAAGTATATAGTCTGCGTTCCTCGATATAGAACTTGGAGTCTATAGGCACTCAGAAATGAGTTCGAAGAGGCGTAAGCAAATATTTAAAAAACATGTGAATTCTGTTGGACTTGTTTTGTGAGGTGCTTAAGAAAAGGAAGGAAGGAAAATAAGAGGCGAAAGGCAGAGAGGTTAACCAGGTTAAGTGTCCGGTTGGCTACTCTGCACGGGGGGATGGGGTAAGGGCAGAAAAGATGAGAAAACCAGAGAAGATTAAAAAGAAGAAAAAAAAACAAAAAAGAACAAAAAAAAATACAACACATCTGTCCGCACAATTCTATAGTTTTTCATGTAGTCCTGTTTCTTTCAAAAAGCGTACTAGCGCTTTTAAAGCAGTTCGTTCCGACGTCGGCTGGGACCATGGACCAAGAATTCTGGCTTCCGTAAGGGTACGGCTGTCTATCTTGTCGAGCGTGGTTCTGAGGACTTTCCTTTGTGCACTAAAACGACGACAATCACACAGAAGATGTGCTATCGTCTCTTTGCACCCGCAAGTTTCACAATCTGGACTTGTGGCCATTCCCATCAGGTAGGAGTACGCGTTGGTGAATGCTACGCCAAGTCTTAGGCGACAAATGAGAGTTACCTCCCGTCGTGGTAAGCCATGTGGAAGGCGGAACTTCAGATCAGGATCCAGGGAACAGAGGCGCTGGTTTTTAAAGTCCGTTGAATTCCAGTGGGCTAACGTAAGCTCGCGAGCAAGCTCACGGAGCTTTCTTGCTGCGTCTATTCTGGACATAGGGATAGCGACGCAATCGGTACTGGTATGTGAAGATCGAGCGGCTGCGTCCGCTTGCTCGTTTCCAAAGATACCACAGTGACTTGGCAGCCACTGAAAGAAAATGTCATGTCCTTTGTCAACTGCCTGATGGTAAATTTCGCGTGTGTCCGCGACAAGGCGTTCGTGGGGTCCACGGCGTAGTGCAGAGAGCAAACTCTGGAGGGCGGCCTTGGAATCGCAGAAGATAGACCATTTCTGGGGCGGTTCCTGTTCAATAAATTTCATTGCTGCACACAGAGCTGTAAGTTCGACAGCCGTCGTCGATGTCAAGTGCGATGTCCGGAATTTTATTACTGTAGATTTTGCTGGGACAAATACTGCAGCTGCTGAACTGGAGTGCATGACCGACCCATCTGTGTAAACATGTAAGCGGTCACTGTGGACCTCATGTAGTAGCAATAATGCTGCCTGCTTCAATGCTGCTGACGGCATTTCTGCCTTCTTATTCACGCCTGGAATGGTGAGGCATATTCGAGGTGAATGCAGAGACCACAGTGGTAACGAAGGCCATGCTGCAGGGACGTAATTCGATGGTAGCGATGCTCCGTGTATAGGTATAGTCAGGAGACGGCTAAAACTCGTATGCGGCCTAGTTGTTATCAGGCAAGCAAGATGGTGAAAGGGCGTCTTTGCGACATGTCGAATGTGCACTCTTAGAGCGTCGACTGCAAAGTATGTTGATACAGGGTGGTCACATGCTATGGCGATTGTGGCCGCTGTGGATGCACACTTAGGGAGGCCGAGGCACGTCCGTAGAACTTGGGCTTGCATACTCTGGAGTGTTCGAAGGTTCGTTTTACTGGTGCTTCCCAGTACGGGCAGGCTGTATCTTAGGAAGCCCATAAATAATGCATGGTACAGCTGTAGCATCGATTGCACAGACGCACCCCAAGACTTTCCGTGGACAAATTTGAATACATGTGCTATTGCAGTCAACCTCTTTTTCATATATGAAATATGTGGCGTCCAAGACAAATCACGATCGATGATGACTCCAAGAAAACGGTGTTTTGTTTCGTAAGCAATTCCTTGTCCATTTATGCGTATAACATATGGAGTCATTGATTTGCGCGTAAATGCGACTAATCGGCACTTTTCGGAGGATAATTCTAGGCCTTTCATACGCAGATAGGACGACGTTTGTGTGACCGCCTTCTGCAGTCTCGCTCGTATCTGCGGACGAGTTACGCCGGCTGCCCAGATGCAGATATCATCTGCATAGATGGATATATGAACCGTCCTTGGCAATGATCCAACAAGGCCTAGCAGTGCTACGTTGAAGAGCGTGGGGCTTAACACTCCGCCTTGTGGCACACCTTTGCTGGTGACATGGTGGGATGTCATTCCATCTTCTGTAAGTACGAAGAAGGATCTATCCTCCAAATAGCTGTGAATCCAGCGCAGTGCACGGCCACCAATGCCCACATCGATCAAAGCATCGAGGATTGCTTGGTGCGCTACATTATCATATGCGCCTTTCACATCAAGAAACATCGCCACAGTTAAACCTTTCATGCTCTTTTGGTGTTGAATAGATGTTACCAAATCAAGCACGTTATCGACCGATGACCGACCGCGCCGGAAGCCCGCCATTGCATTGGGATATACCTCATTGTGTTCCAAATACCATTCAAGACGCGTCAACACCATCCTTTCCATTAGTTTCCCAACGCAACTGGCAAGAGCGATAGGATGGTACGATGCCAAGTCTAATGGAGATTTAGAGCTCTTAAGTAAAGGTATTAGGCGGCTGACTTTCCACTCACAAGGAATCAAATCAATTCGTTGTATCTCTCCAAGAGTACACTGCGGGCTTTGTGGCCAAGGTTTCCAAGTGCCTTGTATGTGACACCGTCGGGCCCAGGCGATGATGACTTCCTACAAGTCGCCAGCGCAGCTTCGAGCTCCTCCATAGAGAACAAGAGATCCATGCGAGAGTCATTGGATGCCGCAACGTCACGTGCTAATGGTACTGGTCGTGATGGCAAGCCAGCGATTCTTGCGCAGAAATCCTCAGCAACGTCGATCTCACGTCGTCCTTGATGCAGGGCAAGAGACTTAAAAGGGTCTCCAACCAGTCGTTTTGACACGAAACGACTGGGTGCTTTGTTATCCGCGACACCTGGCCCTTGGATCCTTAGTGGAGATTTTAACGCACACCACCCGCTCTGGGGGAGTGTGAAGATGGACTCCAAAGGAAGAAAACTAGTCGCATTTGCCTCGGACCAAGAGCTTTGCTGTCTCAATGACGGCAGCCCGACATATTTACGGGGACTAACCTACAGCAGCTGTCTGGACTTGACTTTCGTCTCTCAGTGTCTTTGAAGCAGTATAAAGTGGTTCACAGACATAGAAACCCATGGAAGTGATCACGTTCCTACCTATTTGAAGATCAAGGGAGTGGCCAAGTCTCTATCTACTGCCCTGTGTAGAACAGACTGGACGAAGTTCAGATAGCTTATGGAAGACGAATGTCAAGAAGGCCACCCATCATCTCTGGAGAATCAGATTTGAAATACACTGCAAGAGGCTATGTTCACTTTTAGGCCTTCTCCAAAGTATAATGAATATGAAGGTGAATTGGAAAGGCTTCGAGCGATTCGCCGACGCGCGGAAAGAAGATACAGGCGCACGAAATGTATTCATGATCTGAGGGAGGCGAGGCGGATCCAAAGGAAAATCCAGCGCCGCATCGATACGCTACAATCTCAGAAGTGGAAATCCTTTTGCGAGTCCTTGGATGCTCGAAAGCCTCTGTCCAACATATGGAGAACTCTGCGTGGCCTACAATCGTCTCCACAACAGTGCTTAAGAAAAACGAACTGGTCGCTCGTGTTACGTCAATTTTTGTGCGCATGCAGGGTATAGGCTCCCCAATCTGGGCCAGGTGGCACTACGGGTGCTCCTGAGGAGGGCGGTCGCGGGAGCAAATACGCGGCAGCCTGCCCGGATGTTCAACTGTCTACGCGCGCTGGTGTAACTTGCTCATGAGCTAAGCCCGTTGTAATTTTAGTTGTTTGGTTTTCATAGCGTAGGTGTTAAAATCGTGTGTGGTAAGCCGACGTCGCGAACAGATGTACTGTTTCAGAAGGCTTACGTAATACAGGAGGCACCTGTATTTTAACGGTTTAGTACAGATTCGGCATACAGTCTTCCGTTTTTTAAATACGAAAGCATTCGTATTTCATATTGCGGTCTCTGTTTAACTGCTGTCCGTTCTACGGAAATGACCGTTCTTTCTTTACGGAAAAGTGTTCGGTCACAAATTACCAGCAGATTTTGCCGTAAACCGGGGCATTTTTTTTAGAAATGTACCTGCTCAACAGAAAGAAGGTTAAATAAGATGTACTTAGTGGGCACTTTCATGTAACCTTTGCCGATTTATCCGCAAATATATCCGGCGAGTTAGTGACCCAACCAACCGCGAAACCCGGCAACGTAGGGAAAATAAGCTTCGCTTTAATGTCCCGTAAACCAAGAAAATACGTAACCGTGAATATCAACTGCGGGGTTTCGGTTTACTCCTTGGTCCCTTTCCTGCTGTACATTTTGTTTAAATTTTGCAGAGTTACTTTTGAGGGCCGGTAATGTCGGTCATTTTTTTTGGTGTGCATGAAAAAAAAAACTTTAAAGCTTTTTTTTTAGAATATTGCGGGATTTTTTTTCCTGACCATTGACATCTCTAACATGGGGAAGTATTTGCGGTGACAACGCACCCAGAGTGCGCGGTAATGGTATACGAACAAGATATTGCTTTTCTTATAAATATCAACTTGGCGATGGTGTTCACTTGGTATTATTAGTCGAATGTTGCTATATGCTTAGTAGGTTTAAAGAAATAGGAGGTCCTTTCCTTCGAACGCGCGCTGGAGAATGTGCAAACCAGCGATGCGAGATGCGGAGCGGTTTCCGTGGATGTTATAGCGTTTGTACACCTCCTGGAAACGACGGTGTGGTGCACCCGATCCCCAAGAATTTTTCTGAAGTAAATACCGTTTCATTCGCACCCTCCGTGGTGGCGTATTGGCTTTTGGCGGTGCGCTGCGACGCCCGAAGGAGCGGGATCGAATCCCACCCGCGGCTTCCGCCTTTCGATGAGGGCGAAATACAAATACGTCCGTGTACTGTGAATTGGATGGACGTTAAAGAACCTCGGTTTTTATAATCAGCCTGGAGTCCCCACTACGGACGTGCCTCATAATTATACATTGGTTTACATATATGTATATATATCGTTTCATTCCTGCATTCTTGGCTACAACATGGTAATAACGTATGCAGTTTGTTGGCATATACTTGACACTGAAGAGAGTAGGGGACGCAAGCGGCCATTCCAGAGGCTTTGCGAAAGGAAATACTGTCCACATGACTGTAGCACGAGCTTACTTAAGGAAACGCAGACGGGTTTCCCAAAAACGCCGTATCGGTTTGTAAGATCATGCTGGTATGAGGATTTCAAGAATCTCTGTTTGTCTTTAACCCAGACCATGTGAGTTTCCTTTGTAGCATCCTGGTACAGTCGTGTGGGTAACAATTTACCATTTCGTGAACCTTGCTCCACCTCGCGAGCTTCCGCAGATTTGATTTGCCAGTACCAAGTGCCTTAGTTTCAATCCTTCACTTCCGCGCTATATAATTTACAGTAGACAGCTTTTAGTCTACTGGTCTGGCCAGCTGCCAGACGACCGCCGATCCAATGAGAGACGGCCCCCTGTTAAGAACCGACACGTTTGTATCCTCTGTGGCATCCATGGGTTGTCTATCTCGCTGCATTCGTGTAAATTGATTTGCTCGTTTAGACGTGAACACCGTGTCAGCACGCTATTTCAAAGGTACACAAAAGGCAAAAATAGTTCAAAGTTGTATTAGTAAATTAGAAACCTTCGGATCGTGGCTAAACCCGTCACTTGCACAAACAGCGATTCATGCACTAGTACACTACTTGAAGTGCACCGGTATAAGAGACCGCTTATAGTGTCCCTGTGCATATCCACGTGTACTCAGTGCTGACTCTTTCCCTCTTTTCTTCTTTCTATTCCCTTTCTCTCTTACTCCCAGTGTAGGGTAGCAAACTGGACGCTCGTCTGGTGGACCTCCCTGCCTTTCTTCTCCTTCCCCTCTCTCTTCAACAATATCAAGAATGTCATTCTTACTTTAACTAAAAGCTCATTTAACTAGAATAGCCACGAGAACGAAATAAAGGTGATGATGCCTCTGTGAAGTTCACGCACAAGTTCGTCTTGATGTCATGAGTTCAAAGGGCGTCTGCTCGGGACTGGGTAAATCTTTATCGGTAAAAATAGACTACATTCTATTCCAATTGATCCGAAAGCTTAGCTTGACGAGATTTAAGTACTTTTAGTGAGCCGCGATGGCCGATTTACGACAGAATACGTTAAAAGCCGTGACGTCACACTGACGAAGCCGCGCTAGAGTTTCAACGCGATATTTTTGAAATTAGAATCGTTGACCTTTATTCTTCTTCTAATAATAACGCATGACGGCAAAATTAACAAAAAAGTGGAATTTTTGAAGAATGCTTTATGACTGTATTCTAATTTAGGTGTTTTTCTTAAGTCACATTGTAAAATGATATCGCGTAATAATGGTAGTATAATCTACTCATTACCTTTTTTTTCATATAGTATCGCGATAGCTTTCCCTTCATATTTCGTCTGAAGCTCACCTTCAAGAGCTCAGAATTCCATATGAGCTCTAACACAATTTTATTCGTACTGAATATTACTTATAGAGGTACTATCCTCCCTTTGGTCACTTGGACAATAGACGCAAAATACATAATCGAATAACAGAAGATACTCGGTATTGCAAAACGGCCAAATGCTATCCCCTCAACATTGTTCGCGAATGAAGAGAGTCTTACATGCTGAATAACTAAAAAATATAAAGATGCCACAATAACAAAGAGGATCATTTTAAATGCCGGAAGAATATTCACCTGAAAGCGTGGACTTCTTTTTTCTTATTTGATTTCTTTGTACAAGGCTCTAAGTACCTTGTAGCGGCTGCATAGACAACCATTCGGCTCGTCGTGTTCTAGGCAGCTGGTAGATACATTGGTTAAATAAATTTAATTGTACTCTAAACTATTTATATAAGCACGAGAAATGCCCAGGGAACAATTTATATTGAAAGCAGTGAAAAGCATTATAAGCTCGGTTTTTTTTTTACCTTCTGTGAGCTTAAGTACGGGTCGTAAGGGCGAAAGAAAAACACATTGTCTCTGTGCATCTTTTTCTTCGTCTCACGGTCAGCTGCTGTCATCTGAAGCTCTTCCCCGGTCGTGTTCATAAAGGAAAGAAGCCTTCTTACGAGCTACAAAAGTTTGCTCTTCAGAAGAACTCGCGAGATTCCGAAGACAGAAGAGGGCTTAAGCGAGAGGCGTCGCAGAAAGGGGCAACTTTTCGACCAACCTCGTTTATATTGTGGTTGCCAGGGGAAAGGCTTAAAATTTAGGCGTTAACCAACGTTGGCGTTCACCGGAGCCTGAATTGCTAACGGTTTGCTCTTATGTTCTTTTTCGCGCTTTATCTTTACGACGCCAGATGTGTCAACTCTCCTCACCTAAAGTTTTTTTTTTTTTTCATTTTCTCTTGCGAGGGGGCTAGAACTTCACGCAAAATGTCGGCGCTGCGGGACTGCTTTATCCTGGGTACATAACTTCGGTGCATATTTATACAAGCCTAGACGGTTGTTTGCGATAGCTTGGCACGTGCGTGGCCGTTAAGCTCGTAATGTGGATTTTAATCACCCATTCCGTGGTGACTGATGCGGTGCTCTCGTTGTTGTTGTCGTCGTGGTAGGTATGATGGTTGGGTTGTTCAGCCGAAAGTTTTCGCGAAGGCCTCTTTAGCACAGGTGACATTTTTGTCTATTTGTCTTGTCCAATGAAGAGGCCCCCCTCCATCTCGGAGTGATCACCAAACTTTGATGACATTGTAAGCAAGGCGCAGCGATCAACATAAATTGTAAGATGGAGTCAAAAAGTTTATTTCGCGAAGTTTACAGGAACGTCTTCTGTGTATTAACGGTGAGCACACGAATGGAAACGGCCGTTTAACGATGACTCTATGTTGCAAAATGTAAAAAAAAAAGAAGATGATGCTGCTGACCTTTCGGTCCATGACGTCATAGAAAAGTTAAGCGGATGAAGTTTCGGTCAACGCTGCTGTCCGACGCTCTTGACAGCAAAAATGACTGCAGAAATTTCTGCTGATATGAGAACAAGTACCTCTGTCGTAACAGATTTAAACAACACAGTCAAAATGAGATGACTCCAAACGGAAACACATTGCAGAGACCACAATTCTACAGAAACAATATAGAGCTGTCGCCGATTGCTGCGAGCTATTGTGCCGCCAAATCCTTGCCCGCCGCTGTTGCTGTGTTACCATGGCGTTCTGTTGCTTAGCGCGAAGTCGCGAGTTAAAAATAGTCTGTCGCGACTGTATTTCAATGGGTGCGGAGTGCAACCACGTGCACACTCCTCTAACGTACTTGAAATTGGTGCTAAAGCACCCCAGACAATTCAACTAAATCTGGAGCCGTTGAATATTTACTCTATCTAATAACCCGGTTTACTTATATGGTTGTTTCACTCCGCAGGACAATCGACCGTCGAATTTACCATTATACCACCATTGCTTACTTAACTATAACTGGCATATCTTTCTTATTACTAAAATTTAGCATTACCGCCATTATATTACAATTAGTACAACATTTAGTCTATACATAGAAAAAAATTGCAGCGTTAATGAATTTTAGGAAACAGCAGCATTTATCACATATATACATGTATGTGATACATGCTGCTATTCCCTAAAATTCATTAACGCTGCTATTTTTTTCTCTGTTCGCTAGCTACACATCGCTAGCCAACAATGATGATTTGTACAAAGCGTACACTCTAAATATCAGGTCGCCTGCACACATGCACTTGGCCATATCATCACCCTTGTGGGGCCTCTCTACTAACTTCACGGGCCATCGAAGTACTATTCTTGCGTACACTTGCTCTACATGCCAGTAAGTGTAATTATGGTACTAACCAGTACTGACCAGACACTGGTATTTATTAAACAATCCGGTCTTCCCTCAAGTCTGGGTAACATGTTACAATATATTCAAGTTGTTAAACATATGCTATTATTGCAGACTCGGACCGATAAATGAAGTAGCCTAATATAGTGACTATTCCTGCTAGTAATCATAAATACAGTTTCCTCCAAGTGCGTACAAAGAAACTAACAAGGTTACGTGTTGGTTTCCTCCTGCGCTTGCGCACTAAGTAAACATATAATACTACAGCCAGAGTCCTTCAATACTTTTCTCCAAGAAATCATTGAAGGACCCTGCTACAGCTAATAATTTCAAGAACGATGCGTAAAGTAGCACTCAATTGCATATGTTGTCTTTGGAACAGAAGAAAAAAAAAGTCTTTATACGCTCGTAACTCGGACTTGTATTTCTCGTAATTTTATAACTTTAGTATCGCCAAGGAGACTCGCTCACGTAAAAACCGGCAGTAACTGCTTCATCAGATACGTCCTTGGTGCGACCACAGAATGGCTCACAATCAATGAGCCTGAAGGCATCGTGCGTGAAGCTCGTGTCCTTCCACCCGCCTGCCCCCTCCCCTCCCTGCCCAACTTGACCATGTTTTGCTCCCGTTCAACCCGACCGTCCCTTCATAGTGGGTCATTAGGGAGCACTATTCCGAAGGCGTTAATTGGCCTCATTAGTGGACCACCGCGTCGACGCTTCTTCCGCGCAGCCAACGACGTCACTCCTACGCGGGAATATGCCGCGCACACACGTGTCGCGGTACTCTGTCGAACAGGCTCGAAGAAGGGGAGCTTTGTCGCCTTGACAACATATCTTCGTTAGGAGAGCCCATCGTCTCAGCAGTTCCATACATTGCAGATGAAAGCTACTGGTCGCGTCAGCCAACTAGAAAGAAAGAACCAGAGAAGAGGCTCCCCCATTGTCCGCCTATGATCGCCCTCCGTGCGACGCCGATTGACCGGAAAGCTTCACGGAAGGATCAGCGCGGCACAATGGACGAGCCCCTCCCTTCTTTCTCGGAACGCACAGCCAGAGCTTTCCTCACTAATTGGCTGACGCGAGCGCTAGAATGCGCTGCACTGCACGGAATTGGCGAGACGGAGTACAAGATGCGCTTCGAATGTGGGATCTGTCATGCGTTGTTGGAATTCGGTGCCGCTCGATGCTCCGACTCGCGGGTAATGTTGTCTGACACGTCATCTCTTGGATGACAAAAATAAGAGAATGTTTTGGCATGTCTGCTATGCAGTAGGTGGGGGAAAAATAAGAAGAGAACGCTATTGCTTCGTGATTCTCTAAATATATGTCTACATATATAGCTCGCATTTCGAAACGATGGGAATATTGCTCCTCGCGCCGGTATTACAAGATATTGGGATACCACGGTCAGAATGTCAAACATTCGGGGAAAGCTTTTTTTAGAAACTCGCAGAATTTTCAGCATAAAACGACCAAGAACGTTTCGTTCTAACGTCAAACGGTAGACGCTGATTCGTTGGCTTGCCATCCCAGAAGTTATACGGCAGCTTTTGCTACTAATGGAAGATGATTACGGCAACGCTCTTTCCGTGCCTTGTATGCGGATTACTTCTTCATTCAAACTAAAACCTAACCATCTCCCTCTAAAAGGTCTCTGGGTCGTGTCGAAGGCAGTGTGGGCTCGCTGTTGCAAGCAACCTGTGAAATTGTGTCGCTTCCGGCAGCCGGCACAAGGGAAACTGTCAATGCTGGCTGAAACAACTAATTGTGCGGAACGACCAGCTAAGCGAATGCTTTGTTGGCGTCTGTCGAATGGCGCAAGCCTCTAACCGAGCAGCCCGTCCCTATACCCGAGGTGTGGCACTGACAGGTGTTCAATTGAAATGCCTGCGTGGGTCAGTTTGGAACAATGCTTCTCAAAAGCGCGCCCTTTTCGCGCACAAGGCCCGAGGTGCACCCCCGGGGCTCTACAGCGCTTAGAACATCAAACTCTATTGTCACGTCCTTATTAAATCTTATACCTGAGCGTTCTTGCTCGAAGCAGATTTAAGGCCACCGTAGGCGACCTTTCTTTCGTGGCATGAAATGAAAAGGCTATTGTGTCGCTGACAGGTATGATGTTGTAGGCGTGCTTCATTTCTGGAGCTATGAAAACCGAATGAAAAATTATAGCAGAATGAAGATGGGGTGAGAGGTGGTGTTGTTCCGGTGCATTGGCAAATCCGTAGCCTATATAACCTGCGGGACAGTAACGTGGGACGATAACGAATACATTTCAGCAGAAACTAATGAACGTATAACTAGCTATGTATTGGATAACGATAGATGTAGTGTTAAGAGATGATGTGAATGAGGGAGCAAGCAAGAACAGATCTGAAGAACGAAGAAACACATTTGGGCAGGTCAGGTGTTGTATAAAGCACGTTACCGATCAGCTGACATTCTCACAGAATGGGTGCCGAGTGCAAATGTATTCAATCGACGACTGCATGGGAATAAGTCGGTGGGTATTTATTATAAAATTCGCACGCCATGGACGAAGTCGGTTGAAGGAACGCAGGAGCGATTGTATATAGGAAGGAGAGCCTCTTTTCCTGCACCGGACAAAAGGCTATGTGACGAATGAAATCAGTGAATCAGAGGGAGACGTTAAAGACATTTGGAATATGTAGGGTAGCTTACCTTACCGTGTTTGTACATTTACATAAAAAGGACATTTGATTTGGCCGCTTTTTTTATATGCTTTGTATGCAGATGAGGACGTCATGAAAACTTACTTGACCTGGCGGTGCGTGTTGGTTAAAGGTTAGCTTCTATTGTAATGTTATGCCACAAAGACAGGATATGGCTATGGCGCTCTCAAATATTCTCATATTTAATGTTCCCATGTGAACATAAAGGGCTCCCATATAAAAACCCCGTGTGTTCGCATGTATTATATTGGGCATGTCCCATATAATTATATACACATTCTGGACTATGACATTTCATCATCATTATCATCACTCTATTTATGTCCTATGCAGGTCGAACGCCTCTCCCAGTGATCAACATCTTCTACCCTAATCTTGTACCAGCTGGCACCTAGCTATGCCTGCACATTTCCTCAATTTATCATCACCACATAGTTATTTGCACTCGCCGTTATACGCTTCCCTTTTTTGCAACGCATTACATGGCCTGCTAAACTCAATCTCTTCTTAATGTCCACAAAGATATCGACTACTCCCGTTTGCGTTCTGTTCCACACCTGTCTCTTAACACTCCTATCATTTTTTTGTTTCATAACTCTTTGCATGGCCGTCAGCATCATCCCAAGGTTCTTTGTTAACATTCATGTTTCTTTCTATATTTGTTGGTATACCGGTAGAACCCAAGGATTGCTCTTCATTTTTTTCAATGATAGGTCATAAATTGGTAATGCCTTCCGTAGTCGCTTCAACCCATTTTTATTCTTCCGTAAGTCTACCTGTAGTGATCAGTGTACCCTCTGACTAACTGGCGTACTCTCGAATAAGCGTACCCTTGAACAGATTCTGGAAGCTCACGGCTGATCACGAACTGGACATAACTGAGGTATGGCATACTTGCTTATAGGTAGTGCAGTAATAGGCTTAATATCGCAATGATATAGAGCTATGTGTGTATATGTGCCTCTTCTTTTCTGTTGTGTGGAGTATTGGTCTATGTATCGATCCCCCTCCCCTCCACGCACACACACACACACCTTGTTTGTGCGGCATGCAATGTAAAGATGCAAGCTGTATCCCAGGGTCAATTCTCTGCTTTTTAGATGAAATGTTCGCAACAAGGAACGTTCTTATACACAAACAGCTCTTCTTTGCTGCGGTGGATGCTGCTGGTTGGGTCGATTGTTAGGTGCACATTTTCTGACCACGCTGCTTTCCACCTGGGTTCTCGTTTCAGAACATTCCGGAAAAATCATAATAATAGGATCACAACACAGCTAGCAGCGGTACGGTACGAGGCGGAGGCGAATCGATGACGGTGACATAAAAAACACATGGTGCTAGCTAAAGAATGTTTCGGAAACGCCCATTTATGGTAACAAAAGATGCTCTAAAGGCTTGAGAGAGGTCGATGCTGCCATACTCTCATCAGTGCGTGTACCGACGTAGCATATGAAACCAACCGAATTTCGCCAGTTAGCTTTATATTAAACGATCTGGCGTAAGAACCGAATAACTGAACAGCTGACGGCAGTGCTTTCACGATCGTTTCTAATAACGGAGTCGCAGCTTTTTTCCCGAATGAAGTTTCACTTTTCGTGTGCGAAATAATGGTAATCGAAATTGTCTGATAGTCAAAAAAAAGATTGTAGCATGCACAGGTTTGAAAAATCGTCAGACAAATGGATTCATAGATTAGACCAGCTTTAGCGAACGCACTGGGACGTCGGTCTGCTGTTCATCATTTAGTTCCTGAAGTGATCATCGGCATTTCTTTTATTTATATTTTTTTTGAACGGTGAAACGCATTCTACGTTTCCTTCCCCTGCGCATATTCAGAGATCATCGAAATTTGTTTTAGCTCTCCAACTTCTTTATCCCCAAGACACCGTTCATTCTAGTAACATCTGACGCCATGCGCGAGTTCCTAGTATACCGAACCCAGAGCAAAAAAAAAGAGATTAATGAAATCAACATATCTCATTTTCTTAGCTGAGCAGCCCGATAATCGACACCCAGTCTTCCACTGCAGGCGGAACCCAATGTTAATGTTGGTTATTTATCATCTTTGTAAAACTTCTTTGCCATAAAAAGTAAAGTGGGCTGCCTGAATCTCATTTCGTGCGGCGCTACGTTTCCGAAATGAAAAGGCAGTCGGAAACTTCCGTTTTCTGCAAGTGTTTTCTTCATAACCGTAGCTTCTTTCCTTGTATTTTCATCGTCAGTGAGAACGGCGGTGCGTGCTTTCGCTTTTACGCCGCAGAGCTCATAATGAGAACTGTGCAATATGCCTCGATGAGAATTCCGTATATTGCAGACTCTGCCAGTTTTTATTCTCTCATCCGCTTTCCCTACTTCCGCAAAGTTTTGAAGGCTCACGTGGGTGTTTCCTGTGCGGTACTTTATTTCGTCGTGCTCACTTCAATACAGCCTTGATTCACTGCAAATGTAACGTACTTCGCTTAGCTTTTTTTTACGTTTTCTTTGTTTCCTTTCTCTTTTCTTTTGTTTGTGTTTGTGAAAAAGAAATTTGCATGGAAAGAACTGAGACAGCCTCGGCAAGTTCGCTTCTTCGGAAACCATTTGAATTACGCAAATGAGATGCCACGCATTGATGCTGCAAAGCTAAAGGTCTCAATAGTTTGACCTGGTGATTACGTGCAGCGGACGTGATTCTTTTTTTCCTCCTGAAACCCGTGACTGCCGCCACCCGAAATGACACATTCGAATGTATGCCTGCTACGGCAATGTAAGCAGCATTTGCTGCTTATAGAGTCAATTGTTGGCTCGTACTGCAACCATTTCAAGAGACGCCTGTGGATACACCGCAAACGGGTTACCTGTGTGCCAAGTTTCACCTTGAGACCTTCACTTGTCCGTCTGCAGCGATTGCAGCATGCTCCAAGGTGCATCTGAAGCATACGAAACCGCTTGTTACGCGATGACCACTATATTTCGCAGACATTTGTGTTTGTGTTTACTAGAATAAGTCATTTTCAGAATACCTCAGAAATGTGCAGCCACCTTATCTTGTTTCTTTGTTTGTTTTTTTCTTAATCAATCACCCGTAACCCAATTCTGAGCATTAGTTTTGATATTTGCCATAATTTCATTATTCAGATTGTATGTGGTAATTCTCTATTTCTCATAACAATAAGCAGTTTTCAATAATATAATTCTACATTGAATGGGCCTTAACCGATTTACAAGTGAAAATTATTGGGGGGCAGCCAATGTTGCCCACCTCTACGCGCTCTCATTCCACAGCTAAGCTCACCTGCACAAACCTGCAATGTTTTCAACTATCCACCCTAATTCCTTGGCTTGTAATAATGATTCAAAGGTCGTTTAGAAAGTTGTGCAGATATCACTTCTAGGCTCATGCACGTGAACGGGAGAGATATTGCGTGAAACTGGTGATTGCTAAATGTTTACGCGGCGAAGTCGAGTACCAATCAACTTACGCAGGTACTTACGCTCCAATTGGCCCGGTATTTTTCCGATGTCGCTCCATTCGTGTTTCACGTTGCTGAACTGCGGAACACTGTAAGTGTGGACAGCAACAGTAGTGCCGGTAATACATCTTGCGGCTATTTATATTACGGCACCCTACTCTCGTAGAAAGACAAGAAAAGGCAGCATGGAACATTCGTTATTATGACATTGCCGACGTCTTTACACTAGCAACCACCATACATGTTTACACCAGCAAGTTTGCAGCAGCTTTATTGCAATAGTGATTTTGCAACGCTGCAGTTAAACTCTTATTCACTAGGTGGTGCCACAAACACTGCTCCCCGCGTTGACGTCCCCAGCATTCCGAAACTGGCAATACCGGCAAGTTCAAGCTCTCTAGTTTGAGAAATGTTTGATTTGCACGTCATGTAATACTCCCGTCACGGAAAATATACTGCATTAGCGATAGCGCCTTCTCGTTGGTTCTCGACGACAACAAAGGAGTTAACTATGAAGAAGGTGCGTATCTTCCTTATTACTAGATGTCTCAGAAAGAGTTTCAGTTCTACGGTCGATGAAGGGTGTAATCAAAGCCGCAATGCACAGAACTAAGAGCTGATAGCACGTTTTACGCTTTTACTGCTTTATTGCCGTACTGCTACAAGAGCGGTCTCGTACGCGCTCTGATGGTTCTATCACGTCGGCGGACGTCTGAGTGCTTCAACCACAAAAGAATCTCCTCGAAACTCCCCCAGGGGGCGCTGGAACGAATGTCATCGCTCTTCCATCATTAAACCGGCGTGCATCGCCGAACAAATTGCATTGTGCCTCGTCTCAGAAGGCGATCAATGGTGGAAGGAGGGTGCAAAAGAATAGCGCTGCCTTTACGCATAATTACGCTCGGGAGTATAGGTAGGCGGAGATAATATTTGGTAAGCAGTCGCACTGCACAATATTCTGATCCATAGAGGACGTGCCTTACGCGGTCATTATTTTTTGCTTGTGAACACTTACACGAGTTAGTATCACGAAATGAATGCGGGAACTGTTGTAGTGGGAAAAAGGATGCTAGAACATTGAGGGAAAAAATGAAGAAATTTTAAAATCACTGGTCAGTAAATAGACACCCATTATTTGTGCGCTCTTTTAGTTTTCAGAAAATTTCTTATGGTTAAACATGCACGGCTAAAAAAGTTCTCATGACGCTTTGTTCGGACCCTCACAGGTTCTGCAGATGAAACGTAACATCATGTTAAGAATCAAGAACATATCTGAGCGTGAAAGTGATAGGTTGAGCCAGGACTCCTTTCAGTCCCTATAAAATAGGTTGCAGCCACTATTATTATTATTATTATTATTATTATTATTATTATTATTATTATTATTATTATTATTATTATTATTATTATTATTATTATTTGATTTGTAAACATATACACAGGAAAGAGAAAGCGACAAGCAAGGCTGGCAACTGCCACCAGAAGTGGCACAACGCCTGCCTACTCTTTCGAAAGGACGAGAGAAACATAGGAGGAAAGATAGGAAGGAGGGGAGGAAGGAGGAAAGAAAGATCGAGATGACAAATCTCAAAGAATAAAGTAAAACATACAGTAGGGCCCGTCTCTGCAGGTCGTGCTACTAAAGAATGTAAAATAAAATAAATAGTTGCAGGGTTACAAACGTGCCCCTAAGTTCGTTGCTTCTGGAAAAGTAAGGAGAGCGCGATGAGCTTGATGACGTCGAGACGCAAAACCACTGGGGTATAAACATTCGTCTAGAGTTGTACACCGCAGGCCAAGGAGATGATAGTCCCTCACTAGCGATATGTGTTGCGCACTGAAAGCGGGACATTCCAATATCAGGTGCTGGAAGTGTCTCGCAGCCACCGCAAGACGTACACGATGGACTGGTCACACCTCCTTGTCTGTATAAACGCTCGCACACATTAACACAGCCAACCCTTAGCTTGAGTAGTTGCGCTCTAGTGTGACGAGGCAAGCCTCGACCGCGAACACGCGGCGGGAACGTTCGATTTGCGACGCGCTGGTCTGGATGCTGCTTGAGTGGGTGGCGACGAATCAGCAGGCGAGCGTCATCAAGCTTGCACAAAATTTCAGGGCAAGCACAGTCGTTATGAGTTCAAGTTGAAGCCAGTCGATCAACCTTTTCATTTCCGGCGATCCCTACGTGCGAAGGTATCCATTGAGCAACGAGAGATACCCCGCGTGATAAAATTTTTGTTGGCAGAGTCAGTAATGCTGCACACAATTGGGCAATCAACCTGACTGCGTTGTAATCTGCGAAGTGCAGCGCGGGAGCCCGTAAATATGTCAATCATCGGTGTGCTTAACTATTCTTGCACGTATTTCAGTGCAACATTAATTGCTGCTAGCTCCATAGTTGTTAACGAGGCTGGATGGGGTATATGAAATGTACGTCGTACTTGAGTTGAAGGGCAGAAAAATGCTGCTAAGGCGCCTTGACCGTCGCTGTGTACAGATGCATCTGTAAATACTTGAAGGTATTCTAGAAATTTGTCGAACATGTGCGACTGAGCGAATTGGAATATGGCCGAAGCAGGCATATCAGACTTTTTGTGTATGTCAGGGATTGTAAGGTAAATGGGCAGTACGTGTTTGATGATATCATGCAGATATGAAGGCGTAACTGAAGCATCATGTTCAGAAATGTCAGTAATGTTCATAAATAATGCCGCCATTTTCTAATACGAGAAAACGGTCGGTGAATGAGACGATCAAGGAGCATTTGACCGTTTGACCAGACGCTCAATATCATATAGAGCTCTCTGGTCTGCTTGTAGCCTTAGAGGTAAATGATGTGCTACAGTTAGTAATGGAACTGATTGCGCGTCACGAGGTAATCCCAGCATTAGTCGAAGGGCAACGCGATGAATACGTTCCAGTTGGGCCATCCAACTAGGTGGGACATTCAGGAATGGTAACGCATACATCATGCCTGAGAGTACAGATGATTGGTACACCTGCAGACCCGTTGTTTGGCCACAGCCAGCACCTCTAGCAGTCAAGGCGGCCACATGAGGATGGATTACGATTTGTGTCGTACGAATTTAACGGACGCCAAGAGATGCGATCATCCACAATTAAGGCCAAGTAACGGTGTTGTCGCACCCAGCTTATCGGCGTTTCGTCAAGGTACAGTCGGCTCATTGTTCGATGAGCGCGTTGTTTCGGGTGGTTTGCTATTGCAGCCGACATAGCAGGTGATATCTGCAGGCCAACTTCCCCCAAGTACTCCGAAGTCGCGTTCAGAGCTCTTTGCAAGCTTGCACGAAGCCGCGGGCAAAGGTGCGAAGGGCCGCTTAGCCACAGAGCAATATCATCTTCATAGATAGATATGCTCACAGGGAAGTCACTGTCTCGAGGCAAGCGACTTGGAAGCACGGCGAATACTGTGTTAAACAGAAGCGGCGATAAAACGCTGCCCTGTGGGACACGGCACTTCACAGTGCGGGATTCACTTGTTATTGCTCCGACACGCAATTTCATCCGGCGCTCCGATAGGAAATTACACACAAAGCGAAGCAGACGACCCGAAATTCCCGCGGTTGCAAGAGTGGAAATAATCACCTGATGCGGAGCCGAGTCGAAAGCTTGCTGCACGTCTAGGAAGAGCATCTAGGCGGAGTGCTTGTTTCCTTTAGCACATTCAAGCGCTGAGACAAGGTCTGAAATGCTGTCCAGAGCTGAACGGCGGCGACGAAAACCGTTCATCACATCAGGGAAAAAATTTAGCTTCTCTAGCCTGTCTTGTAGACGAAACAGGACCATTCGCTCCATTAATTTGATGTAAGGGATATCGGCCGGCAGGACTTGAGGTGTCCTGCAGGCCGCCAGGGCTTTAAAATTGCTATTACCACGGACGATTTCCACTCAGCAGGAATTACACCAGGGCTCCATATCTCATTATACTCGTGCAGTATACGGTCATGAAAACTGTTATCAATGTTCCGTAATGCTTGATACGTCACACCGTCTTCACCTGGGGCAGTGTGGCGCTTGGTGAGGCTGAGCGCGTGTCGCAGCTCCTCAAGACTGAAGTCTGCCTCGTCCATCTGGCAGGCTGGACCGTAGGAAGCAGCCATGGTACTCTGACTTGTCAAAGAAGAAAGGTCGCCATTTGTGGTGTCACTGAACATAGAAGAGACGAAAATGTCTGCAAATGCCTCCGCTAAAGCTTTTGATGAATAGCCAGTCGCTATACACAAATCAGCCGTAGGGTTCTTGCAGATTTCGGGAGTGCGGAGAGCCTTCAGTATGCGCCACACATTTCCAAAACCACTTCCAGTATGCAGCGAACTACATAAGGCGGTCCAGCTCTTGCGACGAAGCTGTTTTGTATGCCGCCGTATGACTGCATCAATTCGGTTATACAGAGTCCAGTCGGTGCTTCGTTTAGAGCGCTGTGTCCGCCTATAAGCGTGGCATCGACATGCGCGGAGCCGCAAAAGCTTAAGATAGGGGTTTGGTTTGCCGATACTTCATCGTCGTTGTATTGTAGCTTGTCGTAAACAATCACTCACCCGTTTGAACAGACTGTCTTGAGATGGTGCCTCTGAGATAAGCTGACGGAACTTATCCCAGTTTGTCACTGTATAGATAGATAGATAAACTTTAATAGAAAGATAGTTTTGTCTTGCCCCAATGGGGCATCGCTGAAGGTCGGGGCCCCTAGTCCAGGGCTCCGCTGGCGCTTGCCATCTTCTCTGCTCTCTGGATCAGCTTGAGCTGGTCGTCGAGGGCTGAGCTGGACAGCAGTGCCTCCCATTGCTCCCTCGTGGTGTTCGTGTAATGGTGTTCTATGTTGTGTAGCGTGCACTCCCACGTAATGTGGTATAGGGTTGGTGTGGCCCCGAACCACGGGCCACACTGTCACTGTATAGACGGTAGTTTCTCGGCCCGCAGTATGTGTTGGTGTTAACCAAATGGGCAGGTGATGTGAGCCCCACGGGTCAGCTTCGCATGACCAGGCAAAGCACACATCTCTCGTTGAAATCGCAAGGTCTATAGTGGAATGCTCCTTTCCTCTACCTATGAATGTAGGTGAACCGTCATTCAGTAATTGGAGATAATTCTTGATAATAAGCTCATTAATTTCTGCGCCACGATTGTCTTGGGGGCGGCTACACCATCGCGCATGGTGAGCATTAAAATCTCCGCATAACACAAACGACGCACTACACTGAGACACTAAGCGCTCAAGTAGTGAGGTATCTGAAGAACGCGTAGGCCGGATGTAAATGCTTGCCACCGTCGTAGTCACACCATTGAGGCTCACAGTAACACCTGTGCACTCAAACGCATCATCACAGATGTCATCAGCGTCAAGAACCGCGAAATCCAAGTCAGCACGTACGTGCACTGATGCTTTTGAAGCATTGCGCGTATGCGTCGTGTCCACACACTGGAAAGAGCCACAGGTTGGTTCCGCGCACCGAGTGTTACTGTGGACACCCATGAAGCCTGGCAGTCGATATTCGCCTTTCCTTACGTTAGTTTCCTGAAGCGCTATAACATCTGGTGGAGTCTTCATAGCGACGAGTTGAAGAACTAGATCAGCGTGCCGAGGTCGCAGCGATCTGACATTCCAGCCACTAAAGCATAATGCTATGCCACAGATATATTTCCTGTAATTTGCCAAGGGAGTTCCGTTGCCGAACAGTGCTTTCAGGATACTTTACTGACAGCAATGTTAGGCATTTACAGGTATATTTCTGCTCGACATAGGCTGATTGAAACCAAGTGCAGGGCCATCTTTCAATTGACACGTAAGAATACTGCTGCCGAATAAGTTATAATGTTTAATACCACGCCAGCAATAAAATCCAGTTTTTTTTTTCTTGCGGGCGTGGGCACGAGCGCGGGCGCGCACTCGCGCACCAGGCAACAAACACACACAAAAAAACACATACGTGACAAGCAGTGCGGCTATACTTTCCCTTCTGGACCCATGATTGTCGCAAATTAGTGGCTTTCTTTCTTACGGAAATCCAACTGCGAGTGACGCCGAGCGTCCTCGGGGGTCGCGCGCTTTACAATACGAGAACACAAGTATTGAACATTCTCAACCACCGCCGCGCTAATGGACGTCTTGCGGGCGCTGTCGAGCTCGCTCATCCGACAGCCGCATAAGGACTCGAAGAACGAAAGGATGCCATTAAAAGTGTGAATGACCCTCAATGGCCAAAGGAATGTACGTACACTCGTCTTCAACCCCTTTCGTCATTAAACCCACGCTCATTGTCGAACCGTTCGTATTGTGCCGAGCCTCCGAAAAGCGATCGATGCGGCGAATGAAAGACGCCGGGCGGAGGCGTTCGTCTGTGCACAATTGTTCTCGTGGGTGAGTGGACAGGTCTTCGTAAAGGTCACGCAGGGAATATAGCGTGATATGAGACGTGCTCTTTCAATGAATAGCGCGTACTGCTTGCAGAAACGAGGCAGCTATAGGATCTGATTCTGATCTGACGATGTGATTTGCTCTTTGTTTTAACAGGAATGAGTGTGTCACAGTTGAAGTATGCGACGGAATCAGTAGTCTATGCGTATATAAATATATGTGACGCGCTGTAAGAAACGCGTATCTTCAAAGTTTCGAGACGCACGCGCATCAGGTTTGACGAGGCCACTGCCCACTGCAGTACACACATTTACGCATTGGAATATACTATAGTATAGGGATGGCTAGCTGAAAGACCACTGCTGTTGGGAGACGGCAACACTACCGCTCCGCTTGCGTGTCGGCTCACTGTTAAGAACGCCTTTACTCCGAGTGGCACGGTCGAGAGAGGTTTTAATTTAACTCACCCCGACTGATATAAGGGCGTGTGCGGTACGTGAGTATTCATGCACGCCCATCCTACCATGAAAGTAATATTTCATTGCTGCACATCAGTAAAGGTTCTTTTTAGCTGAGCAAAGCGAATCGATTGACAAGAGAAACGTGCCCTCGTGATAAAAGGCTTGCGAAATGAATATTATAGGCGTTTTTACCGGGATAGCGTTAATGGCCCCGTGTCGCAGAAAGTCCGGCGTCGTCAACCGGCGTGCGATGTCGGCGGGTGGCGGAAAAAATCATCCCCTACCATGCAGGCCCTCCGAATATATTTAGGTATATGCAAATACCACGCCTTCATATATACGGGTTATATTGCCACATCATTCTATCACTAATGTTGCTCATACCTTGTCTCACATTGATAAAAAAACTCTTCGTCGGAATTTTGAGAATGACAATCCACAAACAAACGTCTTGAAACAAAACACCCACAGCGCATGCCTTTTATGTTAAATCTTCTCAGACTGAAATATTAAAAGAGCTAAACAAACACGGGAACCTGAAAAAAATTATGTAATTTCTTTGACGTGGTTGTGCACTACCTCCGGGATCAGCCCATGCAAGGGGCTGCGTTTCTACCAGAAATCTCGCCTATGTGCATAGCCTTCGCCGCCAGTGTTTGCCAGTAACCATTATGGATGCATAAGCTACAGTCGTCGGGAACCGTGAGAAGCAGTCAGGGATCTTTGAATGCTATCACGTTCCACTCTTAAACGCGAAGCTTAAGCGTCCTCCAATCTTTTCTAGTGCTAATTATTTATTTGTTTTTGCTTTTTTTGTTTCAGATGGTATATATATTGTCACGTAGTAGTGACGGTAGAGAAAGCAGTCACAAAACTGTGTATGACGAAACTGGTTGTTTATTGGGCGAACCTGTGCCCACAAAAGCAAGCTACACTCAAAGCACAACGATAGCGGCGAACACAGTCGGCGATCGTCGAAAATCTGATCAGCGGCGAAACGCGTCGGCTTTTATACCTGAGTCATCGAAGGTTCCAGATTAATCCCTGATGCCCCCGTGTCTTCCAGAAAGTTCTAGACAATTCGCGTCGCTCATACAATCAGATTACATGGGCGTCGGTGACCACAGACGACGGATAGAAGCATTGATAACGTCCGAGAAGCTTCCAATGCAGGCGCGTCCTGCGCCGAGCGATAACGTTTAACATTTGTCAGCCAATGTTGAAAGCGGCTACCGGTGAAAGATAAACATGTGTACGTGTCAATACCCTCCCCTTAAAAAGCATCGTCCCGATGCTACAAACAAACACGAAAGCGAAAACAAAACCATGCGTAATAAACAAAATAACAAAAAACAATAACAAAGTAACAAAGTACCTAAGTTTGTCAGCGGGCGTAGAAAGGCTTAAGACGCACCACGTGGATGACTTCAGGTCGTGCCCGGCGCCGCTGTGATTGCGAAATGCCGTCTGGCACGACCTCATAGTCCAGTGCGCCAATACGTCGGGCGATCTTATATGGTCCGAAATAGCGACGTAACAGCTTCTCGCTAAGTCCTCGTCGGCGTATCGGAGTCCAGACCCAAACACGGTCACCGGGCTGGTACTCGACGTAGCGTCGTCGAAGGTTGTAGTGTCGGCTGTCGGTCCTCTGCTGGTTCTTGATACGCAGGCGGGCGAGCTGTCGACCTTCTTCGGCACGCTGCAAATAGGTGGCAACGTCGAGATTTTCTTCGTCGGTGACGTCCGGTAGCATGGCGTCAAGCCTCGTTGCCGGGTTCCTTCCGTAGACCAGGTTGAACGGCGCCATGTGCGTCGTTTCTTGCACGGCCGTGTTGTATGCGAAGGTCACGTACGGAAGGATGGCATCCCACGTCTTGTGTTCGACGTCGACGTACATTGCCAGCATGTCGGCGATGGTCTTATTTAGGCGCTCGGTGAGGCCATTCGTCTGCGGGTGGTAGGCGGTGGTCCGGCGATGGCTTGTGTGGCTGTATCGCAGGATGGCTTGAGTTAGTTCTGCCGTAAAGGCAGTACCTCTGTCGGTGATGAGGACTTCTGGGGCACCGTGACGCAGGAGGATGTTCTCAACGAAGAATCGGGCTACCTCGGCAGCACTGCCTTTGGGCAAGGCTTTTGTTTCGGCGTAGCGGGTGAGGTAGTCCGTAGCTACGACGATCCATTTATTCCCGGACGTCGACGTCGGAAAAGGCCCCAGTAAGTCCATCCCAATCTGCTGGAACGGTCGGCGAGGTGGCTCGATCGGCTGTAGAAGTCCGGCTGGCCTTGTCGGCGGTGTTTTGCGTCGCTGACAGTCTCGGCATGTCCTTACGTAATGGGCGACGTCGGCAGAGAGGCGAGGCCAGTAGTATTTTTCTTGTATCCTTGCGAGCGTGCGGGAAAAACCGAGGTGTCCAGCCGTTGGGTCGTCATGGAGAGCTTGCAGAACCTCTGGACGCAATGCTGAGGGTACCACGAGGAGGTAGTTGGCTCGGAGAGGCGAGAAGTTCTTCTTTAGGAGAATGTCGTTTTGCAAGAAAAACGATGCCAATCCTCGCCTGAACACCTTCGGCACAGTGATGGTCTTGCCTTCCAGGTAATCTACAAGGTTCCTTAGTTCCGGGTCGGCTCGCTGTTGTTCGGCGAATTCGTCGGCACTGATGGGTCCCAAGAAAGTGTCGTCATCCTGGTCATCCTGTGGCGGCGGTTCGACGGGGGCGCGAGACAAGCAGTCGGCGTCAGAGTGCTTTCGCCCGGACTTGTAAACGACGGTGATGTCGAATTCTTGAAGTCTCAGACTCCATCGTGCGAGGCGACCTGAAGGATCCTTCAAGTTAGCTAGCCAACACAAGGCGTGGTGGTCGCTCACAACTTTAAAGGGCCTGCCATAGAGGTAGGGGCGAAACTTTGATGTAGCCCAGATGATGGCGAGGCACTCCTTTTCTGTTGTGGAATAATTTGCTTCCGCCTTCGATAGCGACCGGCTAGCGTAACACACAACCCTTTCTAGTCCATCAGTCCTCTGCACAAGCACGGCGCCGAGTCCTACGCCGCTTGCGTCGGTGTGGACTTCGGTATCGGCATTTTCGTCGAAATGCGCAAGGATGGGCGGCGATTGTAGGCGTCGCTTCAGTTCTTCAAATGCTTCGATTTGCGGCATCTCCCACTGGAATTCGACGTCGGCCTTCGTGAGGTACGTCAGTGGCTCGGCGATCCGTGAAAAATCCTTGACGAAGCGCCTGTAATAGGCGCACAGTCCCAGAAATCTACGCACTGCCTTCTTGTCAGCGGGCAGAGGAAAGTTGGAGATGGCCGCAGTTTTCTGAGGGTCGGGGCGCACTCCAGACTTGTTGATGACGTGGCCCAAAAACAAGAGCTCCTCATATGCGAAGCGGCACTTTTCTGGCTTTAACGTGAGTCCGGAGGTTTTGATTGCTTGAAGAACTGTTTCAAGGCGCCGCAGGTGTTCTTCGAAGCTTGAGGCAAACACAACGACGTCGTCCAAATAGACGAGGCAAGTCTGCCACTTCAAGCCGGCCAGTACTGTATCCATGACGCGTTGGAAAGTCGCAGGTGCCGAGCAAAGACCAAACGGCATGACCTTGAACTCGAACAGTCCGTCTGGTGTTATAAAGGCCGTCTTCTCCCGGTCCCTCTCGTCGACTTCGATTTGCCAGTAGCCGGTTTTGAGGTCCATCGACGAAAAATACTTTGCGTTGTATAGTCGATCCAAGGCGTCGTCAATCCGTAGAAGGGGGTATACGTCCTTCTTCGTGACCTTGTTGAGGCGACGATAATCGACGCAGAAACGTAGGGTTCCATCCTTCTTCTTCACTAACACCACGGGGGACGCCCACGGACTCTTGGACGGCTGGATGATGTCGTCGCGTAGCATTTCGTCGACTTGTTGCCTTATGGCCTCGCGTTCGCGTGCCGAAACTCGGTACGGGCTCTGACGCAGTGGGCGGACATTTTCGTCGGTTATGATTCGGTGCTTGGCGACAGGGGTTTGTCGAACTTTTGACGACGACGAGAAGCAATCCTTGTATTGCAGGAGCAGAGCTTTTAGTTGTTCTTTCTTATGCCTGGGAAGGTTCTGATTAACGTTGAAAGTTGCTTCAGGTATTATAGTCGTCGTTGCGGGTGCACTGGAATCCGTGAAGGCGAAAGCACTGCTGGCTTGTACTATTTCGTCGATGTAGGCAACCGTGGTGCCTTTGTTAATGTGCTTGTATTCGGGGCTGAAGTTCGTGAGCATCACCGTTGCTTTCCCTGCACGTAGCTCAGCTATGCCTCTAGCGACGCAAATTTCACGGTACAGCAGTAAGTGATGATCGCCCTCGATGACGCCCTCCATGTCTGCAGGCACTTCCGTACCGACGGAAATCATTACGCTGGAGTGAGGCGGAACGGTGACTTGTTCTTCAAGCACATTCAAGGCATGGTAACTGATGCATGTATCCGGCGGTATCGCTTTGTGTGTTGAAAGCGTTATCGACTTGGACCTTAAGTCGATGACTGCACCATGTTGGTGTAGAAAGTCCATGCCTAGGATGACGTCCCTGGAGCAGTGCTGCAGGATTACGAAGCTCGCCGGGTAAGTGCGGTTGTTTACCGTGACTCGCGCTGTGCAGATTCCAGCCGGCGTTATTAGGTGACCTCCCGCTGTCCGTATATCGGGTCCTTGCCAGGCCGTCTGCACCTTCTTTAACTTGGCGGCGAACGCGCCACTGAAAACTGAATAGTCGGCGCCAGTGTCGACGAGAGCGGTGACGTTATGACCATCGATGATCACGTCTAGATCGGTAGACCGGCGTCTGGCGTTGCGGTTAATTCGTGGCGTCGGATCACGGCTGCGTCGGCTTGCTCTGCTGCTGCTACGTCGCGTCGGAAGGTCTTCGTTCGGTGGCGATGTGCTGTCAAGGCTGTTGCTAGGCGGCGTGCTGATATCTCGTCGTGATGATTCGCGAATCGTCGTCGTCGTCGGCGGCGGAGGATCTTCGACATTGCGTCGTACAGCAACCGCACCTCCATCGGTTGCTGCTTTTAGTTTCCCGGGTATGGGCTGGGAGATCGGCCCCGGGTTGGGCCGGCATACAGGCGGCGATGCGGCGAGATGTAGCGGCCTGGTGACGGCGAGCGTGAGGGCCGTCGTGGTTGCCACTGGGCTCCGGCAAGGTAGGCGGCGATGTCACGTGGTCGCTCGCCAAGCTGTGGACGTGGCGCGTTGACAGCGAACCCTCGTAGGCCCATCTCGCGGTATGGGCATCGGCGGTAGACATGGCCGGCTTCCCCGCAGTGATAGCAGAGCGGGCGGTGGTCGGGGGCGCGCCAAATGTCCGTCTTCCGCTGGGAGCTGCGCTGGGCGACGGGCGGGCGTGCTGGCGGCGGCGGCGGTGGACGACGGAACTGCGGCGTTACGGGGCCCTGGCGCGAGCGCGGAGGGGGGCCTTGACGACGGGCGACGGCGGCGTAGGTCATCGCTTGCGGCTGTGGTTGAGGCGATACCGGAACTTCTGGCACTTCTAGTGATCGCTGAACCTCTTCTTTAACTATGTCAGCGATTGAAGTCACCTGAGGATGCGATCTTGGGAATAATTTCTGTAGTTCTTCCCGTACAACCGCTCTGATCGTCTCGTGCAGGTCGTCGGCGCCTAGAGCTTGAGCTTCGGCGTAGTTTGTCAGTGCACGGTGGTTGTATTGCCTGGCTCGCATTTCAAGGGTCTTCTCGATGGTTGTGGCCTCCGAAACAAATTCTGCCACAGTCTTGGGCGGGTTGCGCATCAATCCAGTGAATAGATGCTCTTTGACGCCCCGCATCAAGAACCGAACTTTCTTTTCCTCTGACATATCGGGGTCGGCGTGGCGGAAGAGGCGAGTCATCTCCTCCGTGAAGATTGCGATGTTCTCGTTCGGCAATTGCACTCTGGTTTCTAATAAAACTTCGGCCCTTTCTTTTCGCACGACATTCGTGAAAGTCCTCATGAAGTTCTCACGAAATAGGTCCCACGTCACCAGGGTGGTCTCTCTGTTCTCAAACCAGGTCCGAGCAGCATCATCTAATGAAAAATACACATGGCGCAGCTTGTCGTCGTCGCTCCATTTGTTGAACGTCGCGGTCCTCTCGTATGTCTCCAGCCAGGTTTCAGGGTCTTCAGCCGATGATCCACGAAAAGTCGATGGCTCCCGAGGTTGCTGCAGCAGGATGGGGGACGCTGGTGCTGCCATTTTGGTCGTTGACTTGGCCTTGATTGCAGTGGTCTTTTCGGGAAGAAGTCCGAACTCCGGCACAAGTCCTTGCTGCCTACGGCTAGCTCGCTGGTCCTTGGCGACGTTGGTGTCGTTCTCCGGTTTCGGGCTTGGGTCGCGGCTTTGCGGGGGCGTTCGGTGCATGAACAAACTAGCACCTCCACCAGATGTCACGTAGTAGTGACGGTAGAGAAAACAGTCACAAAACTGTGTATGACGAAACTGGTTGTTTATTGGGCGAACCTGTGCCCACAAAAGCAAGCTACACTCAAAGCACAACGATAGCGGCGAACACAGTCGGCGATCGTCGAAAATCTGATCAGCGGCGAAACGCGTCGGCTTTTATACCTGAGTCATCGAAGGTTCCAGATTAATCCCTGATGCCCCCGTGTCTTCCAGAAAGTTCTAGACAATTCGCGTCGCTCATACAATCAGATTACATGGGCGTCGGTGACCACAGACGACGGATAGAAGCATTGATAACGTCCGAGAAGCTTCCAATGCAGGCGCGTCCTGCGCCGAGCGATAACGTTTAACATTTGTCAGCCAATGTTGAAAGCGGCTACCGGTGAAAGATAAACATGTGTACGTGTCAATATGTAGCAAAAATGCACTCCTTAATCCGAACTACTCTAAGAGATGGACATTATTTGCACGAAAAATCAAAAGTGCATGTTGGACTAAACAGCCAAATTTCGCTAAAAACCATCAGACTAGCTATTTTAAACAAATATTGTGATCTACGAACTTTGGCTTGTGAGGACGTGGCGGTGGAATATTACATAATATTCACATTACACTCACATTATTGCCTGTACACTCACATTATAGCCTATCTTAACGAAAATAGTCTGCTGCTCAATAACCAAAATGGCTTTCGTCAAAATCGCTCGTGTCAGACGCAGCTATACGAACTTATAACCGATATTCACATTTCTTTACACAAATTGGTTTGCACAGACGCCATTTTTATTGACTTTTCTAAAGCTTTTGACCGGGTGCCTCATCATCGTCTAAAACTGAAAGTTCGGAACATACAGCTTGACTCTAACACGACGCGATGGATTGAGGAATTCCTAACCAATCGATTTCAAGTAATCTCTTTGAACAACTGTTTTTCTAACCGCACTCACGTGACTTCGGGAGTTCCTCAAGGATCTGTTCTTGGTCCGCTACTATTTTTAATTTACATAAATGACATCGCAACTAATGTTACTTCACAAATACGTCTGTTTGCAGATGAGTGCGTCTTGTATAATGAAATAAACTGCCCGGCCGACATCACTGTGCTGCAGTCTGATTTAACAAAACTTACCGAATGGTGTGACATATGGCAGATAGAAATCAGCATAGCCAAAACTAAACACGTAAAATTTGCTCCTTTTACTCGGGTTACCTCTGTCCAGTATAAAATACGTGGTATAACTATTGACACAGCATCTTCAATCAAATACTTGAGTGTCTTGCTTACTTCCAATCTAAGCTGGAATACACACATTGAACACATTACCACAAAAGCATGTAAAAAACTTGGTTACCTAAAACGGCACTTACACCTTGCGAACACAGATACCAGGCTTCGCGCATGCAGTTCTCTTATCAGGCCCTCATTAGAATATGCGTCCATAATTTGGCACCCCCATCATTCAAATCTCACGAACCTACTTGAATCAGTTCAAAATAAAGCTGCGCGGTTCATCTCGTCTTCATACTCTCGCTATCAAAGTGTGTCAGCCTTAAAGAAATCACTAAATCTCTCTTCTCTTGACATGCGCAGGAAATTAACACGGTTGTCGTTCTTCCATAGCCTTTTCCACAGCAACATTCCATTTGCCCGCGAGCTCACATTCTTCCCGCTGCTCACATATCGACGCGCACAGACCATATTCATAAAGTAAAACCTATATTTTCCAGGACTAATCTTTATCAAAATTCGCCTCTAGCTTTATCTATTGCTGAATGGAACTCACTCCCTTCAAACATTGTCTCGCTTACGGAATCATCATCATTTCATGCAGCACTACTAACCTTCTTAGAGTGTGTCAACCTGTCATAACCCACGTATTACGCTTGAATATTTACTTGAACATGTTTTTATGTGCTTAGTACTGTATAACTTTTTTTTTTCCATTTCATCTGATATGTACTTGCGAAACATCTTGTCTGTATCTGTAGTCCTCTTCGCGTTTTCAGTTGCGTTTTTTTACGCTACCGGATATTGTATAAACATCGTTTTCGTTGTTGTTTTTGTTTCTTTGTATCTGTTCCACGTTTTGATAATATTACTGTACCTCATAGCTTACCATATTATTTATATTCTACACAGTGCACGTTCATTTGACCTTTTCCATCCCCCCCTATGTAATGCCCTAACAGGCCTTTAAGGTACTTAAATAAATAAAAGGAAATAAGGCCAGCTGTAGTCATCTTCTCTTTTCCGCCTTGCGCTAGCTGGAGGGGTTTTAGTTCAGGACCCATACAGACTCAGCTGCTTTCGGGCCCAGCACACCAGTTGTTTCTGGTCAGTCTGGTCCGAACTGAACAGCATGACCTCCCACATGTTCAGGGTTGCGGTTGGGAATAGGGGAGAGGGGGGGGGCGGAGTCTATTGGGTGTGTGAGGGTATGCGCATGCGTAGTCGTACAGTGACGCGCAGTCATCGCCTCGGGGCCACTTGTACTATTATAGGTTAGGGGGAATCACATGATAAGGACTTGAATGCAGAAAGGCGTTGGTCTGGAGCTATACCACCAGGCAACAGCTTCATCCACATTAAGAGAATTGTGTAGAGGGAGATATGGCAGGTGGGAGAGACGGTAGTACTGAAGAAATGTATTGCATCGTGGGGGTGTAGAACTCTCCTTAGGGTCATAGTTTTTGTGATTTGTCGCCCAGATTGCGTGGGCTCGGATGACAGCGTGAGCGCGCTGGTTGCCGCGAAAATACTCGTGACCAAAGACGATCACCTTTCACATATCCCCTTTTTCAAGCTTTTCAATTGACCTGATATCCAGTTGTTCACAGCATTATCTGTATCAACTAAACAACGTATACATAAAGCTTTTTTTTATGACCCGCCGTGGTGGCTCAGTTAGCTAAGGCGTTGCGCTGCTGAGCACGGCGGCCGCATTTCGATAGAGGCTAAATGCAAAAAAAAAAAAACCGTGTGATTGCGTTGTAGTGCACGTTAAGGAACCCCAGATGGTCAAAATTTATCCGGAGCCCTCCACTACAGCATGCCTCATAATCAGAACTGGTTTTGGCACGTAAAACCCCAGAAAGAAGAAAAGTTTTTTTATTAACGATCTTCACGCAACCTTGATATTTACACTGTGTGTGCAACGCTCATAGCTTTAAATTGAATGGCGCGAGGAGTGTCTGGCCTCCGTAGACTAAACGAGCGGAGAAGGAAGGCAGATGCGCCGCCTTTGTTATTCAATCACCGTCGGGCCGTCGTCGCAGCGTCGACATCTTCTTCGTCGTCAATCCGTCATCGACTCACCATCGTCGTCCCGCTGTCAAAACACGTCGACAATAATTTGTGCCGCTATCAACAAACGCCGTCGTTGACGTCACCAGTATATTTCAGAACTATTGCTAGTGTGTCCATTTTGATTTCTGCAAATGCCAGAAGAAACTAGCTCACTTTGACAATCGCCTCCGATGGTTTCTGCATGATTCCTGCAATACCTCTTCTTTGGTCTCGCGAATGTGCGACCGTTTGACATTAGTCTCGCGACAAGGACACTTCTTACAATAGCAAACAAGAAATCCAGCTTTAAAGCGAGCGTCATGATTCGTAATTAAAAATGCAGCTACATTAGACTTCTTTGTGACTATGGTTTTCTATTTTCTGTACGACTCGTCCAAGCGCTAAAGCAATATTTTTGCAACATCCATGTTGTCAACCATGGCATTTACGAAAGCCTTGTAAGCTAGATGAGCGGTGTGACCTGTGGATGGTCCATTGGATACCAGAATACAAAGGTGCCGGTCACATGATTATTGTATTCGTGCATGCCCTGTTTTGTCCCACAGTTTAATATAGCATGTTCTATATGTGTGGAAATGTATGGAATACGCATTATTCATCAGCCTATGTATGCAAATAAAATGAATGAACTGAGCAAGTTGGTATCGATTCTTGCTAAAGTTTGTCGCTAGAAAAGACGAAGACAAAGGAAGAACACGGGGCTCGCGGTATGTTCTTCCTTTGTCTTCGTCTTTTCTAGCGCTAAATATTCAACACGAACCATGTATCTAGCTTTCATGTGAATTTAGCCGAAAAATTATTCATCAAACTACGTTTCAACTGCGTGGCAAAGGGGTGGCAGCTGGAGCTCAACAGCTCTACAGCAGTGGCAGCTCTACATCATTAGGTTTTTAGGTCTTTATATCTTTCGTCACCCGCTCGTCTTAGCGGGCAGCTCCATAGGGTGAATTCCGAAGTCTTTTGGCGCCTGCCTGTATTTAAACTTGACTCTTGAGGAACGTTCAAGGAAACCGTACCAGGAATAGTATTTGAAGATAGTACGCTGGTGCGTCTCGATAGCACCGCCTCCCTCCGGTTAAAGTGGTCACACGTATCCACTATGCCACAAGCCGTGTAGCCACGCTGTTACGGGTAACTAAAAGCGGCTAGAATTCGCATCGAAATGTACTCCTACGGCGCAGCCTTTCATCCATTGGAAAGCTGACGTTGTTCCACCGTCGAGTGAATCGAGCCGAGCGTGAATGTGCATCCGCTTCGCTTCTTTTTCGTTTTACAGCCACACTTGAGTGCGTGTTTCATGAGTCTCTGGCAGACGCGCTCTTGAAGAGGAAAAATGGCCGTCACTTCACTGCATTGCGTGCGCACATGAAAGAAAAGTTCGCAGAGCTAGCTGACCGTAAGCAACGCTCAGCTAAAACTGCCTAATAAAGAAATGCAAAACAGGTGTCACGAACAGTCAGAACAAAACGTGTTTTCTCTTCTTAAATCGCAGATCCCAGGTGTGTCGGTCGCTTTCCAAAGGCGGTCCCGCTTAACCTGCACCTCCAGCTTCTTTCTTCGCTCCAGGTCTTGCCGGAAAGCGGAACCACCTGAGCCCTTTTAGAGTCGATCCGAGGCAATAAGGCACACAGCAGCCAGTAAATTTTTTGCGTTCGAACTAAAGCACGCTATGGAGTCGCTCTTCAACGTGTTCGTTCAATTTTGGCCAATAAGCTACGTACACAACAATCCGGCTGCGAAGCGACAGCCCTGACTAACCACTGCCCCCGCTGTGTTACAACAATGGCGCCCGGGTGGCGGAGGGCTGCTCAAAGATTGTCACCACCCTGAACGGTGGCGTTGCTATCGAGACCCGCCCATACAGTCCTGCTAACCCTCTGCGTGCGGGCCGCACATGCGCCGTCGATACCGTCACTGCACGACGTAGCCGACGGCGGCAGCGTCAATAGACCTAGAATGTCCGTTTAATTGTTATCGCAATAAAACAGCACACTGACGCAACTCATCATGGGTGTACACTTCATCGGCAAACTGCCACCCCCTCAGCTCCACCTTTATATTTCTGCAGATTTTCATATCCTTTTTTTTTACATAAAAGCGCTGCTAACGAATTAGGCGGGATTCAACTCCTCCAAGCGCCAAATTAAGCGCATTGATTGATTCAGTTTACCTCTAGCGGTTCACACCTCTGCATGACAAGTTTTCCCGGGCCTTCTAATGCGACAAATGGGCGGGTTAGGTATAAAACAACGTGGACTTTAGGTGAAAGAAGAAGTCGATACTAAGCACGTATCTACCGGTTCAGATTGATAGGGGATCTACAGTCGGCAAAAAGTGAGCTTCTGCCGGGTAATGGAGCACAGCAGCTTTAGCTGCGTAAAAAGCGAGAGAAAAAAAAATGTTCCGTTCCCGCTGTTGTTTTTCATATCTTGAAAGCAAGCACGCACATAAAACCTTAGTGCCAATGAAAACTTATTACGTCGACACCGCACCGCTCGCAGAGCTGTCTGCGGGCGCAGATTAGGCCAGGATTTTGCACGGCCTTTCTGCCTATACCGTCTATTCTCGCCATGAAGTGTAGTTCACGCATAAAGTTGGCGCATTACAACTCGATAAAAGGGAAGGTGCAGGGGTTATTCTTCGGGATTAGGGATCCTGTATCGGGAAAAAAGTTCCCATATATTCGAGAACTTTGCGTGGAGATGGGGGATGTGTGTGCGGAGGAGGGGGAGGGGGAAGGGCGTAGCGGTGGGCGGGAGGTGTCTAAACTTCAATATTCAGCTTAGTTTTCGTTAAGCTTGTTGTTTTTCTTTCCGTCGGTAATCGATTAAAGAAGGAAATCAATTTAGGCGACTTAGGATGAATGAAAGCTTACTGGGTTTGAGAGGATCAGTACGATTCTTGTGCAAGGACAAGAGTATTCAAATGAGAAGCAGTACTTTATCTGATTTGAGTGGGTATAGGCTATTTTACTAGTGCTTTCGTTGCATTGGGTAAACTGTAGTCGTATCATTTCTTCCAAATAAAACAAAACTAAGTGCGACCGAAGGGCTCTATTTTTTGCAGTTGCAGTAACGAAACGAAGCCTACAGACAATGAAAATACAAGTAACATACGCGAAATAATGGTTAACTTTGGTAAATCAACAACTCGTAAAATATGAATTGCTAGAATACGCCGTCAATCACTCCAAGGTTGTGTGTTCTGCTGCCACCAGCAGGAAACCGGTTTCTGGAAACCGGTTTCTGGTCTACCTTCATTTGCCTGTTCAATAATATTTGCGCATTTCTATTTAAAAATGCTGGCAATTTCAACTACAACTTTCTAAACATCATTAAGTATTGACTTCATTTAGTCCATACTTGTCAAATGGTTTGTCTTCCTTCTGGCTGGCAATGTTTACTTTAAGTTAACCATGCCGCAGATTATGGCAGGAATTTTATCATCTATAAATATGTTCAGTGAACTCGAAGATACATAAAAAGAAAGTTATTCAAACTCGGGTCATATCTCATCAGGGAGTTTGAATTTCCCCAAGATTACAAACGTACAAAAAAGAAAAATGGCAAGATATAGTGATATAAATATATACAGAAAGAACAACATAAGTAAGTAAGCACTCAACACAGAAATGATTACACATTTAGGAAAATCGTCAACTGGTTCACAAGAACATCATGAGTAATGACAGATACAATTCCCCTCGGTAGTTTATTCCAGTGATGTATTGCCAACAGTAATGATGTATGAAGACACAAATTAGTGCGAGCAAAAAAGGGTTGCACTTTAAATGGGTGATCAAAACGCCGCAAAATACTATGAGCTGCATTGATGTGAGATTCACGGAACAGGGATTTACTGCGATAAAGCACGTGAAAATGAGATAACAACATTATTAGTCGTCACTTTTGGACAGGAGGCAATGAAAGTGATTCCTTAATATCCGTAACACTGTAGTTGCGCGAGTATTTCTTTGTGATAAATCTTGCTGCATTGCGTCAAGTTGATGGATCAGATACGTTTGATGCATATTCCAAATAATAGATGCTTATTGTAGCTTTTAACGAACAAGCGTAGTGTATGCTAATAGTATAGTAAGAGAGTTCGCCAAGTATCAGTTTCCTTTAATGAAGCCGATTGTTTTGGATGCGTTACTCGTTATGGCAATAATGTGCTCGTTCCAAGATAAATCAGACGATAACTAAACTCCGATGTATTTAAATGTGGATATGTTCTCAAAAGGGATTCCCTGAATTATGTAGTAGCTCAATTCCGGGTTATGCGCTTTCGTGAACGTCATGGCCTTACAGTAGAGTAGCAGTCTGGGTCAGTTGGTACATACTGAATAGTGAAAACCAGTCAAAGGACGAAGGACAGAGAGGAGACGTGGCACACACGACGACTGGAGACGACTGGCACACACGAAAGTCCTCGTGTGTGCCACGTCTCTTCTCTGTCCTTCGTCTTTTGACTGGTTTTCCCTATTCAGTCATGGCCTTAGCTTTATGTATGTTAATTTCCATTTGCCACTGGCGACAACAAAATGCGATTTTATCCAGGTCTAACTGTAATAAGCTCTCGTCTTCGGTGTTACCAATTCGTCTGTAGATGATACAGTCGTAGCCGAATAACCTGATAGTAGAAGAATAAGTGTTTCCTATATCGTTTATATAGATCAGAAACAAGATTGGACCCGGGAGCGAACCCTGTGGTACGCCTGATTTTACATTCCAAAGTGACGAGTTCGCATAGACTGCACGATTGGCTTCGTTTGGCTAAAAAATTACCTATCCATAATATAATCTTACTGTTTATGTTGAGATTCGTTTGTTTCATTATTAAGCGGATATGCGGAATCTTGTAAAATACTTTTGAGTAATAAATAAATATAGCTTCTATTTTTAGTGCACCATGAACGGCTTCGTGGGGATCAGTTACCAATTCGAATCGTGGTGTTTCAAAGAACCGACCACGATGGAAACCATGCTGATTGCTAGAGAAGAAATCGTTATCTGTTACAAATTTGATGACGGTGGATGATATGATGTGCTCTAGAAATTAAGAACATATGGTTTTTTAGTGAAATGGACCTGTAGTTCGAGGCTAAGGGGGGATCACCAGATTTAAAAATTCGAATCACGGACGCAGTCCTCCAGGCACTCCTTTGAACTTCACACCTGCAACGTGATCATCTCTACCGCTGTGGTGAGTGCACCCACTCCAAGCCCTTCTGAGCATTGCTTCCATAAAAAAAATTACGAGATGTCATTTTTCATCCTTCAGCAGACAGTACTTCTATTACTGCGTTAAAAACACTATGAACTCCTTAACACTTACATGACTGGCTCAGTTCCTGTCAAAATCTCAGCTGATGCAATGTAGTGATTCCCACGAAATCCAACAACACCCAGTTCAAGATATCTGACGTGACCTCAACAACCATTGCAGAACTCGCAGTTATCCGCGATGTCCTTGATTTTGTTGTTCGCAGTCATGGTCCCATCTTTTGTGGCTAGAGGGCAGATCTCCAGTGTCTTCTGACGCCGTTCCAATACGCACATGAAGAACATCCAGTAGCTGATATCAGAATACTTCACCACCACACAATCGACCTGTGGTGCTAAACAGTAACTAAAAATATGGTCGCAAGTACGGATACGCTTCAAAATTAAGTTTAAGTTTTGTGCCTTTCTATCGTCTGCGGATGAAGACTATTAATTACGTAGGGACAGACGTCATCTATGAAACTGGGAATTAAGGGAGCGGAGCCTTTGCGCCACGAATGGCGGACTACACACGAAATTATAAGGACTTTGATTTGTCTGCGTCAAACGTGTGCTATCTTGCTTCTTTATATCATGCGTATGGCTTCTCAGTCGCAGTGTTACTGGAACCGCTGTCTAACGCAGAGACTATTTTTGTGATGAATTCCCTGTTCTAGCTATTCCGCCCTCCACACAAGAATAAAACCTCTCAAAACGCCCGAAATTTGCCATTTTGTCATTTACTGCAGCAGATGGAACAAGGCGCCCTTGCGAGACAACCGAATTCATTTATTACAAACATGACTTTTGCCTAAATCATAGTTTCTTTTTCTTTACTTGCGCAGATTCATTGCAGTGTCCCACATGTGAATATGTAAATTGGAATAGAGTTTATTTGCGCATTTTGCTACCCAACTTTCTTAATAATTTAGCGCACATTCCGCAAACATGAAATCGAAGCATGGTCAGTGCTGAAACAGTGTTCGCCAAGTAGGAATCAGCAGCTATCACCAATTTCTCGGTCATAGTCCAGAAATTTCCAGAGAAATGTATTGACGTTTGCAAAACACCGTACTTAATGATTTCACCACATTCCAAATACATCTTGGTTACAACTACGGCAACTGCTTCTTAAACGGTGATAAATTGTCGGGTGGCACCGTACTTCACTTAAAACGAAGTGCAAAGCTAGAAATGTGCACAGGACGGCCATGTGTCGCATAGACCCCAAAAGGTTATCTTTTTTTTTAATCTTCTTCTCGTGTATTGGTGCTTGCCTTTACGACATTGTGTTGTAACTTTCCGTCTTTAAATTGGGCGTCATCATTGCGTAGTTACCAAACAAGAGCATCCAAGAGATCGTGCAATAATGCACAGCAGCTTCAGTTTGAGGATTGTAGTTCTCCTAGTAATGGGGTGAACAAAAAGTTAGAAATATATTGTCTTTGATCGAGAGCGCTTTATACTGCAATGCAAACGCTATTTTCTCTTGCTGAGCTCGAAACCTAAGTCGATTCCGTATTCTCCTTTTCCAGTTATTGTGAACGGCGCTTGAAGCCTAGATAAGATGCGAACCTAAGCGTAGATAAGAAAATGCGCCACAAAAAGGTTGTATATTACCAAAGTAATGTTAAGAAGCACATCATTTCTCTTAAGCAGGGGCAAAGCCTAATAGTGTTTTCACAGTCCGCAAAGAGTAGTCGTAAAGCGACACTGCAAAAATTTATTTTCTTTGTGGTTGCTGTAGCGCTACAAACGCACAGCTGAATGGAAAATTAATTTTTTTTCTTACTGTCGAAATGCATGAAATGAAATAGCGTATAGCAAGTCTTCTACGACAATTCATTATTGCAGAAAATAGCAACACTATACTCGGAAGCTTGAAGGTTTGGTTAACACTTACAGGCAACAGAAGAAAGTAATAAGCACAACATTGTAGTCATTCTATTTTATTTATTCTATCACCTAATAAAAATAAAAATAGTTATTCAGTCTTAAATACGGCAAACTCGCAAATATTATAGAGCGGATTGTCAGCCTTAGCAGCAGCACAGAGGTGCGAGTCGTATCCACTTCACGAATTGAGTGGTTCAGAAGAAAGTCTGTGTTCGCAATGGGCTTGCTTTCGGAGGATGAAAATATAATACTGACTGAGAATCTATCACCATTGGTTGTTGAAAACCAAATAAAACATAGCGCATACACACAACCGAAAAAAAGAGAAAGAAATGAAGATTCCGAACGTTGTTCTTGCAACGTACGGAAAGAACACACTGCAACAATTTCCCTATATATCGACTGTGTCGGCGAAGAGCACCAAGCACACACAAGCAGCGAAAGGACATTGACAGAGTACGTCTTGAGCAGCTCTCGGGTGAATGTATCGCACCCGAGGGACTGTGCGGCATGTATCGAGGTCAGAGGAAAGCATCGCCTATAGAATAAACGCCACGATAATGGACTGTCTCATGTCTGTTTCTTACTGTCAGCCTTCTATAAGAACTTTTTTTTTTCATTTTACAGTTTGAAGTGGCCTCGAAGATAAATTGTTACCCTGGTAGTAGTCTTCCAGATGGAGGCGCCGTATTTCAACGTTGTCCATATCTACGTGACAGTGTAGCACAGTGGCGTTGGTACGCAGCTGGGACCCGCGCGAATGTCAGCACTTCTCGCGCTTTGCCGCTTTAGTTGCGTGCAGTTGAGCGAAGAGTACATTCAGAAAATAGAATGAGCAGAGATGGGCAGTTTAGGGGCATTATATATAACTTTCTAAACTTGAAAGGTGGAGATAGCTTGAACGGTGTAAATAACTTTTTATTGCATGAACGTTTGCTCACGACCACAATAACATCTAACACTGAACGCAGCAGAGTCGGCTGTTGACGTTTCTAGTGCACGGCGTATGACCTGTGCACAATTATAGAGCACAATGCTGTTTTCTAAACCAACCACCACGACAGTTCCAGAGCTCACTACAGGCTTCACATGCACTCCATGTGTGTTCACTTCCAAGAGTTGCTGCAGGGACTGCCATGGGAGAAGAAATTTGCATCCCTAGCGCGTCTTACGTCCCAAGCGGGAACGTGTCAGTAATGGCTCCACTCCAAAAGTAAGAAGTGTAAAGGTGTCGTGTACAGTAACTGCATGCAGTAATTTTCTTAATGTTGTTGAACGTCCATTTGCACTGGTCACTCATTCTAAACTCAGAAGTCTCCCCCTGTATGCATACGCATGCAATTTCATTCTGGTTCAACCTGTGGTATTGTGCTGATGAGAGCACCTTGGCATGCGATATTTGTCATATTGGGTAGCAAACCAGCATTCAGGCTAAAGTGTATTGCAGAATGTTCGACGTAGTGTGCTGTCTATGGGTAGTCCTTGGAAGAAATTCAGCCGTTGTTTTGCTCGACGAAGTTGCATTCGGAGTTAACGTTTACGTGTTCTGAGCGGCATTCTTTGAGAATTCTAGTTCCACATCTGTAGGCCAGAACGTCCATTTTGTCACGAAGTTGCTTCGTGACACAGAGGGGTGAGCTGTTCGAGATGAGCATTGCTTCCTGCTCATAGGTAGCGCTACAACCCTGAAAATTATTTTCTCTCTTTTCTTGCACATAGCATCTTCATTTACGTGTAAAACTTGCGATTGTTTTGACTTTTTCTGAATAGCTCACATGTTTTGAGCTCCCTGCAAAAGCCAATGTTGGCAAACTGTAAGCAATATTAGGGGCGGGGAAGGGGAGGCTTAACCTTTTTCTTCGGTGTCACTATAGCAGTAGAATGGTCGCTGAAGTAATGCATGATGATTGGAATATTATATTTGCCTCATGATATCCGATCAGGTAATCGAGAAATCTGCGGAGTACAATCAACCTCTCGATATAGCTTTCATATATTATGAAAAGGCATTCAATTCAGTAGAGATACCGGCAGTCATAGAGGCATTGCGTAACCAACGAGTGCAGGAGGCGTACGTGAATATCTTGGCAAATATCTACAACGATTCCCCAGCTACCTTGGTTCTGCACAAGAAAAGTAGAAAGTTACCTATTAAGATAGGGGCCATGCAAGGAGACACAATCTATACCATGCTATTCACTGCAAGCTTAGAAGAAGTATTCAAGTTCTTAGACTGGGAAAGCTTAGGAGTGAGGATCAACAGGGAATATCTCAGCAACCCTAGGTGTGCATACTACATTGTCCTATTCAGCAACACCCGCCGTGGCTGCTCAGTGGCTATGGTGTTGGGCTGCTGAGCACGAGGTCGCGGGATCGAATCCCGGTCGCGGGATCGAATCCCGGTCGCGGGATCGAATCCCGGCCACGGCAGCCGCATTTCGATGGGGTCGAAATGTGAAAAGACCCGTGTACTTAGATTTAGGTGCACGTTAAAGAACCCCAGGTGGTCGAAATTTCTGGAGTACTCCACTGCGGCGTACCTCATAATCAGATGGTGGTTTTGGCACGTTAAACCCCATAATTTAATTTTTATTTTTATTTTGTTCAGCAACAATGGGGACCAACTACAATAAATGATTGAGGACCTTTACCGAGAAAGTGTAAGAGTGGGGTTGAAGATTAACATGCAGAAGACAAAGATAATGCTAAATAACCTAGAAAGAGCACAAGAATTCAAGATTGCCAGTCAGCCTCTATAGAGTCTGTAAAGGAGTACGTCAAATCTAGGTCAGTCACTCACAGGGGACCCTGATCATGAGAAAGAAATTTACAGAAGAATACAATTGGGTTAGAGTGCATACGGCAGGCTTTACCAAATCGTGACTGGGAGCTTACCACTGTCGTTAAAAAGAAAAGTGTAAAATCATTGCATTCTGCCGGTGCTAACATATGGGGCAGAAACTTGGAGGTTAACAAAGAAGCTCGAGGACAAGTTAAAGACCGCACAAAGAGCGATGGAACAAAATATGTTAAGCCTAACGTTAGGAGACAGGAAGAGAGCGGTGTGGATGAGAGAGCAAACGGGGATAGCCGATATTCTAGTTGACATTAAGAGGGAAAATAGGAGCTGGGCAAGCCATTTAATGCGTAGGATGGATAACCGGTGGACCATTAGGGATAAAAAATGGATACCAAGAGGAAGGAAGCGCAGTCGAGGACGGCAGAAAACTAGGTGGGGAGATGAAGTTAAGAAATTTGCAGGCGTAAGTTGGAATCAGCTAGCGTAAGACAGGGGCAATTGGTGATCGCTGGGAGAGGCCTTCGCCCTGCAGTGGACATAAATATAGGCTGAGGATGATGATGATCTAATCTGGCGCTAATAAAGTGGTCATCAATTCACAAATGATATGGCCATCACATGAAGTGGTCATCGTTGAAGAAGTGGTCATCATTGAAGTGGTCATCATCAAATGACGTGGTCATCAATTCAGCAAAGTGGTACCATTTCACAAATCAGGCTACAACACACCTTCTAATTACAGACCAATTTCCCTCACTAGTACATGTTGCAAAATTATGGAAGAAATCGCATTGAAACAGTTAACCTCCTTTCTAGAAAACGAAAACTTTCTTACACCTCACCAACATGGTTTCCGAAATGGCTTTTCAACCATTACCCAGTTAGCCGAGGTACTACATGATGTCGCGCTAAATAAAATAACGATCGTGGCAGCAGAGATATTATTCTCTTAGATTTCACCAAAACATTCGACTGTGTATCCCACGTCAAGCTAATTTCGAAACTAAGGACCCTTATTGGGGAGAGACCAATTACTGCATGGATCCGAAGCTTTTTATCCCAATGATTGCAATACACTGTTTACGACCAAGCACCATCCAATACAGTCACCGCCACCTCCGATGTTCCCCAGGGATTATTCTTAGGACCTCTGTTATTCCTTTATTTTCATTAACGACAGCACTTGCAACGCAGAATGCCGCAATAAACTATTTGTAGATTACTACATCACGTACAAAGAAATTAACAGTCCGGAAGACCACGATATTCTGAATAATTCACTAAAAAAATTGCTGAGTGGTGTAGTACGTCGCAAATGTCCATAAGCAAAAAAAATCTGTCTGCATGACATTTACAGCAAAAAAAGGAATCTCTCTAACTTTACCTACGTTCTTGACGGCAGTATCCTTAATAAAGTCAACCAGCACAAATATTTAGGTGTCACTCTGACATGAAACCTTCATTGGGATTCACACATCGATATCGTCACTTCTACTACCCAGGGGAAGATATTTTATCTTCGACGTCGCTTGCGATACTCGTCGTGGCATACCAAGTTGCTAGCCCACACCATGTTCGTGTACCCAATTCTAGAAAATGCCAACGTTGTTTTGTTTCCGCTCACAATGTCTGACATAAATAAACTAGAACGGGTCCAAAGAAAAGCCATCAGATTCATTTACAACAAATACACCCGTAACGACTCGTCCTCTAACTTGTTAGTTCGATCGGGCCTTCCAACACTATTTGCCAGAGCAAAACTAGCACGCTTGAAATTCCTACACCAGGTACTCCGAAATCGGCTGAAAATAGACTCTTCCAAGTATTTATTATTTTCCGAATCTCATCTCTCCCACTACAAACACTCGTAACAGAGTACTCGTTCCTTAATGACACATTTTAATACTCGCTTTTTTCGCTTGCAGTGAAAGCATGGAATAAACTGGACCCAACTATAACTAACACAGTGTGCGTTTCAACTTTCTGTAACCTACTGGGTAAAGCGTAGACCGATCATATTGGCGAAACTTAAACACGTTTACCGATGTCATTTCTGTTATCAACTGAATAAATTGATTACGCTGTTTTGTGTACGGTGAATATTAACGGAACTGCATGTTTGGTACCTTTCTGTTGTAGAGTTCTCATTTTACTTTGTTTTCTTAGCCACTGTTAGGCTGTTCATTGCGGTTCGCCTGCTGGAATTGTATAAATGTCCACCTGCTATGGTCTCGTTCGAGACTGCCAGTTTTGAAAATAAATAAACAAAATCACGTCCATGCCGCAAGTTGCTGAGTGGTTCGCTCGTACGGCAGCTTGTTCGTGGCAAAGCACCCACAAGCTGTGATCGCACGTCTCTTCCAATTATCGTCTATTCCACGAAGTAACGGTCTCGATTCCTAGATGGAAGGGGAATACGAAAATGCTCGTGTATTGTTTATATAAGTGCTCTAAATAACACCTATAGGTGGTCATCAATCATTCGTAGCCCCCTACCATATACGCCGTGTCTTATTGCCTACTCTCGTTGTAGCTTCGAGATGTTCAACCATACAATTTGATTTATTTGTTCATATTCACGCTTCATTTATACTTCCTTCTTTCTTTACCAAACTTTTATTTGATTGTTTGATTATCAATTTACCTATTTATTTATTTATTTATTTATTTATTTATTTATTTATTTATTTATTTATTTATTTATTCATTCATTCATTCATTCATTCATTCATTCATTCATTCATTCATTCATTCATTCATTCATTCATTCATTCGAAGCACCTTACTTGACTATGTTTGAGGCATTTGGTAAAGGAGGTTACTACAATAATATATTGGGCAAAACCAGAATACTACTGTAGAAAAATGAAAAAAAATGTATCCACAGTACAGATGCAATACAAAAGTACCGACAACTTACTAGGCATGAATTCGCACCCTCATATTAAGATAATTTTTGTGATATATTCAACCAACATGAAGAAAAATTAGCCTAGCTTGCACTGCAGGCGCAATGCTAAAGAGACAGAGGAGCTGGTAGGCAGTTAGCTAGTCCTGGCTTTTGTGCTAGGCTAAGCACTGCTAAGTCATCCCCAGCATTTCCCGGAATTTATTGTTGACCGATTACTCATTAACGATTGATTGGCTATCGATGACTGCCTAAGCTTAAGAAGTCCCAACCATGCTTATCTAGACTTAGCCAGGCTAAGCTTCGCTAGTTCACAGGAGTATGTGCCATTGCGCTTGTACCCTTTCTGCAATACCGCCAGAATCAGTCCACAATTTCTGCTCGCATTTTACCGAGTAACGCTCGGCTTAAACAGCTCCGGCGTTAAAAAGCTCAACTTACATTCACAACTTCACTCCACTCGTGGGAATTCCTGCTTACTTTATTTGATCTCAATTCGTTGTGTTCCTTGGCGGGGCTCTTTCATTGCAGCTCCCCCTTTTTGTTCAGCCACTGCAATCCAAGTCGAAGTACTTTTTGGCACGCTAGTTGGTTCATACTGAAATTTGTAGTGTACTGCGCGAAATATACACCGCAAGGTGCTAGAATAAGGTGAGACAAGACAGGAGAGAGAGCAGCTCTTTCTGCACCCTCTGCATCCACCCTGGTAAAAACTGCGCTCTTTCCTCTTTTCTTTTTGCCCACCTTGTTATGTACATTTTCCGCAGTACATTTTCCGCAGAATTCAATCTAAGCATCCCTGTCTCGTTTCAATCACTCTACCCATGGTACTTCCCTCTTGTCGCCTCCCGAGCCTTTCATATTGCTAGGTCCATCAGCCTGGCATTCCCAAGTGCACGCCGTACCGTACACTTGCACCACCAGCACCCACCCAGTGTGTACCTATAATCTTTGCCCACTGGTTCCCAATCGCCCAGTGTTGCCAAGTGTTTTGTGCCCGCGCCTCATTGTTTTGCCTGCCATCTTCCAACGCACTCTTCGTCAAACACTCACTCTGTTTATCTGGCTGCTGGCCTTTTGTACACGTTTTATTCTTCATCCGTTACTTCTATTGTTATATCTCCGCGTAGGCTACATGAACCCGCGCTAGTTCTTTGATGGCTGGCTTCGTGGCGGTCCCGGCCTGTAGATTAGATTGGTTGCTGTGTTTGTTCCGACTCCTGCGGGCAGACGTCAGCCGACCTCTTTGGTCCACGTTGCGCTTTGCCAGTTAGACTGCGAGGAAGCTACCCGCTGCTTTTATTCCCGCTTTTCACCATTGATAATTAGTTGGTGAATCATCCACAAGTACAATAGCCATCGCATTAGTAACCTTTATTTCACTCTACCTGCCGCAAGATATCTTCAGCCGGTATCGCCCTGCGATATGTAAAAGAAATCATTTATGTAGTGAAAGAACTGATAAGCAAAGTAATCATCACTCCTGAGAAAAGCATGATTAAATAAAACGTCGTAAGATAGGGAGCGCACGCGGACCAGCGTTTTGCGAACGTTTCGAGTTTTATTTTACTAATGTTGCCTAAAACAACATTCGCTGTGTAGCGCCAACGAAAATTATTTTAAATGATTACAAGTTTGCTCTTCATCAGCAAAGAAACCATTTGCAAAGAACATGATTGCTGTACTGAACAACTATGTGATATTACGATCAAGAAGCTCTAAGAGATCAGATACACTGATCCCCTCCATGTGCGCATTTTAAGGATGCGTGAGGCGTCTCTACATACGTCACTATGCTGAAGCTCTGCAATTAAATATTTCTAACATGCTCTCAGAGCGTTGATTATTGCGATGAGACAAATATTCATTTGTCAATTCAGCTATATACATTTACTGCTCGCAGATAGGTGAGAAGATAACAAATTGTGTAACACAGGGAACCTAAATGAAGAAAGCATTTCGAGTGGTCATTTGAAGTCGCGAAAACCCATGCGCGAAGGTGTGGATGCAAAAGCAATTTTTTTCTTTTTTGTAATGAAACTCAGCGCAAACATTAGCCTATCTCATTAGCCAACTATACCTTCGCTAATGCAACGTAATCCCGTTAGGCTGTTCACTGATAAACTTATGAATGAATTCGAATGTTCCCTGATATCATCGTACAATCTGGTTGTTATCCCGGGATGACTGCAGATAGCGCGCAATCAGGCATCCAGCGTTCTTTTCACAAATCTGCGATATACCAAAATCGCTGTTCTTAAGGTGACATATTTTTTACGTACCGAAAATGAATGCTCAGCCGGCTCAGTTTGCCAGGCTTGTTCAGCCGGCAGTAACACGACCACCAGCATCATTTTCAAGAACTTGTTTTCGCAAGAGTTGCTTACGGGAGTTTAATTGCGATGCAGCGGCATGAACGTTTTCTCTGTGCGCTATAAGTGAGAGCAGCGAACATCTTTAGTGTGAACTATACCTCTCTGCGATTGCCCGAACAATGCCGTCTAGAATTAGAGCCATCATGCAACCAACAATCAAAATCCTACACCCTTGTTTACTCTTTTCTTGAATTGGAAAGAACCTTTATTCCTCTATTTTGACACGAGCTAAAACGATAAGCGCGTAGTGGGGATTAGTCCCGAACGAGACCGCATATGCATACCGAGCACTTCTTACAGAAATGCGGGTTTTTCGTATTGACGCACCGCATAAAAAAAAACCCTGCTAAGCTAGAGAGATAAGACACTTTGATACTGTTAACGTGTATTGGGCCACACAACAAAACACGTCTCAGCAGAACGCCAGCAGAGATCACTTCGCGCGAGCATTGTTTACCGCAAACAATACCATCGCCGGCAGAAAAGACCTTTTCACCCAGATCAATTTCTCACCGGACTGTAAACAAGGTACTAAGGAAAGTCACCCAGCATGCTCGACCAATTTGTTCTGGGCCACCAACAGCGTACACGGCGAGCCCTAAGCAATGGCAGGAGCTGTGACGCCTGCGCTGTTTACCTCGGCGGAGGCCTCGAATTCTCTTTGTCTTTATTGTATAAGGTGCTTATGTTTTTCATCTATATATGTTTGCTATTTTTTATTCACTTTCTTTTTATCTCGAACGGCGTAAAAGATTGGTAGAGCCGTGTGCGGCGGCTACCCTGTTCTGTGCTCTTGAAACTAAGAGATAACAAGCGCAGACAAACAAAGAGAGAGAGAGAGAGAGAGGGAAAAAAAGACTAATAACACGTACATACATGCACAGTCGTGCTGCAGGCTTGTTTACGACATAGTTGCGGGAGGCGGGCAGCAAGGAGCGTTTCTCTCGGGCCAACGCTCGCGCTATTTTCATCTTGACAATCTGCGTGCTTTTCGACAGCAACAAGCATTACATGGTGATTTTTCTGGCTGGAGAACACATCTAGCCTGCCGGTAAACACAGCCCTTAATTCTGGTGTTTACTTTCTGCGTGACAAGGTAACATCGCAACGAGTCCTTTGGGCACTTTCAATTTTCAAGCACGAAGAGCTTCAAGCTTGCGTCGATTCGTTTTTCAAGAATTTTATATAAGGACAAAGTTGTTAAGAGAAAATATCAGCAATTCGCAAATCAATGTTTGGGAACGGCAATATTGTGTTGGTCATCATTAAAAGAAATAAAGATCGTTATTTTTGTTTACCTGCCGAGGTAATCAAGATGATATATGGCGTTGCGCTTCTGAGCTCGAGGTCCCGGGTTCAATGCCGGCTTCGGGGGCTGCATTTCGAGGGGGCCGAAATGCAAAAGCACTCGTACACGTTGGTTAAAGTGCAGGCTAAACAACCCAAGGGGGTAAAAATTACTCCATAGTCCCCCACGGCGGCATGCCTCATAAGCAGAGGGTGGTTTTGCGTGTAAAAAACCGCAAGTTTTAAGTAAATAGATGCTCACCGCTATCAAACGGCAAATACAACAATGTTTTTTATTACAGAGGCCCCATGCCATTTGCCAACCGAGAATAGATTGTGAGCGAAACATCGCATTGCTCATAGATCACTGCATCGATTAGTAATGACAAATTGCAGGGGTATTGAAATGAAATTGCGCCACAATACCTCACTCACTGTGATGTTCCACTGCTGGGCACGTGATCGCGAATTAGCATATACCTTGCTTTAGGTGTGCTCTGAAGAGCACCTCGTTGTCAACATTAACCAAAAATATGGCCCACTGTGTAGCTTCAGGAATAAAGACCCCCGATATTTCATTATTGTTAAAGTTTTTTTGTATTCAATTCGTGAATTGAATTTTCAAATTTTTGTGGTATTGTTTGCGGGAATATGTGACATAACATAGCTAAACAGAACCTACAAGGTGAAAGACTACCAAAAAGGAGGCCTTAATCAGTTTTGTTTCGGCCTTAGTGGGTAGATGCAGAAGATTTGATCATGGTATGAAGCCTCAGTGGCTCAACTGCGGCACAAATGATTGCATTACGCCATACTTTCAATTAGGGGTGCGGCATTAATTGAAAATTTCGAATAACTAATAGAAAATATATCAATTCTATATGGTGCTGCAATGGAATGCATAAATTTCGAAACGCCGAAAACTTATCGAATTGTTTGCAAACAATCAGCACCGACATGCAGGTAAGCACCCGAAAATGAAAATACTAAAACACTGAAGGGTTCAGTTTTCTTGTTTCCATACTTGGACTACTTTAATCTGTAACATAGTCCGGTATTTTTTTTTACTTTTGTGGATACAGTATTGTCGGAGGACAATGTTGATTAAGTGTCGGGTGACACTGACACTCATGTGCCATCGATCTGAGAGAGGCAGAGAAAAGTTTAATAATAAGAAAAGTGGAGAGGTCGGCCGCGGAAGCTTGTCTCTGGCCTGCTACTCGTGAACTGGGGTAAATGGTTAAAGAAAGACGGGGAAAGGCCACTAATCTGATATTATCATATGGTTAGCGGCTTCGTACATTGAATTCTGTCTTAGAGGGGCTTTCTGTCAATCATGCGTGCTCTCCGTGGTGCTCTCGTACGCACAACACACTCCGTTCGAGGTGCCATTGATTATATTAACAACCAACCGGCTAATCGGTGGGAAATATTCTGTTATTGAAAGACAGACAGACAGACAAAGAACTTTATTAAATAGGTCCTGGGAAGCCCTGCCCTAGGGCAGAGCTGCGGGCTGCTCCCACGTGGGGACGGGTAGGCCGAGCCTAACCGCCGCATCGTGGGCTCTCTGGACAGCCCAAGTTTGTCTTGACAGTTCTGAGCTCTGGATGGCAGAGCTCCATTCTTCTTACGTGATGCGATTGGGCCCCTGTAACGAGGGGCATCGCCAGAGCATGTGTTCTAGATTGCTAACAGCCGCACAGTCGGGCCAACTAGAGCTAAAGGCCTCTGGAGTGATCGAATGAAAAAGGGCCAGGTTGGGATAGGACTTGGTCTGAAGCATGCGTAAAGTGGACGACAGAGGTCTAGCCAGTTTTCTATGAGGTGGAACCTGGGTAGGAGGACTTATCCTGTTATTGAAAGGCGACCCTACAATGTCTTTTGTCAGCTCTTCGTTGTGGGTCCTGTGAACAACTCGTGTCGGAGATACGAGAAATGCACCATCATACGATCGCAAAAGGACATGACATCGTGTTTCAGTGGTTGTCGAGTCATTGCGGTATCTCCGGCAACGACCTCGCCGACGAAGCTGCTAGGAAAGTACACGAAGGAGCAAACCATGCTTCTGTGCCTTTATCGAGGAGTCACGCAGCCCAGCACCTAAGCGAGCTAGCGCACAGTATGACATTGGAGAAGTAGCCCACACCTGATTTCACCCAGCATCGGTTGCATTCTCTCGGCCCATCTATGCAACTGCGGCTGTTACCGGTACTTCCGCGAAGTGAGGAAACAATGTTGTACCGCTTACGCTTGGGTGTTGTAGCCACCAATGCTTACATGTGTTTGATTGGAATGGCTGATAGCACCGAGTGGAGTGCCTGCGGTGTCGAGGAGACCATAGAACACCTACTGTACTACTGTCCATTATTTGAAAACGAAATAGATGACCTGTACACAACACTCAATCAGCTGGATAAAAAACCATTCACCTTGAACAAGGTCGTGGGACCATAGCCTTGAATATCGCAGCTACAAAAGGCCACAAAAGCGCTGCTGCGATATTTGCAAGCTACCGGATTGAGTGACCGTCTGTCATCCGGACTGAGTTATCGTCAGTGATAGAGCAGAGATCTGTTGCAACGTCGGCGATATCCACTGCGGACTTTCTGCTCTTCTCGTAATGTTTCTCTCCCCTATTCCCTTCACCCAGTGTAGGGTAGCCAACCGGGCTCAGTCCTGGTTAACCTCCCTGCCTTTCATTAATCATTTTCTCTCTCTCTCCCCGTTGACTTGCCGTCAAGTCGCTCTAATCGACAGCCCTGACAATTAGGCAACGACAACGACCCGCACTCCTCATGCGACATGGACGCGGCACATTCACTGACACCACCATCCCGAAACATGAGTCCGGAGGGTCCTTCGCACCATGCCTGTCCTACGCGTTGTACCCGCACATGAGCCCACAACACAGAGTGAATCACATAGCTCAAATGTAATGTCAGACATTTCTTAAAGAAGTGACGAAAAAATACACCTTGAATGCACTAAAGTCGATGCTGTATAACAGTTTACTTCAGTACAACGCCTTCTAATCTTATGTCGTTATTCCTTGCAGTTTATAAATCATTGAATTAAACTTTACGGCACTCGAACGCTGTATTTTGAAAGTTGTCTTCTTATTGGTAAACTCTTAAAAATGCAATCAATCTTTATTTGTTTTCGATTCACCGCCACGAAGGTCTGATTCGTATTACATTCGGTTTTAAACGTTAATATTCTGAAACCACTACTTTCAAGGTAAAGTGTTCTTAATGCGGTGAGCAAAGCATGGCCTCAATAAAAAGTGACGTATCTGGGGTGTGAATGATGCAGTGGTCGCATGCTATAGTGACGCGCGGACTAGCCGGTTCATCTTGATCGCTTCTGGTCATTGCACCACCGAAAAGTGTCTGCTCACAGATGCTCGTGCGCTCCACTGTGGTCTTTCCAGTTCACCCTACTAGACTTTTTCCTGAGCCTCCCTATACACGAAAAGAATTAATTTTGGCCATCAGCACTGTCATTTCTCTGTAGTACCCAGCAATATCTGTATCGTTTCCACATCTCCGAAATGAATAGAACGAAAACATCTAAATTTGAGCAGGCAGTCTCGTTCCGCATTCCTTCTGGGCGCGTTGATAGAGCGCACATTAGAGCGCGCTGTGGCCTCAGCAACTCCTCAAACCCATTGCCAACGCTCTGCCTCCCCCCCGCCCCCCCTCTCTATTTCAGTGCTCCATGAAATAGTTTTCTACAAATACAAGGGGAACTCTGGCACTGCAATCGTTCAGCCACCATCGGAATCACGGTAGTTCGGGGATTTGTCTAATCTTCGGGGTTGGGGCTACAGACGTCCTTGTGGCTTCGTTTATTACGCTTTATCTGGACCTGAATTGGACAAAATTTTCAAGCAAACTATACTTTTTTAGTGCAGAGGATAGTAAGGCTCTGCAAGCACTCATAATCGCTGGCAATTACAGTGGTGCCGCTTGTCCATGCGCCCGTGCGCTAATGCTTTCAATGTCGGGCTTCTGTACTACAGGTCCTGTGTTCGAATCCTGCCGCCGGACAATAGTAATACTGCTTATTCGATAATTTATAACGCAGTACTTAAAGGATTGCACAAGGAGCGCTGGAACAAAAAATGGTAGGCCTAACGTCAAGAGACAGGAAGAGAGCGGTGTGGATCAGACAGCAAACGGGAGTAGCCGATATTCTAATGGACATTAAGAGAAAAAAATGGAGCTGGGCAGGCCATGTAATGCGTAGGATGGATAACCGGTGAATCAGTATAGTTACAGAATGGATACCAAGAGAAGGGAAGCGTGGTCTAGAACGGCAGAAAACTAGGTGGGGTGATGAAGTTAGGCAATTCGCAGGCGCAAGTTGGAATCAGCTAGCGCAAGACAGGGACAATTGGAGATCGCTGGGAGAGGCCTTCGTCCTGCAGTGGACATAAAGATAGGCTGATGAGGATGATGACTCTCACGGAACCATTTAAATTCAGAGGGAGATAAAGTTTAGGCAAATCCATGTACTACCCACCATTCCCATGATGGCTGTACTGCCCAGCTTGCACTTGCCCTAAGCACTAGTGCCACAGGTTCCCTCTAGTAATTGTATGAAACTTGTGGGGAAAACGCCTCGGTCCCGCGGTCTACGGCCGCAGCTCCTGTCCCGGCCGGCCGCGTCCAAGGGCGCCCAGCCGCAGCTCGCGCGTTCCCCGCACCACTGCTCGGGCGTCCGTCCTCTTCTTTGTCCATGGTTGGCTCCTATCGACTATTAACGTCAGCGTTCCCACAAACTCTATGCTCCATGGCCCTCCTCTAGCTGTATGCGCGCTTTCTTTTCTTACGCTCTCTAATTATCTGTTGTCATGGCGACGTTCACGTCAGCGCCAGTATAATCTCCCGTCGGCATTCGGGGTAAAACAGTTGCTTTGCACCGACGGCCGCGAAAACGCCGTAAAATGCTAACGCATTAGAAAAGCTGCGCTCACTTTCACTCGCAAGTTAAATTGATGGCCAGCATTCAAAATTAATCAGGAGTTTTTCAATGCAGCGTCTGAATTAGTCGATACGTTGCTTTGGAACTGTGTGTATATCGAACGAATCACTCATCATTTTAACCAAAGCAAGAGGCTCCGATTTAGGCAGATTAGAAGAGCTGTTTAGATGGTGCATCACACCGCTTAACGCCCTAAGCTTTTGTTGGCACGCCACAGCGTGGTCCATGGTCGCGATAAGCCGGTGGCTGCCGCCCTACAGAACACACGGCTAATAATCACGTGCAGCAGTTGCTTGCTATAACACACACATGATTACTACCATCAATTTATATGATCTCACTTCTTGATCAAACGCACGCTGTACTTCACACATGCTTTGAATTATAGTGTCGTGAAGTATTGACACACTGATTCGTTACATGTTGGTGTGGTCGAGCCCTCACAGGGGTACGCATATACGCAGTCCTTTAACGACGTTACTATTGTTATTAGTATTATTAATCATGTAATCATGCATAAAGACCTCATATAGAGATAGAAAAGCGGGCTAGCAATTGTATTCTCAAAGGGTTCGCCTCTCCCCCCCCCCCCCCCCCTCAACCATGCGTACCCACAAGGGAGCTTGAAAATCATTCACAACGCTACAGCGCATTCATTGCTTTGCTAATTAACGGCTGTTCGTTCTCGGGCGAGTATTATCGGCGCAAGGCCACCATCATCGAGCGACTAATGCCGAGTAATTGCGAACTCCGGGGAAGATTTCTCGTCACCCGACTCGAGGCAATCGACGGCCTCGATATACGTGATGCGTAAATTGCGTCGTCTACATATAGACGGGAGCCGTCAATGGGTAAAGCGCTCTTCGCCCTACACACTATACCGCGGGACAAGTAATGAGGAAGGCACATTTGGGGTAATCAGGGAGGTTGGGTCGGCACTTGAGAATAGAACTGCGTAGATCGGGAAAAAGCGCAATCCGACGCTGATTCATTGCGCTCTCTTCCACGCAACAAACGCACCTCAACCATCTGCTCAATGCAGTAATGTTTCCGCTCGCACGCGCGTTTGTCGATCACCGATACGCGGAATTCTGAATTTCGCATGGTCTCTCGAAAACTACGCGCATTACTGCATAAATTACAGCGGTAGAGATTAGTCACGCAAATGGGGAGAGATAAATGGAAAGGCCACGATGAAAACAACCAAACAATTTTGACTGCCCTCAATGCGCCTGACTGTTTTCGGTTGCCTCAAACAAGGATATTCAGTCGTCGTGCTCCAGCACCAAAATGTCCATTTCATTCGCCGAGAGCCGTAACCAACAAACACGCGTTACGCTGGCATGCATCAGGCGTTGAAGAGTCGGGCAATTCTGATGAGAAAAAGGTGCAGTGGAGTTTCTTTTTGTCATAATGAAATCATATGGGACAGCATCGCCACGTGCCCACAACAGCGTTGCAACACACAGCTTAGCGAGCGGATGAAGCAATTCTCAGTAGCATAAGTCGCGATTTAGAATTAGCGGGCTCACCGCTTACCATGGGGCGCATGTCTCGGACAACGCCTCATAGATAGCAGGCCTGTGCACTCCGCTTTATGACGTCAGGCTACTTGGACCAACATTTTCGTTGCCAAGCCCGGCGTGACGAAAGTGGTGACGTCAAAATCACCGCGGCTCACTCGGCAGCGCTCCCATTAGACTCTATGTTAGTCGGGCAAGATGGCATGACGTCACGGATCGAAGTGCACCGGCCTTGTGCTATCTAGGAGGCGTTGGCTAGGATGTGGGAGCGCACGCGCTCCTCCCGACGTGCATGACCAAGTACACAGCTTGGCTGGTATTTGAGGCGAAAGCAAACGTTCATGGGGCGGGTGAGGCTAACGTTTAAAATTTCGTGCCATTTTTGTCAACTGGCCGCCGGATGGTGTCTGCATATTTCAATTGCACACTCAAACTGCCGTAGCGCATCCTGGACAATCCTTCTCAACCTATGAACCCATCCACCCAAGCGTGTGAGCATCTGCGGCCCGATTATCACGTCTCCACTGTACTCGTCTGTTTGGTTGCTCAGAATTTGTTGTTTACGAATTCCATGTCTCTCCGTTCGTGTATCTATTTCGTGTATCTCGGTCCTTGAGTGCCATGCTCGACTGATAGTGTATAACGGAAACGTGTCTTCTACAAATCCTTGAACAGAACGATTTGTTTCATGAGCAGATTAGCAAAACAAGATAATGCTGGAAAAAAACCACGTACTTGGTTCACGGGCGTATTCTAGTCTTCTCGAACAAGTACCTCATTTAGCGGAACGATGCACTGCGAGGCGCCGCTAATGGCTGAATACACTACCGTAATAACCGGCTTCCCTGTTGACCTAAATATAATAATTGATTCAGTTTACTCTAAAAATATTCACTCATGCAAGGCCTGCATGAGGTGCTATAGTGGAAGTCTTAGTACAGTGTACTTATTCGCCCCTAGACTGACTCTACTTTTTCTATTTGCAGTCTTGACCAAGCATAATTAATTAATCAATGACATAGAATTCTTTCAAATCATGGTGTCCGCCTCATCTTTCCAGATTATTCGGGCTACTCCAGAGTAACGGCTCCAGAGTAATGTGCCGAGCTGGGACTATTATAAAACCGACATGAGATCACGCGCCTTGAGCTCTTGAATAAATTATGCAATCATAGCTCTTTGCACAATAATTTTTTTTTTCAAATAGCCCATCCCCTATTTTTCCTTCCCGCGATCCTCCATGTAAAGCCAAACGAATCACTTGTCGCATATCACCTTTCGCCCGCTCATTCATACCTCGAACCACAATTGACTAGAATATTCTGCAATTGCCCATTGCATCTGAACTTCACTTTACTAAAACTTAAAAAAAAGAAGCTATTGGGCGCTCATTCCAATAGTGCCGGTCGTAAGCAGTTTAGCCCATGTTATGGATGCATATTTGCGGAGTGCTTGCGTGCCTATTAATATACCATGTTATTTTGCTCTCGTAAGAAATATTTATGGTATAATTGTATATTGGTATATTACCGGGTACCTTTTCTTAGCGGTATAACTTATATCCTGCAATGAGCTCGCTTTCTTCTGTTACGTTTGTTTCTTTTGTGAACCACTGCATCAGTGCATGCCCCCCCCCCCCCCCCCCCCCCCAATTGCTGTGTAATATACTTACATGAGGGCTTTTAGAAGTACTCTGAATAAATAAACTGGAGTCGATCACTGCTATAAATTGTAGAAGAGTGCTCTCTTACTATGCTCCGTCTAGCCATGAATATGCACTTCCCTATGACCTCCCAAATGAATATGTTGCAATAAAAAAATTTAGCTTACAGCGTGTCATTATTCATTGATCTACGGCTGCTAAATCTGCATCTACCTAACCAGCTCAACCTTCTTCGGGCTAGGTTGCTCTCCTCGCCTTGGCATGAACCCTCCGGGCCTAGCCTTGCGGTGACGAATAGGAAAAAAAAGAGCACGCGCTGCTGAAGCCGAAGAGAAAAGATGATGTACAGTTATACCGAAGCAGTGTGCTGCCAGTTGCTAGCAACACGTTTCTTGTTGGAGCATACACAAAGCGAGCCATTCTGGAACGTACACTGCAAAAACCGCCTCCTTAAATAAGCTTTGACGACCTAGTAGTCTGTAGTGCGCACTGGAAACCCCATAGGCTTGCTTTGTTGCATTTAGCCCGCATCGGACTGCGACCGTCGTCACCACGAATCGAATTGTGGGGCGCACCAAAGTGCAGTATAGCCATTGAGCCGCTACGTCGTCTCATGGAAGCCTTGCTACACTTTTCAGCCGAAAGAACTAACCTTTTATTGCTTTGTCACTATTCCTAAATGATACATTTATGATACGCTCACAAAATAAATCTGTGCAAACCTGCGCAAGCACAAGTGCGCAATTAGAAGCAGCACGTAAAATGAACAGTCAATTCTATTACTTTCATGGCACACAGAGTTTGTGTTCTCATGAAGTTGGTCACTGTCGCGGATGTAATCACTATCGCAAGATTTCGCGTGTATAGCACCGTACACGCAAGCGGCCTGCGGGGAATAGCAGCCCTGGCACATTGTGATGACAGCGATCAACTTCGCCGATGCAATCACTTTCGCACAAAGTTCCGCCTACAGCACCAGAGACGTCGTTGTCTATTATACGGGCCACAGCTCTCCTCTCACAGAGCGAAAACCGCGTGTTTGACTTGTGCGAGGTATTCCTTGCAGCAGCATTGATCCAGCTGCCCGCACAATTCGAGGCGTCACCTGCCAGCCGCGTGGAATCTCGCGAAAGATATTCGTTCGAGTGCATACGAAAATAAACAAGCGAGAACACCAACGCTGTGTGCCGCGAAGTTTATGGAATTGGTTGTATTCCGTACGTAGAATGTCTGATTGCTCACTTCCTCGGTGGTCTGCATTTTTTTAAAATGAAAATACTTGCCTAATGAAAGCCCTTGTTTAACTCCCTCGCACTATGAATATATTGTATTGCTTGCCATATAAAATTATTGCTGTGAATCGTGCGCGGTTTTTCGTGCACCTGAATTGAATATTGAGCACCTAATTGAAAAATCTGAGCCGACCTTGAAGTTATGTGTCTTTGACAAGGAGCATGAGGAAAACAAGAGGTGAATAGCAGAGAGGTCAAGAGCTCCCCTATTTGTTCATTCTGCGCGCCATTCATAAAATGTATCTATGTTGGCTTTTCATAAACTATGTAGATAACTCATTTACCTTGGCACTATATTATGGATAGTATTGATACGTCGAGTAGGATAACATGAAAACTCTTCAAAGGAAAACGCGCTCATGTGCTGACCGCGCTGGTAAAATATAAACGGAAATCACCAGCAGACCGCTGGAACTACTTGGCATAGTAACACAAGCGATGAAGCTCCGCCCGATCGCTGCTTTTGCTGAGCAGCCACAGAAAGTTGTCGCCTGGTATAAAAAAAATGTGGTTGATCCCTCTTATATAGGAATCGGTATAGAACACGAAAGTGAAACGTGTCTTCACAGAAGTAGTGTAATGTTTATTGCACATTGATATATATTGTCTATTGGTGTTTTGTGGCTAAAGCGCCCTTAGGCGTTGATGCACCCACGCTGACGCCTGGTGGCACGTCTCCTCCATCACGACTACCAACGTCGATGACCATGAGCAACCGTCGTGCATATGGAAGCTGCACTACGCTGCACACGCTAGCACAACGCGAAAGACGAAGCACGTAACTGACACACTAATACAACGCGCAAGACAAAGCACGTAACTGAATCGTCACCGAGTCAAATCAGCGCGTACAGCGCGTCGTAATTGCAGCCTCCGCGATCAACTTCAGAAACATTTTCAGAGCTAATTGCGGAGGCCACGCTCCGCTGTGCTGAGTACGGTGAACGCCACCTAGGTGGCGTTGGTAGTGCTTCTTGATGCCAGCGTCCCTTCGAATGCTGGCATCGAGGCGTCGTAGTGCTGAGACTATAGTGCCTAGAATATACATACTAGTGTGCCGACCGCGGGCTTTCCGGTGGCACGGAGAATGATGCCTTCCGCCGGCGGCCACCAGACGGCGATAGCCGTACGGACCGTGCTGTGCCGAGCGGCGTCTCTAGCCAACGCGCGCGTGTGCGACAGACGGCAATGGGCTGTCCCAGCCCGTTTCGTTCTGCGGAGCGTTGGTTGAGGTGCAAAGCTTAATCGAAATAATATGATTTCGTTGCACTTACAAACGATCGTAGGCACAGTTATCATTATAACGCTACACGATACGGGGTGTTTCTGCGAAAAATACCAATAAATAAATACGTGGTTTCCGAAGTGTAAATTTTTTCCACAGTAAACTATTATATGCGAGACATGTCCACAAATGCTAAATTCGCACCAAGTTGTATCTAATTACCATAAATGACGGTAATTAAACAGGGCACATTTTCATGGGCGACACGCCGTCGACTAATTTTGAAGGAGCGCTCAATGTAGCAATTATTAAAGTGTTTCTCACAAGCGACAGCCGCCAGAGTTAGCCTTCGATCAGCCCTCTTATATTCTTCTCCCACTCGCCAAAACGTTCTGGCCAGTCAACAGGCGCTGAATAATGAGACTTGCTCGTTGTTTGAGCGGTATCCAGTTGTACAATATGGGACAAAACAGGTGCTGTGTTTACGCCTCGTTTTCTGCGACATCTCGGTTCCATCCGTGAACAGACACGAGTGCGAACCACGCGCACAGAAAGAAACCCAGCAATGACACGCGGAGGCACCGCATGCTACTTGCTCGAAAGCTACAACGCGCCGCACCCCACTGCGCTTACGAACGCGCATCCCAAGTGCATCCGAAGCGCAAGCGACGCGTGATGCGCCGCTCGGTTAGCACGGTCCCAAACAGTGTCGCCGTCTTGGGGCCTCCGGCGGAAGGCATCACCGGCGGTGCCAGCGTCTCCCATTGGAAACGCCCGGCGGTCGGCACACTAGTAAGTATATTCTAGGCACTATAGCTGAGACCACCGAAGCGTTCACTGTCGGTGCGCGTTAGTGTCATAATGCAGTACTTCTCCTTTCTGCTCGTAGGCGGCGGCACCGCCCCGAGCAAGAGCGCGGGTACACGGAGGAGTGTTAGATATATAAGGCGCGTTTGTGTAGCTGTCTGCAAATGCGTTTGTGGCGCAATGGGTTAAACGCTCGGCGATCTATCGTCGCGGACCGAGAGGTCGTGAGTTCGATTTCCAAATTTTGCATGTTTGTGGAACTTTTTCTTCTGGTTTCTTTCTTTGTATCATGTTCTATGACGTATTTCCGTGACGGAAATACGTCAGTGAAGTCTTGGTGGACCCCGGCATAAAACACTTTCGTGTTAAAAAAGAACACTCGGAACCTAATTATTATACGGACGCTTGATGAGAGCTGGGATGCACGTACGACATCGAACAGTAATAAAGCAAACCTATGAAGTTCAGAAAAATATGAAGTAACTATTGTTTTAATGATTACACAATATTATCAGGTGATGCTAATTTGAAGCTAAGCATTCGTATAAATATATTGGACATGATTTTGGGATAATATGTAGATCAATAAACCACGAAGCAAATCAACGCAAGGGAAAATCGCACAGCTGCTGAAAATCAGATCTCTTAAATCTCGTAAACCGTCACCCCATTGTATTGATAAGTCCTGACATGTAACCTACGCTTCAACATATATATATATATATATATATATATATATATATAGAGAGAGAGAGAGAGAGAGGGATATCAGTTAAGTCCTCCTTTTCAAGATTTCATTTCAGATTAGTTCGTAAGGAACAGCGTCATATGTTATGTTTGTGTGTGTGAAAATTCGAGGACTGCATACAAGTGTTCAAAAAATAATAGTCTTGTAGCTGCCGTTAGAGTTAATTCTACTGCTTTGTTCTACTGCTACGGCTGTCTGGGTAGTCCAGCAATTAGGGCAACCATAACCTTCAATCGGGACACCCTAATATAACTTTTATAAATCTGTCAGAATAAATAACAAAGAAAGTAAAAATGAAGACCAAAGTGCATTCGGACATGTTTGTTTAAGCAAGCACGTATGCACTTTCTAAACTTAGTTGAGCGAAGTGGAACACTTCTCGCTTCGAGATAAAAATGCGTGGCTTCAGAATTTGCATAATAATACCCGCCGCGGTTATACCCTGTGGCTATAACATAGTGCCGCTGAGATCCAGGTCGTAGGTCCGACCCCGGCCGCAGCGGCCGCATTTCAATGTGGGCGAACTGAAAAAAAAAAAACGCTGAGGTACTTAGATTTACATGCCATTTAAAGAACACGAGCTGATCACATTATCGGGAGTGCCCACCCCCCCGGCCCCCGCCATTGGTATGCCTCGTAATCAGATCATGGTTCTGGATCGTATAACACCAGGATTATTTTCATAAATGGATTTGCAGATTAGATGCTTTCCCTGCACAAGCTTTTATTTGACAGTGTCGAGTGACCAGTTCCGCCGACAGTAAGCGGATTTGGACTTATCCATTGTTCCGAGTGCATTGGCATACTTTTTTTCCATTCTGTTGTCGCGGGTGTTTGCGCTTACTTACGCAAAGACTCTCTTCATCGCACATTATCATAATTTCACGCACATTTTCTTCTTCATAGGTCTTTAATGCGCATGATTAAAATTTTAAGTCGGTCAAACTTCCACATTAGTGTACTTCAAACTCTCTCGGTAGAAAAGAAACGAGCAACTTGAAAGCGTTCACCACTGCTTGGCTAGATCAAAAAGGCCGCACTTTTATCTTTGTAATCGCGTACAACGTCGTACAGCATTTTGTTGTCTTTTGTGTGAAATTTAATTGAACTTCCGAATACATACTCAAATTTCACGTATGCAGTACGTTTTCTTTTAAGTGGTAACTAGAAACAGACGCCCTGATTGAAACTTTCCGCAAATGTTCTGGCTTTTTTTTATTTTGAAAATGACAGTGCGTGTAATGCTTGCTTTTTTTAGATGGAGACATTCTATTTATATGCCCTTATTTATCTTGCCACCAGGCGCAATGTTCTAGTTGCAGTGCTAGCATTTAGGGTTGCGTAAAAAGTCGCAACCTACCCATATGCGGTAAATCGCCTTTGTGTCTGCCTCTTCATATTCTCATCAATGAGTCTATACTATAGTCTTATGTTACGCATTCAGAACATCAAACCACTGTATTAACAAAACTTCAAAAGAGCAGAGAAAAGAAAGATTGTTCGGTAAAAGTATACCTGAATGTATTCAACGTATACGAGTACGTTGACATGAAAAACACATTGCTAAATTTAGGCATAACTATAGGAGTTCCAACGATACTCGCGTGACAAACGCCTCTAGCTGAAGAATTTGTAAAATCAGCGAGACAGACTGCCCATTCAATTCTGTTTGCACCATAACAATGGATGTCCACTAATTGAAATGTTTACGCCCTGTCGTTTCCACTCTCACAGAACCTTGAATGCCACTCCACGTTTCTTTCAGCCAGTAATTTACTATCTGACTTTGAGGGTGCCTTAAAACGCGGTGCTTGTGACGTTAAATGGAGTGAGCCGCTTCATAATGGCCGGCATACAAAGAAAAGGGCACTCTTACTGGTGCTGCTCGAACAAGCCTTACCGAGTGTACAGCGCGCTCCGCTGAATCCTCGAGGGCATTTGCAAATAGGGAACGTACGTTTTTGAAAACTGCATATAAATTATAAGCAACATCGGCAGGCTGCCATAATGAACCTCTCGCTCGGCCGAGTTGATTGTGTCAGACATTCACAATATTAATATGATTGAGTTAACGCTGCTGATTTTTGCGGATGACTTCCCGAATCCTTGAAGACAGCCTCGTCTTGCTTGCACACTCAATAGTTCGTTATAAGAATGGATTGAAGGAGCGAGCTTCCCATTTAGCCTTTATTAGCAGACTCGTTTTGCCTTAACGTTGATTTTACCCCGATTTGGCGTTATGTGTTAAACATAAAGTCGGAGAAAAGTGGTTTTACTTACGCATTTCTTTTTGCTTCTTTGACTGTGTATACAGATTGGATGAAGTTTCCTGCTTAAGGTCACGGCGCAGTGCTTAAAACTGAAGTTTCGATAAATACAGTCATACACATAAAATAGAAAATGAAGCTACAGTTACAATAAATTGTTATTTTAATGTAAGCATATAAATAATAAGGAAAAGTGAAGTGAACGCGGACGCAAAGGTATACTTTCCGCACATGGGAGCCAAACGCATTACGCATGTGGCGCTTCACCAATTAAGCTACAGCGGCGGCCATCATCTCATCCATTTTCTTGGGTGTCCACGTATACATGATTATCCCTTGGAGTATTAGCCAGTGCCATTCATGGCGGAGGCAGCGTATGTGGAACATCTTTTTAACTGCAGGTTTCACGGAGTATGGGAGCTGAGCAGCAGGCACGTGGCTAATGAACCCGCGTATGCTACCTAACGGCGTCAAGGGTGCGAAATTAGAGGCGCTCGCTAAGCAATGAGAGGGAATAATAAGGGGACTGTAGAAGAAATTCAGTGTAAGTCGCTACGAATTCATTGTGGCTAATCATTTTGTCACCATAGAAAGCGGCTTTGCTGGGAAAGACTTGTTTTTCTGTTCGTTTGCTTGTTTTTGCGGGGTAATAGTGATATTCTGTGTACATATGACTGCACGTGACAATAAGCATTAGTCGAAAGTTAGCGCCTCGTTGTGCCTATTTTTCGTGTGTAATGCGTCTTTCCTTGCTTGGTTTAGCCACAATAAATAATAAGGGGATTCGTAGCAGACATCCTAGAACCTACACACAGGATCGGTGAAGTGAGCTCGCCATTGCGTCATGAGGGACAGTGTATAAGATGTCATAAGATACCTGGTTTGTCAAAATCCAAATATATTGGCCGCATTACGGTATCGAACAAATAAGGTGTTAGAAATACGTTATTGTGACAAGCTGCACAGATGTCACAAGGCATCTCCTTAATCAACTCCCTGATTTATGGTTCACGATATAGCTTACGAATAGCTAAGGAACAATCCCATTATTGAAACACAAAAGAAATGACGTAGAAACTTTTAGGCTTCCTGTAAAACCTTTTACTTTTCCTTTTGTCATCAAACGGGCCTTGGCGGCCATCTGAGTGTACGAGTGTAGTGCTGGTGCCTCACACTTTACGACGTAGGTGAAGCGATAAAAGAAACATAAAGAAGAATCGTTTGAACGTCATTCGTTTTTTTTCTTCGCAGGATCGCAGTATACGGTCCGGGAGGTATAATAGACGACCAACCTAATGAACGCACGCTATCACTTGGAAGCGCAGTAATATGCAGACAGAGAAAGGAACAAAAAAAAAAAAAAGAAATGAGTGAGCCAGGAAGCGTGCGCTGTCATTGGCCTAATTTCCGGCTATAGACAGCCGCTCGTGTAATACCCCCACAGCTCACGCTTTATTTTACTCTGCTTAGTCCCGCCCATTCATTTACCTTGTGCGTACATCTCGTCCGGCAGTGTTGACCCGTTGTAGACCCCTTGTAGGCTGAAAGACGCCATGTAGGAAATGGCAAGGATATTAGAGGGAGCCGAGTCCGGAATTGATAGCCCCTTGAAAGCGCTCTAGGCCCGTGTGGGCGTGCTCTCCCGTCCGAGTCCCGCACAGTTTCTCGTCGGCAGCTCCAATACGTAAGATGCTGTCTTCTAGGCACCCTCGCACCCTCCGGTCTGCACGGTGCTACGTTCAGGCATCCTTGACAGGTCGATGCATCAAGGAAACAGCGGTTGCAACGGTCTTACATTTCTGTTTTATCTTTCGCGTGTCGATTGTCGTGTCTTTTTGCCAGCCCGTTTCACAATCTCCGCACTTCTACGCTTACGCCATTTGCTAGCGAATCGCCTGTCAAGACATCCTTTTTTTTTACCTTTTTCTGCAGTGACCACTTGCTGTGATGAGTGCGTAGGCTGTGACAACAGCTATAGTTTTCCTGTTAATAAAGCGAAGTTTTCTATGTCTCACTGATTCTTCCGTGAGCGCCAAAAACGCACTGCAGGAAAGCCATACTTACACAATCTGCGCACAGAATAGAACAATAGCGCACGACATGCGTATCGTAGGAGACTACTGTTTACAATCGCAATTGTACGGATAAGAATAATGGGAACTGCAACGCCACGCTACCCAGACGAACTGTATATATCTGCATTGCCTTACGCGTGTCATGCAATGCATTCCAGGCCGTCACCGTGGGTAGGCCGAGGGTGCAGCGCACGGCAGAAGAACAGGCTGCCATACGCGAACGTAAGCGGATCGTACCCGTAAGGCCGATCCCGTGTGTCGGCAACGACCTGACCGTCTACCACAGCGATCACAAGGCAAAACTCTGTTAAGTGTAGAGTCGTCCGTGAAAATGTGAGTGTGTGCGTGTAATCAACGGCTACATGGTCTAAAATGAAAGTGATGCAACTTAGCGAAATGTGTCTTCATTCAAATTGAACGTTCAAAAAATACAATCCTCAACAAGCAATCAAATCACATATACATCGCATCGGGGCGTTCAGCATATCTTCGGTTCGTTGCGTGGTCGTTGGCTTCGGACATTGACATTGATTCAGTTTGCATGGGAGAAAGCTTCGCGTTCAACCATCTTTCTTTAAGAAAGGGACTTTGATTTCTTTTTAAAGGAAAAGTACCAACAAGCTAAGCCCAGTGTTGTTATGTAGGGACCGTGTTCGCGCCCTTTCCGTTTGTGCTTCCACGATGTGGTGCTCGATATGCATGTTCGCGGTGTCTCTTCCTTGCATGTGTAGCAATATGCGATTTCTTTGTGGCGCACTAGACATCGCACCGTCGAGATCAATGTAGCATTCGGGCCCGCGCCCTTTCCGTTTGTACTTCGACGCCGTGGTGCTCGCTGTGCATGATCCCGTAGTCCACACGCTTGCGCGTAACTCGCGTTCACGAAGGGAAACGTCACTGTACATTTTGCTTCAGCGCTGGTTCATTTTCTTCCATTTTAATCGAAGCCAACATCTGCTTGCTTTTACCCGCAGTGGGCAAGAGGCCCGTTGCCAGAATCTTGGCGTTTCAATGCAAGTTTTCTCTGTTTACTGCGAACTGCCATTTGCATGCAACTATGCGCATTACGTAGCGGATTTGGCAGCTATAAACACGAATCGTTTAGTACGCATCCGCACGCCCACGTGCAGCACGGTGGTACCGACCGTGTGTGGTTACGAGAGCGCCTATACGTAGTACAATCCCACTATCGCCTATTGTACCACCGAGTGTGAGAGGCTTCCGTAAAAACGCAGCCGCTAAGACTAACCGCACGCGATGCAGGACCGTATGAGGCCTAGCATGGGGCTGCATTGCCACCACACGACAAACCATCTTTCTGCCGCATAAAGTAACATGAGCGCCGCTTCCAGCAGCGTATAAGAAAGCGTATACACATTTAGTGTGCGCGATGCTCGAAGAAACCGAGTTCGGAGTGTGGCGTGCTATTTAGCGACGATTTAATGCTAGTACACCAACTTAATTTAAGGGAGCTTAGCTAGTCTAAGTAACGGCTGGCTACCGTTTGCCTCGGTGATTGTTTAAACAGACTGACAGATACGAAAGGTACGTGCAACATCAAGAAGACAAAAAAGGAAAAAAGAAAAACAAAAAGTAAACTTAATTGAACGCATCTTTATTGCACGCTGGACTACAAGCTAATTGCAAGAAGTGCTATACAATCATAACATGGCGTCCTATATATTACCCGCTGGAAAATAATCTGTTTGCAAAAAAAATTTTTTAAATCAGGCAATCATTAAATCGCAGCATAACTCCTAAATCGTTGCTGCGGTTCTCGGTCCCATACAGCATGCAAATGCAACAAATGACGATTTCATTTCTGCCTGCTAAATATTGCAAAATCTGCCAGCTTATATGTTCGCTTACTATACAGTGAAATATAACCATTATCTAAGGATTTCATTCCAGCCCGGAGAAGTCACCGTCCAAATGCGTGACGCGATACGGAGCTGGTGTGGGAATTGCAAAGTGAGGTGTTAAACTGATCACATTTATGCAGACTGAGTCATTTGTGTTTCGGCAACTGTTATGGACCAATTTAGGCTACATTTATATTTGCACAACTTTCACAGAACCGAGTGTACAGCGGCCAAGGCTCACGGTGTTGATGACTCCTATAGCATTCGAGTACCTCCTCCGTACTCTTTGCGATTGCTGCAGCGTTATTGGACACAAGGCCTTAAGTCTGCCTCATTTGGCGCTGTGCCTGTTAATGTCCCGTTTATGCTACCCGTAAACCCTGCGCTTGACAGCCACTTTCTCTGCGCCTCACACCTGTACAGATTCGGTGAAGGGCTAGGCGAGAGAGTCTGCTAAATTACGAGCGGTTCGTGTAGGCGACGAGCTGACATTGCGCTTGTACACGGAGAAGATTTAGACGCAGAGGCTGGGAAGAGGAGCGTTGATCTGCAATTACCATGGCACCGTTTCGCGCCGCAATTGCCAAAGTGCGATCGGCTATCACGGGCGCTCGGTAATAAGCATTACGCAAATGCCTTTGCACCGACAAGCACCGGCTACTTACAGTGAGCAAATGAATGACTTCTTCTGTTACGAAAGCATATATTTATTTATGTCTGAACATCAATACACGGCACTATAGTATTGGCGCGTAATACTTCGTCGCACTTGGAAAATGCAGATTGCGATGCATACGCACCGTTTTTCTCGTAGAAATCGCCATGCGAAGGCAACGCATAGCCTTTTCTTGCCGTTTGCCGTAACACTTCAGCAATTTCCCGTGAAATGCTGCTTTCCCCCAATGGCAACACATTACGACGGCAATTCGAGAGCGCAGGGCGCGATTTCAGCATTGCATTGCCCACTTGTTTCATTTAGTTTCGATGATCTAAATCAGCGCACCGGGGAATTGTTACGTTTTAGTAATGTTTTAGTCTAATTTGATCACGCTCCTCTAAGTTTACTTCTTGCTAACAAAATGCCTAAAGTAGAGTCGCATATGTAAAGCCGGAAACCAGGTAGATGACAGACTGGAGAATGTTGCTCACTCCTTGGACGTGAGAACACCCTCACTTTGCACATCTCATACTCGTAGCATACCCCACTTCAGTCACTATCATGTTTATACATGATATCATATCACTCTATAAATGTCAGTCTATACAGCCCGTCATATGAACCATTAGTTCATTAAGCACTCATCCTTACTGCCTTGGCGCTCTTTGGCCACACTTGGCCCTTGCGCCCTCAAACACCGGATATCATCATTGTTAACCCTCACGACGTATCTTAGCAGCTATGTAGTTGTGCTCCTAAACACGAGGTCCCGGGTTCAATTCCCTGCCGCAGCCACTTTACTTCGGCGGGGGCGAAATAGAAAAACACTCGTGTACTTAGATTTAGGTGCATGTCAATGAATCCGAGGTGTTAAAAATAAACCCGGAATCCCCCTTAGCTGCGTGCCTCATAATCATATCGCGGTTCTGGCACGTAAAGCCCCAAAATTTAGGGAAGTAATTTTAGACTTCATTACTCCCATGAAACTCTTCTCAATTTACACAATCACGTCTCAACAATCTGTGTTTCTATGGCAACAATTGAGGCACCAGTGTGACCATCGCCATGTGAGTCATCCGTGTCAGTGCACCATTCTGGTGTGCCAGCCTAAGTGTAGTTCTGGTCAGTGCATGTAATTGTTATGTAGAGAGTAAATAAACAGTTTTTAATAGCAATAACAAAAAGAGCCCTAAGCTAAAGAACACATAGTCGATGACTGCAGGCGATTATGTGGTATGTTGAGATCAGGAAATTTGCAAGCTTAGGGCGCAGTCAGCTGATGGGAGACATGGGTAATTGGAGATCGCCGGTAACTGCCATCGTCCTGCAGAAGACAAATTTAGGCTGGTGATAATGATTATGGTATACACATGAATACATTTTCGGTGGATAATTTCTATTTGCAATTAATAAAGCTGATTTCAAATCAACAAAATGTAACGATGCCATCCTTCTTTTTCATGAGTAGCAACATGAAAGATGCAAAAAAGGAAGCTTACCTACTTGGCAATGATGTCGGTTCAAAGTTAGTGCACCACTGTTGGGCCATACTCAGAATACCACGCTTAAAATATTCGTTGCTGCAGTTCATGGCTTAAAACTCCCAAATTGTCGGGAAACCTTCAAGATAATCACTAATAAGAATCTGTTACTTTCAGATATAGCGCAAATAAGTACACATATACACGAACGAGACATGACAGACGCGGACGAGCGTTGCTACCAACTGTTTATTACAACCGACCCACCCTCCTATTTATAAAGAAAACAATATTACAAATACGCACATTTGGTGGCCCACATCACCACGCGTGGTTGCAAGGCACGATTTTATGAGACCACCATCTTGGGCAAATCTGCAAACGACACGGCTCGAGTGGCTTTAGAAGCATTCTTTATCCACCAGAATTCAGTTATATGTATACGCGTAGTGTCTATTCTTTTGTACAGTGCCCAACTGGACTACTTGAACTCTGTTGTCTCAGGCACATAGTAGTATTGTTCGCTTTTTTAGATATGTTTTATTGCCTTCGCATGGAGAAGGGGGCGGGAAACTTTTGTACGTGGTTCACTTTATAAATCGAAGGGTGTGTCGATTGTAATAAACAGTTGGTAGTAGCGCTCGTGCGCGTCTGTCGTGTCTTCTTCTTGTGTATGTGAACTTATTTACGCTATATCTGAAAGTAACTATGTTAGACGAACTAGCCCAACAGGTGGTCCTCCAGAAGTATAAAATTCTGTGTTCGCGGTTCTCGAAAAGCTATCTGAACTCTACAGTTACTGCTCGATCACGCTCGAAATTAGTGAATCCATATTCGCCAGACGAAAAAAAAATTACCCTGCACCGGGAATAGGGCCAAAGTTGTGGTTCCAAACTGGAAGAGAAATGAGCTAAGTGCATAAACGTTCCCGCTTATTGCGTGTGTGGATGACGGATCAGGTGAGTACGATGCTACAGAGAAAGAATTCTTTATAAACAACCACCAGAACACCAAAAAGCAGCTCTCGTTCGACAAAGGGACATAAACTCAAAGCAAAAGCACCATGCAGATCGGCCACTGGAATCGAACGTTGTTTTCAGTCAGCTTTCGAGCCATTCAATCAGCGCGTATCGGCGACGTTTCAGTTCTCACTTGATTCCGCTGCCCTATATTGCACACGACGTATTCTTTCTACGTCGAAAGTGTGGTTGGTGGTCTTTTATCGACTAAACGTTTGGGAAACCGCATCATTGATGAACGTTCCCCTTATCATCATGCCGTTGAATCTTCCTAATACCTACGTGACATTTTGCTTGGCACTTCTTATCATTTCTTCCTTTTTGCTTTTTTTTCCTGCCGTCAGTTTTAAGCTTTCCCTCTCAGCTAAATATTAAAATGCCTGTACTAAAGGCACTGAGATATAAGTCATTTATGTATATCGTACGCATGAGCCAGTTTTATACAACTCTAACGTAAGTTGGCACTGCCCGAGATCCATAAAAAAATTACGCAGATCCAACGCACATATTGAAATGTTTGTGAAGCAAAGCTTGTGCGAAGCGTTTAATTAAATGCTATATAACTAATGGCAATGCGTACAGCCGTACTTACTTGGATCCTATGCTACGTGTAATCTCACGCAATGTTCAAGTTTATCCCCCACAAACTTCACAATTCTAATGATATGCATTTTTGTACCTCTGCACAACACCGGTCACAAGCTGTGCCAAAAATTCAGACACCAAATCAGCCAGATGCACAGTCGGAGACGTCTGCGCAACGTCACAATGATAAAGCAGTGTGTGGTGCTTTAGCAGTGTGTCGAGGAAACAATGGGAATTACACGCGTATGTGCAAAATACGGCACGTATCTGGCTACATTTACACATTGTGCACCTTTTGTGTGACAGTATCTCATAGCCATTCTGGAGGACTGGCCCGAGATCGCGATGAAGTGCTTTTTTTATGTCGAAAACAATTATACGCATACTATCTGATGCGAGAACGGCCCATGGTGGCTGCAATGCAGTGCCAAATAGCAATGGGCGTATTTAACAGCAATAGTGTCTCTGGGGAACTACACCTGTACCTTCAAGCTTTCTAGTCGTACGTTGTAGCTGCCGTAGCAGAATGTATCAACGCAGTGTTCCCTATGCAAAGCAAGCGACATAAAACGGAAGTTGTTTCCTCTAATAATTCGATCACTGGTGAGCAACACGCGAACCTTCAAAGCATCGTAAGTGGCGACATATTTCTCCGGACATTCTCATCATCCTTATCCTGAAGATTGTTTTAGGTACAAAAGTTTAGGTAGCACTTTGCGCTAGCACTTGGCGCTTTTGAGTAACCCTCAACCACGCTTTATATCTTAAAGCCTGTTTTGTTATTATTATTCCTGACATGAGAGGAAAAAGACGTTGGCGCGAAAATATCACGGGTTCTACTGCTTCTCGAATCACCAGGAAGCTTGACAAATTGGTCTTATGAGGGGACATTCTGTGCAATCACTACTCGAGAAAAAAATGAAAAAGTAAAGTAATTCCCATTTTTGCACAATATCCAGGCCGCTCAATACCGATGAGCGATGCCATGCTACAAAAGACATAACGGCGATTTTGGTAGGCGGAACTGCAATGTGATATCCACTACTATACGTCACCCATTGCAACATGTGCCGGCCGTGACAGATTTTCTCGGCCGAGACCGAGAAAATCTTGTGTGGAAACCCTATTGGAATCAGCAACAACTGAAATCTAGACTCACGTGACCTCGCCGAAGTTTCAAGTTTGAAGGTGCGGTCTTCACCCTGCCTTAACACGAAAACGTCGAAGCAGAACAGATAAAACAGCGATAGATGCCGCGGTCAACCCACAAAGGGGGTCAAGAATGCAGACGAGTTCAAGCGGTGTACTCATTGATCTGATCGGAAACGGTATGGTGAGTTTGAGGTAGTATCCGTTGTCTTTCTAATAAATATTTCGAATATGCTTGGTTGCAGTATTCTGCTGTGAAAGATTTTCGTATTTGTTGTGTATTACTGATTTGTTTTCTAACTTTTTTTTTCGTCGCTTTCCTGGACAGTGAGGAAGCTTGTGCATCATCTCAATTTGATGTTGTTTCTTGCGCTAAGCATTGTGTAACCATGTGGAATCGATAACGCTGTCAATGGAACGCAACTTATGACAACAACATTCTACTGAACGTTGTCGTCGTGAACATATGGCGCCTCATGAAAATAGCACATGATACTGTGCGGCAATGCGGTGCTCTGTTTTGAAACCGTTAATCGCAGTGCGGCCAAATGTTACAAGGAAGAGGAAGCTCACTTGCGGGTGGGCGAGTGGTGCACGTGGGCAGGTCGAGATACCGTACGAGAAAGGAGAACGGCTCAAAGGGGATGGTGCTCCATGTAATTCCTTGATTACAACATATACACGTTTTACCGTAGATCTTATACACCTATTCATGTAGGAAAAAGCTATTTGCAGCGCATCCACTTGTAACAGAAGTAGAATACGACAGTCAAAACAGCGCAACAACATAAAAGAGCAACTTAAATCGAGCAGTGCGCACAGAACTAGGATTACGATGTGTATAATGCACTACCACATAACATAACATGTAACTGCATAATGTAGGCACTGGAATAAAAAGGAGACACTGATCGTAATAGGCCTCGTAGCCCCATTATTTCCGGGCAGTCAGAATAGATATCACCTATCTTTATCGCTCTAAGACATTTGGCCGTGGTAGAGCAAACGTGTTTGCGTTTACTACCTTTTTGAAGCACCAGACTATTTCTTGCCTCGCCTACTAGTGTAAGGTGTGTGGCACAGTGGCTTTGAGAGCATTTGCCCATCTAGCGCTTTTCGTTAACCTTCCTCGACAAGATTAGTCTCACATTGTTGTTCGCACATGAATTTTCCGTTTTCCCGGTTCATTTGTGGACGCCTAAAGATGACCACATCATCAAATCTGTTCCTTCGACCCCTGGTACTGCTCACAGCGCTACACCCCATTATATAAGGCAAGATACGAAGGACGTATTGACCTTGGCACGTTCACAACAAGCGAAGCCGCCACATAGGGTACCGAAAAAAGCCGAATGAGACAAGAGAAAGATGCCACTGTCCGTCTTCATTTTCTGATTCCTTGCCACGGCTCCACTTTCGCTTATTTATATGAAAGCATAAGACTTTCTGATGTGGAATTTTAAATGCGAAGCATTTCTTGGCGAACATTTGCTACTTTGACAGTATCTATCTTCTATATCTATCTATCTATCAATCTATGTATGTATGTATGTATCTATCTATCTATCTATCTATCTATCTATCTATCTATCTATCTATCTATCTATCTATCTATCTATCTATCTATCTAGCCGCCTACGTCTTTATGCTCCCACGTCGTTTCGCTAACTTGGTTTGTACCAAAATTGGCATACTCTAACATGAGTATATGATGAACATAAATGTTATGTCATGACATGAATGTCATGTAGGTCATGAAATGACCAAATACGTCCTGGTGCTCTCATGGTCGTTTCGTTATTTTGATAGGTACCAAAATTTGCATTGTATGACAGGAGTGTATGACGAACATAAGTGATAGGTCATGGCATAAATGTAATGACATGCGTGTCATGTATATCATGACAATGACTCAGCGAAAATGAGTAACACTCAAAAATCGCTGGAATGGGTTCTGACGTGGGTACTAAGTGAAGTAAACACTAAATGATGAAGGTAGAAGTCATAGTCATCACCATGACTCAGCAAAAATAACAATGACACTGCGAATGAATATTAACACTCAAAACACATTGGAATGTGTTCGGACGTGGGCACTAAGTGAAGGGAACACAAAAGGATGGTGGTAGAAGTCATAATAATGAGCATGACTCAGCAAAAATGACAATGACTCAGCGAAAAAAGATTAACACTCAAAAACCTCTGAAATGGGCTCGAACGTGAGCACTGAGTGAAGGAAACACTGAAGGATTGTGGTAGATGTCGTAATCATGAACATCACTCAGAAAAAATGAGAATGACTCAGTGAAAAAAGATTGACACTCAAAAATCCAATAGAATGGGTTTGGATGTGGCACTAAGTGAAGGAAAAGGCTAAAGGTTGATGGGCGTAGTCATAGTTGAGAGATTGACTGTGGCTTTCTCCTTAAGTTCTCTTAGGTGTAGTTAAAGGGACTCCTGAGGACTCATGACATGAATGTCATGACATGAGTGTCATGTAGGTTATGAAAGAGCCACTTACGTGTTGGTGCTCTCATGGTCGATTCGTCAACTTGGTAGGCTCCCGTCACACTGCTTCGCATAACATCGATTCCCACAGGGCGTGGGGTCTGCCGGCTTTTTTTTCCCTTTATTTGTTTATTTAGATGATCTCTGAAAGCTCGAAGTCTAGATGCTTCAATTTTCTTTGCGGTGATGAATCCCCTTCGTTGCTTTCTTTTTTTTTAGTTGAAAGAATATCCTGTGGTGGTTGGGTGAACTGGCCATTAAATTCGATCCTCCGCACTCTGTCTAAAAGATGGACTAACAAGCGGAACGGCATTGGCGATGCTTTTTGCTGAAGGAGCCTGTACGTCGCCAGGGAAACTTTCGAGCTGAAATTGGTTCTCGCTAGTGTTCTAGGCAATGATTGGGAGAGGCGCTTCTATAGGGCTCCAGTGTTTACTCGTCTGTCAACATTTTTTGGGACTACGTTGAGATCCGTTGACTTCGAACATGAAGAGCAGAAACACCAGAGGTGAACAACCGCAATTATTTGGCTCAGAGGTTCCAAGCAGTGGAACGTGACCTTCAGCCGCTTTGTTCATCTCTAGTGTGCAGTCGCACGTGTCATGAAAGGAGATGCGGTAAGTAGTTAGTTTTATTATTCTTGTGTTTGATGCAGAGGTCGAGCTATCACATGACATCCGGCTATCGATCCACATTCGCGCTACACAAGTAATGTAATTTGATACAAAAGAAGGACAATATATAAGTCTGATTGCAATTGCACCAACGCAACGCACAGTGCCCATTATCAGCTATGCACCTTATGAGAAATGGCCAAGTTATTTGCGCTACAGAGAGAGAGGGAGAAGAAAATAGACGTTTTGTAAAGCAGAGACGTTAGATTTCCCATGGTCTGGGCATACCACTACTCCCGTGTGCATGATACAGGATGTGTTATACAAAATACCGTACGAAAGTTGTGTTGATAGGACAGACTGTATATGCACCATCACAACACTGTATCTGCGGTTATTCATTGCTCTCGATGTATCAGCACCAACGCCCATGACGAACACAAGAAACTGTATTGTTCCCATCAAGAACAAGACCATTATTACAACTCTAGAATACCTATGACCAATGCAGTTTTTATTGCGATCGCAATTATATACACACTCCAGCCGCATTTCTGCCGTCGGCGTCGCCGTGAGGCGCCGTATAAAGTCCAATTGCGATAAAATCGTCGCCGCGCACCGTATGCTGCAAGTGCGAGTGAAGGATAGCGAGGCTGAGCCCGCGATGGCGGCTCAATCTCGCGCACTCAAGTGAGGAAAGCGGGGAGGAAGCGCGCCGCCTTCCGTCGCGCGCAAGGCTCCAGGGTGAGGTAAGCGGGGCGCGTTATACAGCGGGCGGCGGGAGCGCCGCCCGCAACCTCCCGTGTCGCAAGGCTCCGCAAGGCTCCGGGGGGAGGGTAGGTGGGGAGGGGGGGGAGGGCAAATACACGCAAAATACCTCGAGGGGCCCGTCGCGGGGTATTATTGCGTGTTCTGGCGTGCTTCTTTAACGCTCGAAAAAACACTTATATGCAGCACACATTGAGCTGTATCGGGAATTTTTGTTGTTGCTCTAAAATTTTCTCATTCACAATTTTAATCTAATTATATTATTTGAAAAGTTTATTAAATAATTCGGACTAATTATGTAATTAGGCGGGGTGCAAAAAACAATCTGAGAATCTCCAAGCGACAGAAATCATTACCTGGGTGCTGTCCAGCTACATGGCATTTGCATGTTTGTTTTTATTCTTGGTGCATGATAGTTGGGACGCGCTGTATATATATATATATATATATATACATATATATATATATATATAGAAGTGAAGGCGCACGTGGAAACGCAAAAACATTTAATTTCGACGTTTTGGTCGAGTACAGGCCTTCATCAAGAGTGTATATATATATATATATATATATATATATATATATCAAGGATCCATGAATGGACCCGTGAAGGGCATTGGAGAAATACACAAAGTTGAACTAAGACAAATGGGAACCCATATTTCCCAATGCGTACAAGTTCATGAGCAATACAAGACATGCACTATTGCACATAATATCACAAACATCACGAAAATAAGTGTCATGAGAGCATAAAGCAATCCATTATTATGAAAATATACACAATGCAGGCAGGCGATCTTCGAGGCTTGGCAATAATAAGGGCTACCGGAGTGTTTTTGGAAATCAACAAGGATCGGCTATGTCGACAATACTTTGGCAAACCTTGTTCCAATTACATATAGATGAAGCTAAGGAAAAGTATTGCTGTCTTCTATCTCTTGCAAATATCCGACGCACAGTATCTTTAACTTTTAATGAATTGCCAGTACTGGAGGAAACTTAAGGGGCGCGAAAATTGAATAGCTGAAAGCATTTTAACTACAAATCTTATTTTGCAACATTTGTAGCGAATGTGAGCAAGAAATAAGGAAGTTTATGGCAGAATTTTTATCATGAAAGCACTTTGTTTTCATTTATGAAAAATAAAATGCTTCTTAAACTAGTTTGTCTACTTCATACGTCTACGTCATATGTCTACTTCAATCTCCCTCAATGCGTTTAATCGCTGGCTTCTTTGTCCAATCTCCCATAGTGACTATGCGCCATTGGGAGCAAGCAAGCAAGCAAACAAGCCACCTACAAGTAAAACTCACGGCTACATGACCGCTAACGTTTGTGCTCCTGAAGCCTATACATATCGTTAGCATGAAGTATGTATATAACTTAGAAGAATATATACACCCGATCAAAGCCCAATTAGCTATTCCGTATTCAACATAAATCGCTCTTCATTCTTTGTATTCGGCGAAAGGCGCACTTACCGCTGGGGCATCGCAAAGCGCGATCTAAGCCTGTGCTTGTTGGCAGCAATACGATCTCATATACTGAATCTGTTGATTGGCCTCGTAACCATTTTACCAGGCTAGTCCCCTGAGCGAATAAAATTTTGATCCTTTTGCGTCTATCAAAATAAATGTTGATACACGCAAAATGCCTCGAGCGGCCAGTCGCGCGGCAATTTTGCCGCGCGACTGGCCGCTCTTATTTCGCGGGCGTCTTTCACGCTCGGGAAAACACTTTTATGCAGCATAAACTGAGCAAGCGAAAGCTGTATCGGGAGTTTTTCATTTTGCTCTACAATTTTCTCATTGGCACTTTTCATACAATTATAATAATGGAGAAGTTGATTAAGTGATTTAGATTATTTAAATCTAATTAGGCGAGATGCAAAAAATAATCTGAGTATCTCGAAGCGACGGCAAACAACATTACCTCGGTTCTGTCCAGCAACGTAGCATTTGCATATTTTTTTATAGTTTGGCTCGAGTTAAGTGCAGCACCCTGTACAGGGCACCCGAGCTAAGGTTAGCCAAGCTGTTTAACGAAAAACAAAAAATTGAAGAAATACGGAGCAAGACGTGATTTTATTACCTATTGTGTTCTCTGAAAAATCGAACACCGCAAGTCCTATAATTGTATCTTGGACTGTGCTTCCTCAATCAGTTTTTTTTTTCGTTGAACAGGTTAGCTAGAGTTAGCTGGGACAACCTGTATACATGAAAAGAACAGTGGCGTCTTTCATTAGGCCTAGCAGCCTGAGAATACGCTGCTGATCTGCATAATGACGGCAAAACATTTTCTATACTTGGTCCTCGAAAAGAGATAAAACTAAGCGAAAGAGAATATATTACTATTTACGTTTTGCTGCGACGACGAAGCGCTAGTAAAAGTTCCAAAATTCCGATGAAAGCGGGGACCTCAGCGCTATGTTCTTACGCTAGCGACACTAATCGTGCTAACTACGCAAAGCCAGCCGCGCTAAATCCAAAAGTTAACGTTCCAACTTAATCCGGTAAGCTATTCCTAGGTGTCTGCAGTATCTGCGCATGCGCATATTGGAACCACTATTCTTTTTCTCTTTGTTTTGCGTACGTGAGGGTTTTACGTAAGGTTTACAAAAACTGTCTGATAACTCCTGCAATGTTCTTTTTCCTTCATTTCATTGGGACATTGAAAGCAGACTTATGTGCACATTCTGTTTTTACTTTCTTTCTTTTTTCTTTTTATTAGGACGCACCACTGCTGCCGTGCCAAAGTTTCCAAAATAATCAGCGTCTTACAAACTCGAGCTCGTAATTGCTTCCGGCATTTTCCTTTTATTTGATCTGTACTTTCTTTATCTCTCCTAGACAAAACACTTCCCATGCATGGTCTGTTTAGCCCACTTTTGTTTCACCAGCTGCGTCGCTTGCGAGAGATGCAGATGTCCGACGGCGCCCGCGACATACTACTGCTCAGACATTCGTGGACTGCAGACCGTAAAGGCAAGCATCCTTGCTTCCAAATTTTGAGCGAGTTTTGTTTTGTCGGTCCTACCTGATCGAGTTGTCGTGAGTCACAAAGGATTCAGACACCACTTTCGAATGACGAACACGTGCTTTCGTTGGGATGTACAACAGTCTCAAACCTGTGGTCTAAGTCAGAGTTAGAATCTGCAGCGCTTTCTTTCAAATATGGCCATTAAGATAGTCGGGAAAATGCGGAGCGGACAGGTTTGCTGAATACGGGAATACGCCTTCTCCCATATAGTTGATGACGCCAAGTTCCTCGAAATATAGAGCTTCCGCTCGGCACACGCTCTGCAATTGTTATCAAGGACTAGGTCGAAAATTATGTCTAACTTTTATATAAAATAATATAAAAGTTAGCTAATGTTAATGACTATGAGTAAGCTAAGGTCAAATATAAAAGCGTAAGCATGAAAAACTTAAGGGTGCGTTTAACGGCGCATATGCGGTCTGCACAGCAATATTTATTTATCATATATGCTGCAATGCCTGAGCAAGAACATAATACAAGCGTGAGGGATGTGTTAGAAGGACGGAGACCAATGTTTACGCGCAGTCGTAGTGTTTCACTAAAATCATGAAATTTTGACAATTTGTAAGAACCATGGGTGAGTAGCCGAATCTTTACCTCCGCACTGTCTCTCACATTGCATGCTATCCTTCTGGATCTGAAACCACAAAAGATGTGATTGTTTTTATCAACCACAGCGTGCTAAGTCCGATGATTTGCATGAGCATTCTGTCTAAGTCACCAAGCAGCTCAAGAAAAGAGAATCAAGAAGTGTAATCGTTCTCCTTCTTCGTGTTCTTGGTCGAACAGATAATAAAGAAGGTCGTGCCTGCCACTCCACCGGTCTCGAGGTTAATGACATTCTAAGAGGCAGTGCTTGAAAACAAGTGATCCGTGATCTCCAGGTTACTTCGAAACGGATCTTTCTGTCATGCTGAATGCATAAGCAGGTTATCATTAGCTGCGAGACCTCGCCTGTCAAACGCGGCACTAACGACAGCACCACCAACCAAGCTGCATTCGAAACTGCTCACAGGCACACTATTCCACGCTGTCCATTTCTGATGCTTATCTGCGCCTCCAACCTGCAATGTACTGCACTTGAAGAGCAAGTAATCAGCACACCGTATTGGCTCGCCTAAGAAAACATTATCGGTTGTGACTCTTTCGAGGCCACTCGCGGTGACCGACGCATATTTAGGGACCCTCCTAGGCTCATGGACATTTTAGTTTTCTAGACAGATTCGTGGGCAGCTCATCAAGGCGATGCTGTCACCACCTTGTCTGATGTAGCTTTCGTTTGCGTAGGAGCAAAAAAAATATTTTCCTCGCCAGGCCTGACTGCTCATAGTTTCTCTGCCCTCAAGCATGTGTGCGTCTCCGCCGAACTCAGAGGTCATTCCCGAAGTAAATAAGCTTTCCGTACGCTACGCTTGGCGGTGCACATATTTGCCCCACCCTGTTTATTTATTTTCGTGCCTGTCTGAAAGGGTCGCAGCCGAAAGTCAAGCCAAATTCCTTCGTCTAGGGCAAGTATGTTTTCTGGTTTCTTATTTACAGATTTTTTTTACTTTTTATTTAGGTTTACGACTCTCCATGGCGGGCAAAGACGTTAGTACACGGCTAAACCGAATCTCTCTCGGCACCTTGGAAAGCAGATATCAAAACTGAGGTGTAAGATTTGTCTACGTCCCACGTGACCAAGGCTGGCGGTGCGTTTAAGAGCCGAGAAGAGTAAATAGAAGCGTCGTGTCACTATGGTGCGTCGGAGAATGTGAACGACCGTTTCAATCTTCCCACGACGCGAGCTTTCACGAGCAAACTACAGCGAAAAGAGTCAAAGTTCATCACGCGTTATTAGTGGGCGTCTTCAGGCATTTTTTCAGCAGCACATATCTAGAGCGCATGCAATGAACAGAAATAATTTTGTACCATTGCTTGTAATCAAATTCAACGTTAGAGCGCACTATGCGTTTGTGTACGTCAACGCTTGCTTCAAACTCTTCAAGCCGTGAAGATACTACACACGAAGGAGAGTGTATGTTAATTCTGGACCAATCCAAGCTCGCGACACAGCGCACCAGCTGTGTGTTGAAGCTAGGCCTTTATTTTCACACATTGTGGGCCAATCTCAAGGAAACTGACCAGATGATAGGCGAACTCTGCTGCCGATGCGATACCTAGTTCTCGTCCAATTATATGGTATCGGAAGTTTGTGGGAGACCTAGACAAAACCGGTTTCTGTGGTAAAACTATGCAGTGATCAACTAATAACTGCTCACTTTAACATGGTGCCAGTTAAGTTTGCAGCCGTCTTCCCAAACGTGTTCTTTGTCGCTTCGTTACCATAGCCGAAAATTTACGTTTTCTGTTCTAGTTTTTCCAGCCTCTTAAAATACATTTCTCAATGCAATGTCACTCACGTGTTATAGACTTGTGCAAGTGTGAGAAAACTAAATAATAGTTATAAAAACGGAATTAGCAAAGCTTAACGCCTAATGAGAATGAAATCATTCTGCGCAAGCCACTGAATGACACTTCGACGAATGAAACAGGCTTACGAAAAGAATGTAATCATTACTTTGATTAAATGGCTAGTAGTTGATTGGAACGAAATGACAGTGCCTTCAATAGGTTTCATTGCCCGTGAATAATGACCAATATATCAGAAATATATTTCGATTGGAAGAAAAAAGAGACTGAAGAAAAAAAAGCCTGGAAGAAACAAATGGCATTTTTGAAAAGCTCCAATATGAGGCGCATAAAAGGAAGGCAACAAACAATACGTGCACCTTTGAACGTTGTTTCCGCCTCATATCCATTGCTCACAGCACAAGAGAATCTGGCCACGACATATATCAATTTCCCGCGAATCGATAACGGAAAAAATTGAATTCCAGCCCGCCTCCCTCTCGATCTCATTTCGGCAAGAGTGTACCGAGAGTTCCTGGTCGGGACGGCATGCCTTCGGTGGTAAAACTTATTTCGTCGCTCACCGAACTGCACCATTCGTTGAAAGTTTAGCCTAGCGGAAGAGGCAATAAAGGCCAGAAAACAAATTATTTGGTTTATTCGGGACACTTGTCCGAACCTTGTAAGATGGTATAACCCAACTCAGCAAAACGCGCTTCTCCATTCCAGTTACGCAGCAGCCAGTGTTCAGTCTTGCTCTCCCCGGTATGCCGTTTCTGTTTTATCTATTTTTTTTCACTGTTCCTTCCGTATTCTTCGTATACGCGTTTCTTTTAAAGCGTAAACGGCATACAGAAAGGAAGCTGAAGCTCAGCGTTATTTATATACCTTAAATCCCTTCCTTCATTTGAAGGATAGCGGGAAAGATGGTGGAGCACACGATGTATTAGCCAAGCGGTGAATTTGGAGGGAGTAATGATCGCCAGACGAGGCACACGCCGGTGGAATTGGTGAACTGAATAGAGAGTGAGGGGGAGTGCTGAGAGGGAGCGTGCGCCGGTGTGGAGGTACACTGCGGATTTGAACCAGGCAGGCACATAAGGACGCCGGGAACGGTTGACGCGAATTTGTCCCTCAAGCGCGCATAGGAATATGCTATAGCCGAAGCGGTTGCGCCTTCAAAAGGAGATGGCTGAACAACAATTCTTGCGCCTTAATCGGTGTAAAACCGCTAGGTCAATTTCTAACGATGGGTGAGCACGAAGTAGCGGAGCAATTCACGGCTGCAATGGGTGCCATCCAATGGAGGCGCGATACAAACACATCTTAAGTGAGATTTATTGAACACTAAGTAACCCCAAATGGTATACAAAACCCTTAAGCTCGTGCGTCATCTCTCAGCACCTCTGAAGCTCGGCGACATGAAAAGCCAATCAACCAAAGTTGTCTGACATTCCTGTGCAATCATTTTATCACAGCTGTACTTTCGATGCGCTCTAGCCAGCGTCTGTTTAAACAACGAAGAATATTTAAACACCTGGTATACTGTCTTAACAAAAACAAACTTCTTTAATTTGAAGCCATCCGACTGCGTTTTCCTGCCACGTTGCGAATTTCATATGTGCGACAGCACGTAAACGTGGGCAGAACTAAAGTCCCTAGATTTACTGCTCTATTTCAAGTAGCGACATCTACTCCGTCAGCCGCCATTATCTTCCTAGATAACACGCAACCGTCAACGGCCGCTGCGATCTACGCTGCTCGCAGCAGCGTGCAAATCACTGCGGGGGAACAGCGTTAGGAAGAACGTGGCTTCGAGAATGAGCGCCGCCCAATGAGATTCGTCGGCGGTGTTTCAAAGCTTGTGGCTACTTCAAGAAAACAAAAAATATCTAGGGACTTTAGGCAGAACGAACGAAAGGAAGAGGCACGTGTTGTCCTTGGAAATTCCGGGACCAATTATTCCAGTTTATTCAGTTCTTTGATCGATACGGCCAGGTGCGCACTTCCCCCGAGTCTCCAGTCTCCCCACACAAAATATTTACGGTCCGACAAGGTCCTGTGCTTCTTCCTGGCCCGCATTTGTTTGGCCCGCACGTGTCCTCAACGTCGAGCTTACTTTTCTTTTTGCTGATATGCTTACCATGGTGCTGGTTCATGAACAACTTCATATTTGGTCTTAATTTTGCAGCGAATACCTTTCTTTGCTCTTTCGCTCACTTTCGTGGTGGTCGATGGTAGTTGGGCTTTCGTCGCCGATACAAAGGCGCCGATACAATTGGACACGTGGTCACGTGCGACCAAGTTGCACGAACGTCAAATATTATAGCTCTTTGAGGATCGCGTGCTATCGCGCGAGATCTTGGGGAAGTTGTGAGGTTTAGACGCTGTTGTGGAGTGCGCGGGTATTGACAGTCCTCCTCTGCCTCCACTGCCCACTCTTCCTGTGGCCATAGAGAAAACCTATAGGTAGGGTAAGGCGTACAATCTGCGCATGCGCCGTCAACGGCACCGCACTACAATGGCGGTGGTGGCAGTGACGTTGCAAATGCGCCTCCAGCGTCTGTTTTGTTGGTATTATTTTCAATCGAGTAATGACGTCACGGCTTATTCAGTGAATTTAATGTGCTACTTTCTGTCGGCATAAAGAGTTCAAGCGCCAAACTGTGTGGCACGCTCGAAAGCTTTAGTACGCCATGTAGGGCCTGCAATTGCATCGCGCAAGCTTCTCTGCGCCGCCCGTAAAGATCAGAAATAATATCGCTTTCAGATAATGAGCCCTAACATTGTATTGCAGTTTTCGCCTCAGAAGATTTAACTTCAAATAGATAGGATGTGATTGAAGTGTTTTCCAACTTTTCTTTGCCGGCTGCAGTTACCGAAAGTTTTGATGAAGAATTCACCTAAGACCATAGACCGTGGTCAGAGCAGCTTTGACATTCTAATATTACAGCATCTATCCTAGCATATCGAAGCATACGTATGAACCACCATGCCAAGGCCGATGCCGACGCTGACGGTGACAGTTCGCTTGTGGCGTCCATTTATTGCTATTGCAATAATAAATCTATAGAAGTGACTCTCGGTAACCCTGATCCGATGGTGGGATCCTACGTCTGACTACCAGCACAGGAGCCCAATGCTCGGACAGTCAGGCCGCAATCGCACGCATACTTCTCTTGTGCGGACGCCAACAAATTTTTTAGGTGCGACGCACCTTATGCGCCCGGGCTGTCGGCGTCTCCTGTCGTAGTCACGGGAAACAAGCGCTTCGTGCTCGCGCTCGGCACGCGCTCGTGCCACTGCTCCCGCGTTCATCGTCATCGTCTTCAAAAGCACAGCCGCTGGCTAATTCAACGGCCGTGTCCAAAGCAAGCGGCTCGTGCTCGCGCTCGGCACGCGCTCGTGCCACTGCTCCCGCGTTCGTCGTCGTCATCGTCTTCCAAAGCAAAACAAGTGGCTCGTGCTCGCGCTCGGCCCACGCTCGTGCCACTGCTCCCGCTTTCGTCGTCGTCATCGTCTTCCAAAGCAAGCGGCTCGTGCTCGCGCTCGGCACGTGCTCGCGCCACTGCCCCCGCGTTCGTCGTCGTCATCGTCTTCCAAAGCAAGCGGCTCGTGTTCGCGCTCGGTACGTGCTCGTGCCACTGCTCCCCCGTTCGTCGTCGTCATCGTCTTCCAAAGCAAGCGGCTCGTGCTCGCGCTCGGCACGCGCTCGTGCCACTGCTCCCGCGTTCATCGTCATCGTCTTCAAAAGCACGGCCGCTGGCTAATTCAGCGGCCGTGTCCAAAGCAAGCGGCTCGTGCTCGCGCTCGGCACGCGCTCGTGCCACTGCTCCCGCGTTCGTCGTCGTCATCGTCTTCCAAAGCAAAACAAGCGGCTCGTGCTCGCGCTCGGCCCACACTCGTGCCACTGCTCCCGCGTTCGTCGTCGTCATCGTCTTCCAAAGCAAGCGGCTCGTGCTCGCGCTCGGCACGTGCTAGTGCCACTGCTCCCGCGTTCGTCGTCGTCATCGTCTTCCAAAGCAAGCGGCTCGTGCTCGCGCTCGGCACGTGCTCGTGCCACTGCTCCCGCGTTCGACGTCGTCATCGTCTTCCAAAGCACGGCTGCTGGATAATCCAGCGGCCGTGTCCACAGCAAGCAGCTCGTGTTCGCGCTCGGCACGCGCTCGTGCCACTGCTCCCGCCTTTGCCGTCGTCTTCCACAGCTGTCTGTGTTGCCGCTCATCATTCCAGGGTAGAATTTCACTTCGCTGCTGTCGTCGTAATATGGAGGCCGCGTTTACGGGTTTCTGAGTCACTGCTTTAAGGCAGTATGAGCCCATTAGCGGTGCATCACTGCATGCTTCGGACCTCCCCACGTCTAAAGTTAGTGGAGCTACATTTCGCTCAATGGGTCATTTGACACTTACAAATAAAATTTAATTCACCGCTCAAACCATGCCTACGACTTAACTCGTGCTAACTGTAATAACTAGTAAAAAACTAAAACAGTAAGAAGGGCGTCCTTAATGGCCAAATTGCTGACGGAGTTAAAGAAAACAATGATGGTATCGCTAATACTTCATGATAAAAGACATCATCAAGCTTGTCCTAAAATAATACTAGTGACAGCTTGGCCGCACGTACTTTTTTTAAGGCTGGCGCGTGCGTCAAATCACATAGCACGAACGAGAGCGAGTGCCGGCGTTGATTCGAAAACAGACTGACCACTGTCTCGCACGCCCGTCGCCATCGGGAGCGTGTCAGCTACTCTCATACTTGCCTTATGATACCTTTAACGCTTTGAGACGTTTTATCGGCTTAGAGATCTGCCTACATTGCCCAACCCTTTCGTCGTAGCAGATAATGCTGTGAAGATGCTTTGCGAGATTGTACCGCATTCGGTATCGACCCAGGTCATAATGCAACGTGTTTTACCGTTTCTTAGACAGATCAAAATCGATACTGCAGTCATGTCGTTGCCGTCATACTATCGTCTAACACACACGCCCACGTCACACACATAATTGTTTGCTTTACACAAACACGTTTGTCCATCTAATAACGTTTTGACTAACCCATATATACCGATGCTGGATGGACAGCTACCTGCAAACTGCTTCGCAAAACATCGTTTCTGAATGTGCGTGACATCGTTAAATTTGCTTTTTGTCTGGGCGTCAGACTCGTCTGTTTTGTATGCCTCTGGCTAAGAACTTCGTTATCAGACTGAAACGCTTGCTACGGAGTGACGGGTTTCAAGGCTGGACTCCTTACACAGTGTATACTATAAACGCGTCGCTCAAGGCAGAAATATAAATTTGGGGCACCAAAAATGGAGCCATCGGCAGACAGCGTTCCATGGCGGTCTCCATGGTGACAGAGCAGCGCGGTTAGATGCATGAATGGATCGAAACAGAAAGCTGGCACTCTCAACTGAAGTTTATTCGTGCACGGGCTCCACGACGTACACGCGCGAATAATGGCGCTTTTATTTATAGCGCTGAGACATTCATTCCGAGAATGCTTACCGAGACTTTCCAGACTTACGCATCCACATGCCGACTGCCTCCTAAACAGAGGCCAATTAAAGCTTGAGCCGCTTACCTAAAATGCTCAAATGGACAGACACGTTGAGCATTAAATGCCCAAATGGCGACATAAAATCGGCAGTGCGTGGTTGCTAGAGGAGAGGATGATGAACGGAGTGACGGCGAGCAATAGCGCAAAGTAACTTTCAGACTAAAGCATGGCTGAGCGATGAATCTAATCAGAAAAACTATCACCGTCTGGCAATAGGTTTGCATAACATCTTTAATGCTCAGGTTATCCGGAAAAAGTAACTTTTTCTAGAATAACACGCACCATATTGAGTGCGTGACCACTTTGTAGACGCCTGTTGACCTCACAGCGATACGGCGGCACTTAGCCAATAGGCCCCAACAGGTGTCTATCAGTCACAATAAAGTAGTTTGCAGGTGCTCTCCTATAATTTTCGCCTAAGACAATGAGACGTGTATTGGACAGAATTACCAACTCCATTCTAGAACACGCTTGAGAACTCATTGTTAACTTCTTGTGTCTAATCTCTCTATCTTTCCTATGCCTCCCCAGAAGAAAAACCCCAACTCCCTTCCGCACTTATTCCGCACCAACGTGTCCACGAGAATTTATGGAAATGGAAGATTTGTGAAAAACAACAGATAAACTTATTTCAGCTCCTGGTCAAAATGCTGCCGTTGAGAGACCCGAAAAAGTAAATTAACACTAGTTCACTTGACAATTTCACGACGATTTTCCTACTTCCGTCTACGACACTTATCCAGATCTCTTTCCGAATCATCAAACCCGCTCGCCCGCGACCAAAACGGTTCCCCGTCCACGTGTACTGACAGCGTTTTCTTGATCTCTCGACACGTGTATATTTTCAGTGCGCTGACCGTGTCGAAAGGTCGTTTCTGACATCCGTAGGTGCAATACTGAAAGTCATGGCTGTATATTCTTTTTTCCCCCGTTCTAGCAGCGTTTTCAATGAGCACTCTTTACCGTATGCTCACACTTAAGGGGGAGGCTGCTCTCTGTTTTTTTTTCCTTTTTTTCATTGTTTCATGAAGTAGTTGAAGTGTTGCCAGACGTTGGGCAAATAAACATTTTTTTTAGCAACACGTGCTCAGCAGTAGCGCACCCAGGATTTCTTCCAGGGGGGGGGGGGGTTGAAGTGAAGGCAGCACTTTGCATAATATGCCATTTCCTTGAATTAGCCAGAGGAATCCAACAGCAGATAAAATGCCTAATAATTCTAATAATGACACTGTGGGAACGGAAGCCTCGGAGCAAATAAACATTTACTCGTCGGGGCAACTAAGCTGATGTTGCGGCCATGATGTCGAGCTTCTTCTTTGTCTTCGTCTTCGTCGGACGCGAAGCACACTGTCCACTACATGACTCCCCCCTAGTGTTGAAGGCATTGCCATCGAGCGGTTTATCTGCTTCAGATGGTGTTGCCAGCGTGCATGTGAGCTGGCTTCAAACGATCTATAGATATCGTCTCTTCACGGCCGTTAACAAGGAGAGTGAAGTACTTGGGATCGCGCTTGAGGACATTAAAAGGACCGTCGTAAGGTGCTTGTAGTGGAGTGCGAGTGGCATCGTGACGGATGAAGACTGACCACTGGTCCGGGTCACCAACTTGTGGGAACGGAAGACTGGGAACAAATAAACATTTATTCGTCGGGGAAACTAAGCTGATGTTGCGGCCATGATGTCGAGCTTCTTCTTTGTCTTCGTCTTCGTCGGACGCGAAGCACACTGTCCACTACATTACTCCCCCCTAGTGATGAAGGCATTGCCATCGAGCGGTTTATCTGCTTCAGATGGTGTTGCCAGCGTCCATGTGAGCTGGCTTCAACGGTCTATAGATATCGTCCTCTTCACGGCCGTTAACAAGGAGAGTGAGTATTTGGGATCGCGCTTGAGGACTTTAAAAAGGATCATCGTAAGGTGCTTGTAGTGGAGTGCGAGTGGCATCGTGACGGATGAAGACTGACCACTGGTCCGGGTCACCAACTTGTGGGAACGGAAGACTGGGAACAAATAAACATTTATTCGTCGGGGAAACTAAGCTGATGTTGCGGCCATGATTCCTTCGAGCTTCTTCTTGTCTTCGTCTTCGTCGGACGCGAAGCACACTGTCCACTACATTACCCCCCCCCTAGTGATGAAGGCATTGCCATCGAGCGGTTTATCTGCTTCAGATGGTGTTGCCAGCGTCCATGTGAGCTGGCTTCAAACGGTCTATAGATATCGTCTCTTCACGGCCGTTAACAAGGAGAGTGAAGTACTTGGGATCGCGCTTGAGGACATTAAAAGGACCGTCGTAAGGTGCTTGTAGTGGAGTGCGAGTGGCATCGTGACGGATGAAGACTGACCACTGGTCCGGGTCACCAACTTGTGGGAACGGAAGACTGGGAACAAACATTTATTCGTCGGGGAAACTAAGCTGATGTTGCGGCCATGATGTCGAGCTTCTTCTTTGTCTTCGTCTTCGTCGGACGCGAAGCACACTGTCCACTACATTACTCCCCCCCCCCCCCCCCCCCCTAGTGATGAAGGCATTGCCATCGAGCGGTTTATCTGCTTCAGATGGTGTTGCCAGCGTCCATGTGAGCTGGCTTCAAACGGTCTATAGATATCGTCTCTTCACGGCCGTTAACAAGGAGAGTGAAGTATTTGGGATCGCGCTTGAGGACTTTAAAAGGATCGTCGTAAGGTGCTTGTAGTGGAGTGCGAGTGGCATCGTGACGGATGAAGACTGACCACTGGTCCGGGTCACCAACTTGTGGGAACGGAAGACTGGGAACAAATAAACATTTATTCGTCGGGGAAACTAAGCTGATGTTGCGGCCATGATGTCGAGCTTCTTCTTTGTCTTTGTCGGACGCGAAGCACGCTGTCCACTACATGACTCCCCCCCCCCCCCCCCCCTAGTGATGAAGCCATTGCCATCGAGCGGTTTATCTGTTTCAGATGGTGTTGCCAGCGTCCATGTGAGCTGGCTTCAAACGGTCTATAGATATCGTCTCTTCACGGCCGTTAACAAGGAGAGTGGTATTTGGGATCGCGCTTGAGGACATTAAAAGGACCGTCGTAAGGTGCTTGTAGTGGAGTGCGAGTGGCATCGTGACGGATGAAGACTGACCACTGGTCCGGGTCACCAACTTGTGGGAACGGAAGACTGGGAACAAATAAACATTAATTCGTCGGGGAAACTAAGCTGATGTTGCGGCCATGATGTCGAGCTTCTTCTTTGTCTTCGTCGGACGCGAAGCACGCTGTCCACTACATGACTCCCCCCCCCCCCCCCCTAGTGATGAAGGCATTGCCATCGAGCGGTTTATCTGTTTCAGATGGTGTTGCCAGCGTCCATGTGAGCTGGCTTCAAACGGTCTATAGATATCGTCTCTTCACGGCCGTTAACAAGAAGAGTGGTATTTGGGATCGCGCTTGAGGACATTAAAAGGACCGTCGTAAGGTGCTTGTAGTGGAGTGCGAGTGGCATCGTGACGGATGAAGACTGACCACTGGTCCGGGTCACCAACTTGTGGGAACGGAAGACTGGGAACAAATAAACATTTATTCGTCGGGGAAACTAAGCTGATGTTGCGGCCATGATGTCGAGCTTCTTCTTTGTCTTCGTCGGACGCGAAGCACGCTGTCCACTACATGACTCCACCCCCCCCCTAGTGATGAAGGCATTGCCATCGAGCGGTTTATCTGTTTCAGATGGTGTTGCCAGCGTCCATGTGAGCTGGCTTCCAACGGTCTATAGATATCGTCTCTTCACGGCCGTTAACAAGGAGAGTGGTATTTGGGATCGCGCTTGAGGACATTAAAAGGACCGTCGTAAGGTGCTTGTAGTGGAGTGCGAGTGGCATCGTGACGGATGAAGACTGACCACTGGTCCGGGTCACCAACTTGTGGGAACGGAAGACTGGGAACAAATAAACATTTATTCGTCGGGGAAACTAAGCTGATGTTGCGGCCATGATGTCGAGCTTCTTCTTTGTCTTCGTCTTCGTCGGACGCGAAGCACACTGTCCACTACATTACTCCCCCCCCTAGTGATGAAGGCATTGCCATCGAGCGGTTTATCTGCTTCAGATGGTGTTGCCAGCGTCCATGTGAGCTGGCTTCAAACGGTCTATAGATATCGTCTCTTCACGGCCGTTAACAAGGAGAGTGAAGTACTTGGGATCGCGCTTGAGGACATTAAAAGGACCGTCGTAAGGTGCTTGCAGTGGAGTGCGAGTGGCATCGTGACGGATGAAGACTGACCACTGGTCCGGGTCACCAACTTGTGGGAACGGAAGACTGGGAACAAATAAACATTTATTCGTCGGGGAAACTAAGCTGATGTTGCGGCCATGATGTCGAGCTTCTTCTTTGTCTTCGTCTTCGTCGGACGCGAAGCACACTGTCCACTACATTACTCCCCCCCCCCCCCTAGTGATGAAGGCATTGCCATCGAGCGGTTTATCTGTTTCAGATGGTGTTGCCAGCGTCCATGTGAGCTGGCTTCCAACGGTCTATAGATATCGTCTCTTCACGGCCGTTAACAAGGAGAGTGGTATTTGGGATCGCGCTTGAGGACATTAAAAGGACCGTCGTAAGGTGCTTGTAGTGGAGTGCGAGTGGCATCGTGACGGATGAAGACTGACCACTGGTCCGGGTCACCAACTTGTGGGAACGGAAGACTGGGAACAAATAAACATTTATTCGTCGGGGAAACTAAGCTGATGTTGCGGCCATGATGTCGAGCTTCTTCTTTGTCTTCGTCTTCGTCGGACGCGAAGCACACTGTCCACTACATTACTCCCCCCCTAGTGATGAAGGCATTGCCATCGAGCGGTTTATCTGCTTCAGATGGTGTTGCCAGCGTCCATGTGAGCTGGCTTCAAACGGTCTATAGATATCGTCTCTTCACGGCCGTTAACAAGGAGAGTGAAGTACTTGGGATCGCGCTTGAGGACATTAAAAGGACCGTCGTAAGGTGCTTGTAGTGGAGTGCGAGTGGCATCGTGACGGATGAAGACTGACCACTGGTCCGGGTCACCAACTTGTGGGAACGGAAGACTGGGAACAAATAAACATTTATTCATCGGGGAAACTAAGCTGATGTTGCGGCCATGATGTCGAGCTTCTTCTTTGTCTGCGTCTTCGTCGGACGCGAAGCACACTGTCCACTGCAACACCAAGGATGGTGACCATGTGAATGAATAAAGACAAGGCAGTGATAGATTGTTTTTTGTTAATCGGGCAAATTTGACCGCAAGCCACCTCCCTAATTGTGATTAGAACGTGAACAGAGCGCTGAAGTTACGCGTTCGACTGGTGGGGCTGGACGCGTGGGGGGGGGGGGGGGGGGTATGTAACTCGGCCTCGGGGGAGGGGGGTTAGAACCCCCGAAACATTCCCCCCCCCCCCCCGTCGGTGCGCCACTGGTGCTCAGTGAAACAATAACATAGCCATAGCATGTCCGTGAACTGTGCAGTTCATACCTGCTTCGGTCAATGTGTCTTTGACCTGTGTTAGCCGTGGCCGTTTTGTTCTTGCGGTTTTGGCATATTGGCAGCGCTAACGCTTGCGATTCATTCCTTTTTGGTATCGCTCTCGAAGATGTAGGTTGATGTCCCATCTCGTAAAACAATACCTAGTCAGACGGTTCTAGGAAACATGCCGTGCCTGGACCCCGTATGCTGGATTTTATTACTAGCGGACGTAGGTTTGAAATATCTGAGCACTTTAGCACTTCGACAATGCGGTTCATCGCTAACTTACTCGTAAAATGATAATATGGGGCAATGAAGCAAAACATGGTATGTAGGTGGTGCGTCTAAGTATATCACTTTGAGCAAGTTGGTTGGCGCAACGTTTGTGGCACAAGTTGGCGCAGATTTAAATGGGAAATATGGCATCTTTTTGCGACATGGTCGTTGGATAACCTTGAACCACCACACCAGGCTGACTGGTGGACCAATTGGTGGATCAACCTCCCCTCGGGGTGCATGGAATAGTCCTTCTTTGTCACGTCCGAAGAAGCACCATACTTGGTGCGTGTTCTGAACGAGTCACTTAAGAAGTGCTGTGATTAATTATTTGTGGCGCTCCCGGCTAACTTGCGTTTTGTACCGTAATTACGAAGTCAATAGCTAGCTAAAAAATTCGGAAGAGCCACTAAACGCTGCCGACGTGTGTGAATGAGAAAGTATTATACCATTTGTAGACCTCGGAACGACATGAGCGCGCTCATTTTATACACTCATGACGTGTTGCCAGCTCTTCCTCATTGTCTGCGCCGTCACGGGCCCATTGACGCACGCCACTAGGCCACAACTTTAGTCAGCCACACGACTGCGACGTGACGTGTTCTATCACGCACGCACTATATATATATATATATATATATATATATATATATATATATATATATATAAGCCAGAACCGTGGAGCGGCGGTGCGGCTGGCAAGCGTGCTCGTCTCGCACCCCGGAAGCCCGTGCTCGATTCCAACCCGTAATGTATCAAATTTTCTTTTCAGAGTCATTAATTTCCAAAGCCATATTAACCTCCCTGGTAAATGTGACATCAATCCAAGCATTTTTTACATGTTTTTACTCTTTGCACCGTTGGTCATTTTTTTAGCATCTTTCGGTCAAGCCGACGACGACGGATTTTCGCGTCATAGGGCATATAATGGCAGTTAAACAATTCATATCAGTACTCCTTTAACATTGTGTGAAGTGAACATAAGCCGAGAGGTCGGCATTTCTGTGCAGCGCTCTTGAGCTTGCGTTTCTTGAAGTCAAAGCACGGATATACCATCCTCTAGCCGTTCCATCTGTGTTTTCGCCATGATGGCACACAAGCAACCCCCCCCCCCCCCCCCCACCTCCTTACCTCACCTGTAGTACTATTAGATATCGTTCGACCAGTAGCTGTTCTCTGCAAAGGAAAATACCGGCTTGCCTTTGTGTCTCATTTTAGCGAATAAAGCCTTAACAGAACCTATTTCGTCCCGCTGGTTGTGAATCTAGATGCAAGCATTTATGCTGTCCGGCTGCACAACTCCAAGAGACGCACTGGTAGTCTAATATTGTGAAGTGTTCCTTCTGACAAATTTCGTTCACCAGATTTTATGTCAGGCTCGTAATTTTTGCTTTGACAGGTACACTAACGAAATGGTTTATTTCAGCACCATTAGTACATTACGCTTCACTATAGCGACAAAAATAAGCATTTTACCATAAGGAAGAGGCCTCGTAAGGCAGAAAAGACAAACAAACGAAATCCGGTGGTGACGCTGTTTTGAAGTTACCCGCGTTGGCTCGCCGAGATGCTATGAATTTCAAGACCATTTGCTTAGATGTATACTTAACTGTGTTTTATTAAAGGGCTGTATTGCGTTTTGAATAAACCAGAGGTTCAACGTAGCCACTTATCAGAACTTCTCTGTGGCTGAAATGGCTGAAATCTGTGAAAGAAATATATAAAATTTGCGACTTCACACTTACGTGGCGGTACCGAAGTTTCGACACACAATTTAGATAAGCGTTTGGCGTTCATTTCTTAAATTATTAACCTGAGTTTATTTTTATACCGAACGAGTCCAAACAGTTTTCAAAAAGTCACAGTTTGGCCCGGAAAGCGAAGCATAGATTGCGATAGCAAGTTATTAGGCAGCTATGTGAAGTAAGCATAGTAGTTAATCGGCCGTATGAACTTGTAAACATTCGCTTACTAAGTTAACAAGCACGATGTCACGCGCACACAAGCAAACATGAACACATCTCAATCGATGACCGCGGACACTCGCTCTCAAAACGCTGGAGTGAGGAAGCGCGGCTACAGCAGCAAGCGAATTGACCTTCATGCTGCCTCTCGCTTCAGCGCGAACTAAGCGGCGAGAACACAGCGCTCACTAAGCTATCAGCACTCGGCGCACTCCGTCACCATCACAGATCACTTTGAAGATTGGGCTCACGCGGCCGCGCTCAGCCGCGCCCCACGCAGCCACCGCCGGGGTACGCGATATCGCGATATCGTTACCGCTCACGGCTTGCTTGCCTTTCGTGCCCAGCCCTCCTCCGCTTTCCTCATCACTGCTTCCTTACCCTGCATAAAAAGCTCAATATAGAAGCTCGAACTTGCTCTGCTATCAATTACATTGCCAACACGTCCTCTGCGCATTGTTCTATGCAAGCTTAGTCCGTGTCCGCTGTCCCTTGAGAGCGATTCTTTCGCTTCTGTGCATGCCGGGAAATCAAACACTTCGAAAGCAATATTTCATGCCTCATGCTGGTGAAACGCATGTAACGTCCTCAGAGCGCGTGCGTCGAGAAGTTTCGTGTCAACTTTTGGAGGGTGTTTTGTTTTACGTTCCAAAAACAAGACTTATGCCGAAGAAGCAAAGGAGGCCATTTCTTTGTACTCTGAAGATGTTCCCTACCCCAATCGGAGCAGGAGAATGCCGTCAGCGTAGGTGCTGCATCGCGAACAACCGACCACTGAGGCTGCTGCTGTTGCTCCAGACAGTGTCGTGTCTTAGCTGCGCCACCATGGCTGGCACAATGATGAATCACCACATTACTCCTGCGAAAAGTTAGGCGCCTTAAGAAGATTATGGATCGCAGCTGTCGTGCGAAGAACTGTAGGAGTTTACCTTGATGACACATTGATCGAATGAGTTTAACTCAATTTGTCAACTTGAGAGTCGAGGTGGCGAAGACGAGCCAAGAAAAAGGGCTTCATTAGGAAGTTACGCAGCTTCAAAAAGAAAATGAGGGGCAAATTTTTTTCGTTTTGGGGAACTAGCGTCATTTTTATGGGGACAGATTTTTTTAGCCCTCTATCCGTCCAGCCAAGTGGCGATTATTTTCAGGCGTAAGGAATGCAATTTTCTTTTGCGTTGCGCGATAACTTCTAGCGAGAGCTCCCAGGCGTCGTCAGGTAACTCGGGCGAGAAAGTTGTGAATGCGCGTGAGCTCTTGCTTGGAGGTGAGTGGTAGAGTGCGCTGTTTGTTGCCAGGCGCTCATGGTTCCCGGAATTCTTTTAACATATTTCATGCAAGGAGATGCCGTTTTGTGTACAGGGAGCAAAAGCATATTTCATTCAAAAGAAACTTAACCAGCAGGAAGCACTAGTGCCATTGAGTCTCGGTTGCGGCGAGCCCGCTGAATATATTATGCTAGGGAGCTGCGCAAAAAAAAAAAAATGAGGAGAGTTCGACCTCCTCTTGAGAAGTCTAAAAGCAGCGCGGGTGAAACAGAAACCTGAGTTGGGCGTTTCCGGACTTTGCTGTTATGGTTGGCACAGGTCGTTCGTTTCGACAAACCTCTGTATTCTTGATAGCGGAGGAATTACGAACAAAACTCATAAATAACGTCTGAAATTTTGCCCCTCTCTGGTATCAATGGACGGCTCGTATAAGGTGATGGCTCAAATATGTTAAGCTCACATAGGCAACCTAATTACAACTTATCTATTTTTCCTAATTTCGCAGCGGTGTTGCTTTTAAGCAGCTTGCTGCTTGCATTCATTTATTTCGTTTTAAGTATCCACATCTCTCGGAACATATCAGAGATGGACATATCAGACATATCAGACGTAACAGATCAGAGGTTAAAAAACCGAAGTAGGGGTCAGTTTATAAAAAGGCCAAAAATTGGTAGACTTGATGATTGTGTTTTCATGCGCTGTCTGGGAAAATGAAAAAGAAGTACCCTTCAATTTATTATTATCTAGGCTTTTGTAAGTTCCTTATTAGGACACAAGCTAAAGAAACTGACAGGTAGATTGCTTGAAAGCAGTATCCAAGCAACAACAATAAAGAGCTTGTAACAATAATATTTGACTAGTTCGGCTATTTGTGCTGAACGCCCGTTTTCGGATAATTTATATAAAGACACATAAAACCATCGAGGATAACCGCTACTACGAGCTGTTTAATCCTATCAATACACTGCTTATTTATAAGCCCTTTCAAGCGAATGCGTCACCAACTAGTGGTACGCCATATGTGCGGGCAACTAGCCCAGCAGTTAGTCCATCTGAAGCTTCGCTTTGTCATACTTTCAAAACTAAAGCAATAAAGGCGAATGAGCACTTAATTTATAGTAAAAATTATTTTCTCAACACGCTCATTCTGCTTCTGCACTAGAATATACTGTCTATAGGGGCGCCTTATGAGACTCCTACAAGAGTTCTCGGATCCCGCCTTGATAATGTAACTTTCATGCAATAAATAGGTTCAACTTGAAGGAATCTGGAGACAAAGAAGAAGTTCAAGCTGCTGTACGTGGTTTAAAATTCCCGCTGTGCGCTTGAGAAAATCTTCTGGTAAATCACGAAGACCGGCTAGGATTATGCAGCGGTATTGTACAGCAATGACGAATAAAAGAGCGACGCACAGTTTGCAGTTTCGACCAACGTCTTCACGTTCGCTTCAGGATTTATTCACATTGGCTGACACATAGCACAACGGTAGACATCGGAAGGCAACCATTGTCTTAAGGGATATTATTTAGACCGCAGTCTTTGCCCACACAGCAGCAAAAACAGGTACGAGGGCTGTCATGGACTATTTGCAGGGCACCGCGCTTGACTCGAGACCAAATAAAACACTCTGTTAGGTGGTTATAGTGCATAAGCATCCTTTCTTCCTGGCTTCATCATCATATTCACGACTATATTTTTACCCCTTTCCTCTTCACCCTATGCAGGAGTCCAGAAAATGAAATTGTAGCTCAGGGTGACCTCTCAGCCTTTCCTATAATAAAGGTCTCCTCTTCTTTAGCTCACATTGTTTGACGCTACGGCACCGGATACTCTGCGGCATGCACCATTTCTACAGCTTTCTTCAGTATCGACTGCTGATTCTGTAGTTCAATGCAATCAACGAACAGTAGATCAACGACCGAGTCCAGATGTGACACTTCGACGAAATGTCTTCGTTCTAGAGAATGTGTGAAGCTCCATGCCCACAGCGATAAGCGTGGGCATGTGTTAGAGTTTAGACTTAAGCTTGTCAATTGACAACCGTCTTTGGACGATCAACCATCTTCGCTTTAATCACCTTTTGCGGGACATTACAACTGGCACGAGGTACTCTGTATCAGGAGTTTAATCACTAGCCGATCTCCAGTCGCGTTATTTACAAAGCTGTTGCAGTAAGGCTTAAGGGTGGATGGATTTCATGCGCTTTCACTGTAAGAATGACCAGATTTGTTTAACAAATCGGTCATTGAGACGCAACAGAGCTCTGCCCGGTGGGACAGGTGCTATCTTTACCACTGTACTGCAATATCACGAGCGCAGTCGAGAATTGAAACGCTGGTGGTGACAACTCGTGACGTTCAGTATAGCCTTAATGCGTTAGAAACTTAGCGGAGATAGCAGTTGTATGGTGACAATCGTCATCATCATCGTCATCATTATTTATTTTACCATTGGGCCCTTTGCAGGTCATTACATAAGAGGTGGACAAGAAAGAACAAAATCATGTCACAAAACGATAGTAGTAATTAAAAGAACGGCAGTCGTTTTGCGCACAAATAAATGCGAGGCGAGGATAACACAGAACAAAATTTCTATGGTTAATATTGGGTATACCAATATATCAAGTAGAGGGTGATTAAAGCAATCAGGACGGGTCAATACATAGAGGAGGATGACCGATAGAAAAAAAAAGCACACGGAAAATTATGTAAAGCAAAATCAATGATTAGCAGTAATTAACATATTGACAGTCAAGCAGACAACGAAATACAAAGGCTGCAAAATAAAGAACAAAATTGCAATCACTTTTACCCGACAATGTACGTATCTATAACAGCAGTAGCAAAAATGAAATATAGAACGTGCAAGACATTAATGAAACAGTGCTACACATAAAGGATCAAATTAAAGAGTGCTGCTAAAAACACTCCAGATTTATGTTTAACACGCTCTAGAACGGCAACTTCTGGAAGACTGTTTCTTCGTTCCATGGCTGTAGGAACGAATGATTTATTTAATGCAAGGGCTGCACCATGAAGATCTTCAATGATTTTAGAATTAAATAAGCAACGAGGACTTAAAGAGGACAGAAATAGCCGTGTGCCATGCAGATGAGAAAAGTTGAAGTATAACTTGTGGAACAGGCTGATCCGTGCCATTCTCCGTCTAACTTCTAATTTGGGTTAGCTCAAGAGTTTAATTAATAAGGAAACGCTGTGATACCTACGACGAAAGGCGGGCAAAGGTGTCGCAGGTATAGCTCACATGAGAGTAGGGAACACAAGACTGTTACTTTTCTGCGAGATTCAGTTCTGTGAAGTCTCTTCGTTACGCCCAAAACTGTGTTTCTGCGAAAACACTTCAAATTCTACACTTTCTATTTAGGTGACCAAGTATTCCAGTTTATCTCAAATGTCACGGCTATGCAACTCTGGAGTTAATAGTGAGCGTGCGAGCGGGCTACCAGGACGGGATAGGATGGATGGCACACAGCCTGTCGCACCAATTTCGAGGCCATCCATCCTGTTAATACTAATGGCATAGTTGTGTGACGGGCTCCGAAGACTAACGCACTTTATAAGTGAAATTAAGGGTTAAATTGCCGGCATAGTTTCAGGGCTACAGCTCTGCCTGTAGCTCAGAACATTTCTCCTCCTCCTCCTCTCGACACATTTCTTTCTCTCTCTGTTTTTTTTTCGGTGGGGGAGGCAGATGAGAGGGGATAATGTCTAGGGTACTTTACTTCCTGACGCAACAGGCACATTAACTTTGCCTCCTAACCAACCATGCCCAGACAGCGGCCTCAAGCAGCAGGACATCTCTGCTTCGTAGAACCTTTCCGACGGGCCAGAAATGCCATCCATGTGAGGAGGGACAGAAACTTTCATTTGCTTTGGAGCGGGCGCGTTCAGAGGCACAGTCAAGAGAGAATGGGATAGCAGACATGGTCCAGGCTTCCAGCCGCGCAAGAATGCGGGCAAGTGATGCTGACCGGCTGGCATCCAACTCATGCATGCATGGAATGCGTTTCCTCTCGGACTCGAACGGAGAGAAAAGAAAAAGCGAGAGATGAAAGTGGAGTGCTGTGTATAGCACCACGAGAACGCGCTCTCCGTACTTCGCTGACGTCACGAAAGACGTCATCGGTAACTTCGTAAGCTAGCACGCGGGTGCCGTTTGCATGTAGGTAATTGTGTAGGAGGTTTCTTTTTTTGTGTTTCCCGACAAATTCCTGTCGGGCTCCAATAAGTTTAGACGCATAAATACTATTTATGGATGTTTACCAGCTATTAAAATGAAGAGTATATAGACAAGCAGAAAAAAGTGGAGTCTTCTGAGGCCGAATTCACTAAGCTGCGCGGTTCGTAGGCAATTTCTTAGCCAAAACGTTCTTACGCTAAGATAAGGGTGCAAACGAAGTGGCAGCGCATTTAACTTATGGCGTTGTATGAGCGGAAGCTTAGCTAGGATTAAATGACAAGGAATTAAAGAAGCGCGATCAAATGGTACCAAGATCGCACATCACGCATCTGTAGGTGAGGCTATACTCTTACAGCAAATCACTGCACATCCCTATTCGACAGCTACCTTTTCCGGGCGTCTGCTACAGCGCTCGCCCGATCACCGCACCACCGTAAAAAAATGGCAGTGGAAGTGTAACGCATTCTTCTCACATTTTTGCGAGAGACAGGACTGATGGACACACGGAGACATATTTGGTGCAGAAAGGAATGCTCAGTTGGAGCAATTCCCGGTCAGGTCTGCCTGGGTCACCATGCCGGTGGCAACATCACCACCCATATATTACAAAGCGACTAAATGTCTTTATTTCGATATTGATTACGGAAAAGAAAACAAAAAGAGCAAACGGCATAATAAATAGTTAATATAACCTCAAGGTCTGCAGACATACATATCGGACTTTGGTTACCCTGCCTGCAACTTCTAGTTTGTTTACGCTGCTTACATAGTTTGTACTCCTCTCTCTTTCTAATGCCTGCCCTTTCAAATGTACATGGTATAGACAAGCAGGGGTATACCTCTTAACCCCGTACTTTCAAAATATCACTTAGCCTGTCACGCTCTATTAATTTGTTCCGTCACAAGGACCGTTCAGGGATCTAAAACTTTTCGGCACTTTTCCTACAAAGTATCAAATTTTCTGCCACATTACATAGCAATGGTCCTACATTCCACCCGGTGTATGCAGGACAAGGGTGTCCTTACTGGCATATTTTGGTGCCTTTCTGGTTATGTCGCATTAAACAAGGATTGTTGATAATTTGAGGGGCAAATTAACCATATTATAGTAATCTTCTTGTGCCCACTTCTGCTTTGTTTTGATATGGAGACGCCCATTTTTGTAAATATTAATAACAATATTAATGCTACTAATGATAACAAATGGTGCATAGATGAAATCCAGAACACAGATCCCAGCGTTCTACTTATGTGTTAGAGAGAAAATCAGCAGCCCTTTCCCTGTCGAGAAAATGGGGGTAAGCGAAGGTTGTCGTGTGTGTGCATGACCTACTACTTTTCCTTCCCTTTCCTACTACTGTTCTTTCCCTTTCGTTCTACTTGTCCTTCCCTTTCATTCAACGTTTCCTTCCCTTTCGTGCAACTTTTCCTTCCGTTGCGTTGTACGATTATCTGCTCGTCACTGTTGTCGCTTGCGTTCGATGTCTCGAGTTTGCTCGGCGGCCGTGGTTAGCGGCATTGGCTCGCTATTGCTGCTAGGGTTTGTTTGAATTAAAGTACTTCACAATTAAATCTGTCCGTCACGTAAGACAATGAATGGCTCATACTCCCTTGAGCAACGGCTCACACCCCCGTAAACGCGGCCTCCACATTACGACGACAGAACAGAAGTGAAATTTTTTTACGGGACATTATGGGTGCGTCATTTCTGACCTTCAGTTTCATGCACGGTAACAATATATATATATATATATATATATATATATATATATACCTGTAGATTGGTTGACAGAGAAGATGAAAGCCTGCTGCCCAGACCATAATTGTATAGTGACATGGCTTACCCATGTACATCGGTAAGCATTGTGGAAGAGAAAGATGAAAACATGACTAAGACAGGAAGGAAGAGAGTGCTCGGAGCTCTGCTCCCATAACATGCTGTGCGAACACGGACGTAAACAAGATGTTAAAAGACATAGCTTCTGCCAAACAAGTTACGTCTAAGACAAGACAAGCCATTAGCGACCACCCGGTCGTTTTTATGCCGGTGCGTCTTGTTAGGCCTACAGTCGCCAGAATCGCAGAACGATCTCAGAAATCGGAGTAGCTATGCACTCACTAGTAGCATTCCAGGTGAGTTTAAATGGATAAAAAGCTAATTTCAGCAGTTGCTGGAGATCAGAGATATCGAGAGCACAGCCATCACAGTAAATTACGCAGAAGCACGAGCCACATGTGCTGCAGTCTTTGACAATCCTATTTCTTAGTGTACGTAAACATTATGCACCTTAAGTTCACCATATAACGTACATGTACGTTAAAATAGCGTATACTTACGAAGCAGAAGTCAATAACATGCATGTGCAGTGAGGGCGTCGTTATTTGTTTACGTACGTAGTGCGTTTTTTTTTGCCGTTTGCCGGTAATTAAATGCTATCTTAAATGTCCTATTATTCC
>NC_051160.1:75805756-75913256 GCF_013339745.2 Dermacentor silvarum
GACCAGCTGAGAGAACACTCTATAATGTCAAGAAAAACGTGCATGACAGTTGGCTTGCATGTTGTTTGCAGTTCATGTGCCTGTGAACCATTGTTTGCTCGGTGTACTGTTGTCAGCAGTAGCGGTGATCAACTAACACATGAAATTATTGAAGCTGAAAAGATTGCGCGACTTGGCTCTGTGTGTGTCAGCATCTGTACACTTATCAGACAGAGTTGACCTACCTAAGGGTGTGAATTGCGCGTGTGCAATGTGATGAGTGACGGCTATAAACATGGCTCGCTGAAAATAAAGCTTTTTGTGGGAAGTCAGCACACGTCTATTGTCTCGTCTTTTCTGTCGTCATATCTGTGCTGCAATTCACCAATATGTTGTACCAACAAGTCAAATTTATCACTCACTCATTGGAACTTTCATCACGAATGAATGTGGTTTTTGGTACCGTGGTAGAGCATTCACACCATTTGTTATTTTGTTTTCTTCAAAGACTGAACTGGATGTAACAAGCAGCCATGGTATTGCAAGGAAGCTTTATGGTAAAGGAATATATTGATACTAACGTCTTAACTGCTTAGCGCAATAAAGGAAGTTGTGGGTATTGTTTTATTGTGCTTTCCTTGCTCTTGTGTCCAAACTTATAGCTATAATGGTTAGGTTTTACTGAAATTTGCTTTTTGATGTTTTGCATTATTCTCCTGTGTAAAGTCACTATTGTTTGTTTCACAGTTATGCGAGGCTTAAGTTGTTTGTAAGCATTTTTATAGCCTGTTTTCACAGTAAACATGGCTTACTTCAGTGTTTCAGATGGCACTTTATAGTTTGATGTAATTGATGTCTCTGCAGGTTACCGCATTATTGACTTGGAAACCAGTGAGGTCTGGATGCAAGTGAAGCTACCAAGGGAGGCATGTGTGCATCACTTGTGCTGCTGGCCATCCTCTGCAAAAGTGATGGCTGGCAGTCAGTGCTTGGATGACTTTCTGTTACTCTACACCTTGGGCTGTGTTGACTACTTCACACTTGCTGCCATGTCTGCAAGCTTAGGCAAAAAGACCGGCTGGATGCTTGGCAGGAGATAGTATCCAACTGCAGTGTTACTGTGTTGTGTTGTACATTACAAAGTGAAGGAGGACAGTATTTGTGCTGTTATTAAGAAGTATAAATTGTGTTTTGCCATTGAAATAAGGGAACTCGACACAAAGCAAAAGATTTCGAAGTCTGACCTACATGGGAAAGCAAAATATATTGTGTTGTAGTTGTAGCTGTTAGTAGAGTCTTAATATGCGATAGAAGACCTTGATGTTTAATAGAAAATATATTTAAGTGTGTTATCAGTTTTAAGTTACTGTTATGTGTCATTTGTTTGCCAGGATGATGTAAGCAGACAGTAAATAAATGCATGGTTTGACATTATAACCAGGTTTGTCTATGGCATTCACTATTATTTAAGGTGGACCAATGCATATTCATGGGTGCATATTCAACCACCACATATTCCTCCTGCACAAACAATTCCTACATACTAGCGTTTGGTCTTAGCAGCTGATGTTGGCTATTATGCAATTTCTTGAAAGCACATGCAGCTACCGACACATGATTTTTAGAGCAGTAAGTCGGAAGCAAAGACTGATTTTTTTCTGTGGTCTAAGCTTAAATGATATGTTTAAGGAAATGAACATTTGTGGAATATATTTACTTTCCTGCTGCGAGAACCTTTATACGAGAACCTCTGCACATTGGACGTACATGCTGCTTCTCTTGCTGTTATAGCAAAATGAAAAATTGTTCCTATGAACCACTTCGCAGCTTTGCATTGTGCACTTTTACTTGCAGTTAGCATTTATATGCTGTGCTATGGACAACAGCAAGACAAGTCAGGCAAACCACCATGTGAAACACTTTAACGATTCTGGCTTAGGGCGCGTTGGTACTATATATAGTGCAAGACAGATGACCTGCCCGTACAGCAGCGCTGTCAGCATTACACGGCTGACAGCACCGCAAACCCTTAAATTTATATTTGTTTGACAGATAATGCATTCTAGTTTTCATGTCGTATATGCATGAAAATGTAAACAAGAACTGGTGAAAACAGCATTATTTTACGTGTATAGTGTTCCTTACCACAAGGTAAGGTACACAGATATCTTGGTAAGCTACACAAGATATATACGTAATAAACGCTGTTTTTCACTAATTCTTGTTTCACATTTTCATGCATATGCAACATGAAAACTACTAGAGTAAATTATCTGTCAAGCAAATATAAATTTAAGGGTTTGCGGTGCTGTCAGCCGTGTCATGCTGACAGCACTGCTGTTATGCATGTCTACAAATATTCTGCAATGTCAGTTGAGTGTTGCTTGAACGTCACACACGTACATTGCCTGAAAGCTCAAGTGACAAAGGCAACATCCACATTACGTTGCCAGGAAGTTCTGTTAACGTTATGTTAACGTCGTGAATGTGCTGCTCAACGCTGCCACAACGTTACGACCCAACGTTGTGTGGCGATCAAAAAAGAGGACATTAGCAGCATGTAGGCAACGTTATACGCCGACATTTGTGCACATTCAGAGAACGTTATGGCAACATTTTGCGTTACTTGGGCTGGGAAACAAAATTGAACTGTCATTACAATGAATGCTGTCAAAGTAAATAATTGAAGGCGCTCTATAACATAAGTATATTTTTCTAGAGTTTCGAGGTTCAGGACACTTAGGCAATGCAAAAAGATTGAGTAAGAAATGTCCCATGTCAGCATGCTTCACTTTCATTTCTTTTTCAGAAAATGATACCAATTTGTAATTTTTGGGGGGAGTTGAAATGCTTCAAAGATATGTTTAAGACAGCGATTCTCTGGAAACATTGTATGGAAATAACAAGACAGCATACCTATGTTGTCATTTTCAATTTCCCGGATGTTGTTCCAAGCTTTCCCTGGCTGTTTTCATGAAAATTCCCTGGCAGTCTATGACACCCGCTGTTTAGGGGCAATAAAAAATATTGTGGTTTAATGCTTGCATAATTGTAATTATAAAGAATGACACGTCAGTCACTTGAAATGCACTATTAGATTCAGCTGAGTTGAATCACTTGTTTAATAAAGCTGACAAGGGCTTGGCGAAGTTCGTAATTCATGGCAACACGAGCACAGCACAGAAAATCTTCAAACTCTCCTCAAACCCAATGGCTTCAGTTTCAAACGTGTAAAGCGTGCTTCCCCGAGCCACTAATTTATTGTTCTCCAATTCTTTCGGTTAAGTTGCGAAGCTGCGATTGACTGAGCTTATCGCGAGTTTCGTGCTCTGAAAGCTTTGCGGTTATATATATTTATACTGGTTGCCAGGAGCCCCATAAATACTCCGACTTTTGACTTACGAAAACGGCAGCACACGCGGCTTGCTGATGCATGACCCGCAAACACGGCCTTTCATCTGAGTACGCTAGCATTTATTCAACTGTACTATCGCGATGGAAAGAAACGCGAACAGCGGAGCGCGTGGCCGAAGCATAACTGAATGTATAGTGCGCGCCGTCCAGTCATCACCATTCACAGGCGCGTATGTCCGGTTTGATTGCGCTGTGCGATGATGCACCCCCTATATTGCGATATTTTCTTTCTATTTTACTTCTCTTTTATTTGAAAACGACAAAAGGTGACGTCGCAGTAATGATGAGAGCGCAAACTGTACTAACAGAAACAAAAATATCGCAGTATAGGGGGTGCATCATCGCACAGAGCAATCAAACCGGACATGCGCGCATGTCCATGGTGATGACTGGACGGCGCGCACTATGCCTTCAGTTATGCTTCGGCCACGCGCTCCGCTGTTCGCGTTTCTTTCCATCGTGATAGTACGTCTCTTTTAGACAATTCGTCACTCTAGCACAATTTCGAGGTATATACATAAAGCGCTTTAGATGAGTTTTATTAGACAGGCAGCGCAGCGTTTATGGCCGCCGATCGAGCGCCACAAAAAGAGACCTGCCCACAGTACGCCGCTTAACACACACAATCCGCGCTTATTTCTGCTCAGTATCCACGTTAAACATGGTGTATTTCCTTTTTCACGGACATTGACAATGACGGTGAAATGAACAAGCGCGAGCGATCGCTAGCCGTTAAACATTCCCTATAGTAGAATCGATAACCCGAGCGCGTTTACAAAGCAAACGTCAAATCGACACTACGCCCGAGTCGCCTACATTACATGCAGCCGGTTCGCGCTACGAAATACGCTCACCTAGTCATGAGCTAGTGACGGAAAACATCTTCGCTAAAACTTACTGTTCAGTGTAGTTGACGTGTGATGCCACAAAGTCGAGATGAATACACAGACACAAAGGTGCAGGCAGCTCACCAGCAGCAACAAGCGTTGACTTGCCTGGCGCAGCCGTTGAGAATTCAAATCGACGCGGAGAGATGGCGCGCCGCCGTTGCTGCCGCTGCGCATGCGCAGGCGCTTCGGCCGGCGACGGCGTACGTGCTCCGAGAAATCTGAGCGCCTTTGCCCGTTTCTCTTCTTTTTTTTTTATTGTCGCTCTCTCTCTCTCTGCGTTCCATGCGCGCGAAACCGGTTGCTTTAACCTTCCATTTTTCAGTTCTTTCCATGGAAAAAGGAAATGCCTTGGCGCGCTGTATTACAAACGCTGTGGGCTATCGCACGGAGCAGGAGTGCACACTTGGATGAACGCAGTGTTTGTAAAAACCGTTAGCACGCACGTCAGGCGCTAGCATTATGGCCAGCGACGATGAGTAATGTAGTGCATTTCTAGCATAGCTTTCAACGTACCGCCAAATAGGATACCTAGCTGCGCACATGTTAGTGCAGTCTGTTCTGGTGATATGTCAAAGCAATCAATACACTAATGACGTACGCATATGCTCGGCCGCACAGGCATATAGCGCCTGGAAAGGACTGGGTGGGCTCAGAGTATCAGCGCACATTGTAAGTGAACGAGAAGCTTTAATGAATTTATAGCGCGGGATATCGGTCTGCGAAAAACCACCCGATGTTAGTGATGCAGCCTAGATATGGGGAGAACCTAAAGAGTATCTGAGAATCAGACGACACATAAGGCGCACACCACATACACGACATCGGTTCATCGCACACTAGCAAATTCTGCGTTGTCAGCTGTACGTGCACATTACAAGTCTCTGTGCTGTTAGCATGATGCCTGTTTGTAATCCGCTTCTCGCTAAAACTGGCATTCATAACCTCAATTTACATGATTGGATCGGCATTTTGCTTTCTTTATTGTACTGCCGCAAAAGTAATGCTATGAAAAACAACTGTAAAGACTGTCTTGAGATTGCCGAGAGCGACTACGGAGGTCATATAATGTGGTGAACAAATGCGGAAGTATATACACCATGTCTATAATAAACGCTACAAGAAGGCTTTAAAGAAATGTCAGCAGTATATTCAATCCCAGTGGCTTATATCAAACGTAGCTCCGTATTATCCGCCTGTAACTCCGCTTGGTTACAGCGTGCACGGGTTGGGCCGAGTTTAACGACTCTTGTCAATAGACGGCAAGTAAACCTGAAGCAATAACACTTTTACAATATCGGCTGTCCTTTAGTTCATCTCACAGCATACCGCAATCGGTATACGGTCTGTTCGCTCGAGTTAACATGATCTTGGGTGATATCCCACCCTATAGCCTTCACCGGGGGTGGGGGGGGGGGGGATATAGGAAGCCATTAAAAATAATTTCAATCACATAGAAGTATATATGCCGCCTCCGTGTGGTTCGCAAGGAAAAATTATCGTTGGGGATGCATTCCCGACTAACTATGGGTGCCGGGCCCAGAGGTTACATGTTAACAACCAGTGCAATACTGGATGAAACTCGGCGAGCTAGCACACTCTTAAACACCTAATCATCTGGTAAAATAACAATTAAGGACTGCGTAATTCAATGACAGAGATGCCATGGTGACCTTTATTGCTTTTCTCTGTAGACATTCTATAAACTGGCAATCGGCTAAAGAAATAGCAAACAGAAAAAATTTTGCATATAAACGGCGTATAGACAGCTAATATAGACAAAAAATACAATTTAACGACTTTTGTCAAGACTAAATTTATAGACGGGGAATAGATAAAAGAAGTAGACACCTTATCAACTTTCGCCTATAGAAAATCTATAAACCGGGCGTATACAAAATAATCAACACCTTATCGACTGTCGCCTATAGACAGTCCTTAGACACAGAATGAACAACAATAAATAGACACGCTATCGACTTTCGTCTATACGTAGTCTATAGAGTGGCAGATCACAATAAGAAACAAACAACTTATCGACTTCTTTCTGTAGACCGACTTATAATGGCAGTAGACAAAAAGAAATAAAAATCTTATTAACTTTTGTGTATAGACAGTCTATAGACAATGAATGGACAAGAATAAATAGAGACCGTATCGAATTTTTTTCTATAGGTTGTCTATAGAGAGGAAGTAGACAAAAATAAGCAAACATCTTATCGACTTTTTTCTGTAGACCGACTATGGAATGGGAGTAGACAAAAAGAAATAAAAATGTTATTAACTTTTGTCTATAGACAGTCTATAGACAATGAATGGGCAAGAATAAATAGAAACTGTATCGACTTTTTGCTATAGATAGTCTATAGAGAGGAAGTAGACAAAAATAAACAGACATCTTATCGACTTTTTTCTGTAGACCGACTATAGAATGGGAGTAGACAAAAAGTAATAAAAATCTTATTAACTTTTGTCTATAGAAAGTCTATAGACAATGAATGAACAAGACTAAATAGAGTCTGTATCGACTTCTTTCTATAGATAGTCTATAGAGAGGAAGTAGACAAGAAGAATCAAACACCTTATTGACTTCTTTCTATAGACTGTCTACAGAATGTGAGTAGACAAAAAGAAATAAAAATCCTATCAACTTTTGTCTATAGACAGTCTATAGACAATGAATGAACAAGAATAAATAGAGTCTGTATCGACTTTTTTCTATAGATAGTCTATAGAGAGCAAGTATACAAGAAGAAACAAACACCTTATTGACTTCTTTCTATAGACTGTCTATAGAATGTGAGTAGACAAAAAGAAATAAAAATCCTATCAACTTTTGTCTATAGACAGTCTATAGATTATTTATCAACAAAAGAACAAATCTATAGAAAGGCAAAGTTGTCTAGAAGAAGTCTATAGACATTCTACAGACAGTCTAAACTCATTTTTGTAAGGGGTAGCAGACATCCTAGAACCTACACACAGGATCGGTGAAGTGAACTCGCCATTGCGTCATGAGGGCCAAGTATACGATGTCATAAGATGCCTGGTATGTCAAAATCCAAATATATTGGCCGCATTACGGTATCAAACAAACAAGGTGTTAGAAATGCGTTCTTGTGACAAGCTGCACAGATGTCACAAGGCATCTCCTTCATCAACTCCCAGATTTATGGTTCACGATATAGCTTACGAATAGCTAAGGAACAATCCCATTATTCAAACACAAGAGAAATGACGTAGAAACTTTTAGGCTTCCTGTAAAACCTTTTACTTCTCCTTTTGTCATCAAACGGGCCTTAGCGGCCATCTGAGTGTACGAGTGTAGTGCTAGTGCGTCACACTTTACGACGTAGGTCAAGTGATAAAAGAAACATAAAGAAGAATCGTTTGAACGTCATTCGTTTTTTTTTTCTTCGCAGGACCGCAGTATACGGTCCGGGAGGTATAATAGACGACCAACATAATGAACGCACGCCATCACTTGGAAGCGCAGTAATATGCAGACACAATAAGGAACAAAAAAAAAATAAAGAAATGAGTGAGCGAGGAAGCGTGCGCTGTCATTGGCCTAATTTCCGGCTATAGACAGCCGCTCGTGTAATACCCCCACAGCTCACGCTTTATTTTACTCTGCTTAGTCCCGCCCATTCATTTACCTTGTGCGTACATCTCGTCCGGCAGTGTTGACCCCTTGTAGACCCCTTGTAGGCTGAAAGACGCCATGTAGGAAATGGCAAGGATATTAGAGGGAGCCGAGTCCGGAATTGATAGCCCCTTGAAAGCGCTCTAGGCCCGTGTGGGCGTGCTCTCCCGTCCGAGTCCCGCACAGTTTCTCGTCGGCAGCTCCAATACGTAAGATGCTGTCTTCTAGGCACCCTCGCACCCTCCGGTCTGCACGGTTCTACGTTCAGGCATCCTTGACAGGTCGATGCATCAAGGAAACAGCGGTTGCAACGGTCTTACATTTCTGTTTTATCTTTCGCGTATCGATTGTCGTGTCTTTTTGCCAGCCCGTTTCACAATCTCCGCACTTCTACGCTTACGCCATTTGCTAGCGAATCGCCTGTCAAGACATCCTTTTTTTTTACCTTTTTCTGCAGTGACCACTCGCTGTGATGAGTGCGTAGGCTGTGACAACAGCTACAGTTTTCCTCTTATTAAAGCGAAGTTTTCTATGTCTCACTGATTCTTCCGTGAGCGCCAAAAACGCACTGCAGGAAAGCCAACTTACACAATAGAACTATCTGCGCACAGAATAGAACAATGGCGCACGACATGCGTATCGTAGGAGACTGCAGTTTACAATCGCAATTGTACGGATAAGAATAATGGGAACTGCAACGCCACGCTACCCAGACGAACTGTATATATCTGCATAGCGTTACGCGTGTCACGCAATGCATTCCCGGCCATCACCGTGGGTAGGCCGCGGGTGCAGCGCACGGCAGAAGAACAGGCTGCCGTACGCGAACGTAAGCGGATCGTACCCGTAAGGCCGATCCCGTGTGTCGGCAACGACCTGACCGTCTACCACAGCGATCACAAGGCAAAACTCTGTTAAGTGTAGAGTCGTCCGTGAAAATGTGAGTGTGTGCGTGTAATCAACGGCTACATGGTCTAAAATGAAAGTGATGCAACTTAGCGAAATGTGTCTTCATTCAAATTCAACGTTCAAAAAATACAATCCTCAACAAGCAATCAAATCACATATACATCGCATCGGGGTGCTCAGCATATCTTCGGTTCGTTGCGTGGTCGTTGGCTTCGGACATTGACATTGATTCAGTTTGCATGTGAGAAAGCTTCGCGTTCAACCATCTTCCTTTAAGAAAGGGACTTTGATTTCTTTTTTAAAGGAAAAGTACCAACAAGCTAAGCCCAGTGTTGTTATGTAGAGACCGTGTTCGCGCCCTTTCCGTTGGTGCTTCCACGATGCAGTGCTCGATATGCATGTTGGCGGCGTCTCTTCCTTGCATGTGTAGCAATATGCGATTTCTTTGTGGCGCACCAGACGTCGCACCGTCGAGGTCAATGTAGCATCCGCGCCCGCGGCCTTTCCGTTGGTACTTCGACGCCGTGGTGCTCGCTGTGCATGATCCCGTAGTCCACACGCTTGCGCGTAACTCGCGTTCACGACGGGAAACGTCACTGTACATGTTGCTTCAGCGCTGGTTCATTTTGTTCCATTTTAATCAAGCCAACATCGGCTTGCTGTTACCCGTAGTGGGCAAGAGGCCCGTTGCCAGAATCTTGGCGTTTCAATGCATGTTTTCTCTGTTTGCAGCGAACTGCCATTTGCATTTCAACTCTACGCCTTACGTAGCGGATTTGGCAGCTATAAACACGAATCGTTTAGTACGCATCCGCACGCCCACGTGCAGCAGGATGGTACCAACCGTGTGTGGTTACGAGAGCGCCTATACGTAGTACAATCCCACTATCGCCTATTGTACCACCGAGTGTGAGAGGCTTCCGTAAAAACGCAGCCGCTAAGACTAACCGCACGCGATGCATGACCGTATGAGGCCTAGCATGGGGCTACATTGCCACCAGATGACAAACCATCTTTCTGCCGCATAAAGTAACATGAGCGCCGCTTCCAGCAGCGTATAAGAAAGCGTATATACATTTAGTGTGCGCGATACTCGAAGAAACCGAGTTCGGAGTGTGGCGTGCTATTTAGCGACGATTTAAGGCTAGTACACCAACTTAATGTAAGGAAGCTTAGCTAGTCTAAGTAACGGCTGTCTACCCTTTGCCTCGGTGATAGTTTAAACGGACTGACAGATACGAAAGGTACGTGCAACATGAAGAAGACAAAAAAGGAAAAAAAATAAAAATAAAAAAGTAAACTTATTTGAACGCATCTTTATTGCACGCTGGACTACGAGCTAATTGCAAGAAATGCTATACAATCATAACATGGTGTCCTATATATTACCCGCTGGAAAATAATCTATTTGAAAAAAAAATTTAAAAAATCAGGCAATCATTAAATCGCAGCATAACTCCTAAATTGTTGCTGCGGTTCTCGGTCCCATACAGCATGCAAATGTAACAAATGACGATTTCATTTCTGCCTGCGAAATATTGCAAAATCTGCCAGCTTATATATTCGCTTACTATATAGTGAAATATAACCAATATCTAAGGATCTCATTCCAGCCCGGAGAAGTCGCCGTCCAAATGCGTGACGCGATACGGAGCTGGTGTGGGAATTGCAAAGTGACGTGTTAAACTGATCATATTTATGCAGACTGAGTCATTTGTGTTTCGGCAACTGTTATGGACCAATTTAGGTTACATCTATATTAGCACAACTTTCACAGAACCGAGTGTACAGCGGCCAAGACTCACAGTGTTGATGGCTCCTACAGCATTCGAGTACATCCTCCGTACTCTATGCCATTGCTGTAGCGTTATTGGACACAAGGTCTGCCTCATTTGGCGCTGCGCCTGGTAATGTCCCGTTTATGCTACCCGTAAACCCTGCGCTTGACAGCAACTATCTCTGCGCCTCACACCTGTACAGTTTCGGTGAAGGGCTAGGCGAGAGAGTCTGCTAAATTACGAGCCGTTCGTGTAGTCGACGAGCTCACATTGCGCTGGTACACGGAGGAGATTTAGACGCAGAGGCTGGGAAGAGGGGCGTTGATCTGCAATGACCATGGCACCGTTTCGCGCCGCAATTGCCAAAGTGCGATCGGCTATCACGGGCGCTTGGTAATAAGCATTACGCAAATGCCTTTGCACCGACATGCACCGGCTACTTTACAGTGAGCAAATGAATGACTTCTTCTGTTACGAAAGCATATATTTCTTTATGTCTGAACATCAATACACGGCGCTATAGTATTGGCGCGTAATACTTTGTCGCACTTGGAAAATGGAGATTGCGATGCATACGCACCGTTTTTCTCGTAGAAATCGCCATGCGAAGGCAACGCATAGCCTTTTCTTGCCGTTTGCCGTAACACTTCAGCAATTTACCGTGAAATGCTGCTTTCCCCCAATGGCAACACATTACGACGGCAATTCGAGAGCGCAGGGCGCGATTTCAGGATTGCATTGCCCACTTGTTTCATTTAGTTTCGATGATCTAAATCAGCGCACCGGGGAATTGTTACGTTTTAGTAATATTTTAGTCTAATTTGATCACGCTCCTCCAATTTTACTTCTTGCTAACAAAATGCCTAAAGTAGAGTCGCATATGTAAAGCCGGAAACCAGGTTGATGACAGACTGGAGAATGTTGCTCACTCCTTGGACGTGAGAACACCCTCACTTTGCACATCTCATACTCGTAGCATACCCCACTTCAGTCACTATCATGTTTATACATGATATCATATCACTCTATAAATATCAGTCTATACAGCCCCATCATATGAACCATTAGTTCATTAAGCACTCATCCTTACTGCCTTGGCGCTCTTTGGCCACACTTGGCCCTTGCGCCCTCAAACACCGGATATCATCATTGTTAACCCTCACGACGTCTCTTAGCAGCTATGTAGTTGTGCTCCTAAACACGAGGTCCCGGGTTCAATTCCCTGCCGCAGCAACTTTACTTCGGCGGGGGCGAAATAGAAAAACACTCGTGTACTTAGATTTAGGTGCATTTCAACGAATCCGAGGTGTTAAAAATTAACCCGGAATCCCCCACAGCTGCGTGCCTCATAATCATATCGCGGTTCTGGCATGTAAAGCCCTAAAATTTAGGTAATTAATTTTACACTTCATTACTCCCATGAAACTCTTCTCAGTTGGCACAATAACGCCTCAACAATCTGTGTTTCTATGGCAACAATTGAGGCACCAGCGTGACCATCGCCATGTGAGTCCTCCGTGTCAGTGCACCATTATAGTGTGCCAGCCTAAGTGTAGTTGTGGTCAGTGCATGTAATTGTTATGTAGAGAGTAAATAAACAGTTTCCTAATAGCAATAACAAAGAGAGCCCTAAGCTAAAGAACACATAGTCGATGACCGCAGGCGATTATGTGGTATGTCGAGATCAGGAAATTTGCAAGCTTAGGGCGCAGTCAGCTGATGGGAGACATGGGTAATTGGAGATCGCCGGTAACTGCCATCGTCCTGCAGAAGACAAATTTAGGCTGGTGATAATGATTACGGTATATACATGAATACATTTTCGGTGGATAATTTCTATTTGCAATTAATAAAGGTGATTTCAAATCAACAAAATGTAACGATGCCATCCTTCTTTTTCATGAGTAGCAACATGAAAGATGCAAAAAAGGAAGCTGACCTACTTGGAAATGATGTCGGTTCAAAATTAGTGCACCACTATTGGTGCATACTCAGAATATCACGCTTAAAACATTCGTTGCGGCAGTTCATGGCTTACAACTCCCAAATTGTCGGGAAACCTTCAAAATAATCCCTAATAAGAATCTGTTACTTTCAGATATAGCGCAAATAAGCACACATATACACGAACGAGACACGACAGACGCGGACGAGCGTTGCTACCAACCGAGACCTAAAAAATCTTGTGTAGAAACCCTATTGGAATCAGCAACAACTCAAAACTAGACTCACATGACCTCGCCGAAGTTTCACGTTCGAAAGTGCGGTCTTCACCCTGCCTTAGCACGAAAACGTCGAAGCAGAACAGATAAAACAGCCATAGCTGCCACTGTCAACCCACAAAGGGGGTCATCAATGCAGACAAGTTCAAGCGGTGTACTTGTTGATCTGATCGGAAACGGTATGGTAAGTTTGAGGTGCCGTTTGTAGTTTCGGCTGTCTTTGTAATAAATATTTCGAATATGCTCGGTTGCAGTATTCTGCTGTGAAAGATTTTCATATTTGTTGTGTATTACTGGTTTGTTTTCTAACTTTTTTTTCGTCGCTTTCCTGGACAGTGACGAAGCTTGTGCATCATCTCAATTTGATGTTGTTTCTTGCGCTAAGCATTGTGTAGCCATGTGGAATCGATAACGCTGTCAATGTAACACAACTTATGACAACAACATTCTACTGAACGTTGTCGTCGTGAACATATGGCGCCTCATGAAAATAGCACATGATACTGAGCGGCAATGCGGTGCTCTGTTTTGAAACCGTTAATCGCAGTGCGGCCGAATGTTACAAGGAAGAGGAAGCTCACTTGCGGGTGGGCGAGTGGTGCACGTGGGCAGGTCGAGATACCGTAGGAGAAAGGAGAACGGCTCAAAGGGGATGGTGCTCCATGTAATTCCTTGATTACAACATATACACGTTTTCCCGTAGATCTTATACACCTATTCATCTAGGAAAAAGCTATTTGCAGCGCATCCACTTGTAACAGAAGTAGAATACGACCGTCAAAACAGCGCAACAACATAAAAGAGCAACTGAAATCGAGCAGTGCGCACAAAACTAAGGATACGATGTGTATAATGCACTACCACATAACATAACATGTAACTGTATAATATAGGCACTGGGATAAAAAGAAGACACTGATCGTAATAGGGCTCGTAGCCCCATTATTTCCGGGTAGTCACAATAGATATCACCTATCTTTATCGCTCTAAGACCGTGGTATAGCAAACGTGTTTGCGTTTACTACCTTTTTGAAACACCAGACTATTTCTTGCCTCGCCTACTAGTGTAAGGTGTGTGGCACAGTGGCTTTGAGAGCATTTGCCCATCTAGCGCTTTTCGTTAACCTTCCTCGACAACATTAGTCTCACATTGTTGTTCGCACATGAATTTTCCGTTCTCCCGGTTCATTTGTGGACGCCTAAAGATGACCACATCACCAAATCTGTTCCTTCGACCCCCGGTACTGCTCACAGCGCTACATAAGGCAAGATACGAAGGACGTATTGACCTTGTCACGTTCACAACAAGCGAAGCCGCCACATAGGGTACCGAGAAAAGCCGAATGAGACAAGAGAAAGATGCCAGTGTCCGTCTTCATTTTCTGATTCCTTGCCACGGCTCCACTTTCGCTTATTTATATGAAAAGCATAAGGCTTTCTGATGTGGAATTTTAAATGCGAAGCATTTCTTGGCGAACATTTGCTACTTTGACAGTATCTATCTTCTATATCTATCTATCTATCTATCTATCTATCTATCTATCTATCTATCTATCTGTCTATCTATCAATCTATGTCTATCTATCTACCTATCTCTCTATCTAGCCGCCTACGTCTTTATGCTCCCACGGTGGTTTCGCTAACTTGGTTTGTAACAAAATTGGCATACTCTAACATGAGTATATGATGAACATAAATGTTATGTCATGAAACGGCCAAATAAGTCCTGGTGCTCTCATGGTCGTTTCGTTACTTTGGTAGGTACCAAAATTTGCATAGTATGACAGGAGTGTATGACGAACATAAGTAATAGGTCATGGCATATTGTTATGACATGCGTGTCATGTAGATCATGACAATGACTCAGCGAAAAATGATTAACACTCAAAAATCACTGGAATGGCTTCTGACGTGGGTACTAAGTGAAGGAAACACTAAATTGTGATAGTAGAAGTCATAGTCATGACCATGACTCAGCAAAAATAACAATGACGCTGCGAATGAAGATTAACACTCAAAACACATTGGAATGTGTTCGGACGTGGGCACTAAGCGAAGGAAACACAAAAGGATGGTGGTAGAGGTCATAATAAGGAGCATGACTCAGCAAAAACGTCAATGACTCAGCGAAAAAAGCCACTGAAATGGGTTCTGACGTGGGTACTAAGTGAAGGAAACACTAAAGGATGATGGTAGAAGTCATAATCACGAGCATGACTCAGCAAAAATGACAGTGACTCTATGAAAAAGAATAATACTCAAAAACCTCTGAAATGGGCTCGAACGTGAGCACTGAGTGAAGGAAACACTGAAGGGTTGTGGTAGAAGTCGTAATCATGAACATCACTCAGAAAAAATGACAATGACTCAGCGAAAAAAGATTGACACTCAAAAACCAATGGAATGGGTTCGGGTGTGGCTCTAAGTAAAGGAAAAGGCTAAATGTTGATGGTCGAAGTCATAGTTAAGAGATTCACTGTGGCTTTCGCCTTAAGTTCTCTTAGGTGTAGTTAAAGGGACTCCTGAGGACTCATGACATGAATGTCATGACATGAGTGTCATGTAGGTTATGAAAGAGCCACTTACGTGTTGGTGCTCTCATGGTCGATTCGTTAACTTGGTAGGCTCCCGTCACACTGCTTCGCATAACATCGATTCCCACAGGGCGTGAGATCTGCCGGCTTTTTTTCCCTTTATTTGTTTATTTAGATGATCTCTGAAAGCTTGAAGTCTAGATGCTTCAATTTTCTTTGCGCTGATGAATCCCCTTGGTTGCTTTTTTTTTTTTAGTTGAAAAAATATCCTGTGGTGTTGGGTGAATGACCATTAAATTCGATCCTCCGCACTCTATCTAAAAGATGGCTAACAAGCGGAACGGCATTGGCGATGCTTTTTGCTGAAGGAGCCTGTACGTCGCCAGGGAAACTTTCGAGCTGAAATTGGTTCTCGCTAGTGTTCTAGGCAATGATTAGGAGAGGCGCTTCTATAGAGCTCCAGTGTTTACTCGTCTGTCAACATTTTTTAGGACTACGTTGAGATCCGTTGACTTCGAACATGAAGAGCAGAAACACCAGAGGTGAAGAACCGCAATTATTTGGCTCGGAGGTTCCAAGCAGTGGAACGTGACCTTTAGCCGCTTTGTTCATCCCTAGGGTGCAGGCGCACGTGTCATAAAAGGAGATGCGGTAAGTAGTTAGTTTTATTATTCTTGTGTTTGATGCAGAGGTCGAGCTATCACATGACATCCGGCTATCGATCCACATTCGCGCTACACAAGTAATGTAATTTGATACAAAGGAAGGACAATAGATAAGTCTCAGTGTAATTGCACCAACACAACACATCGTGTCCGTTAGTAGCTATGCACCTTATGAGAAATGGACAAGTTATTTGCGCTACAGAGAGATACAGAATAAAATAGACGTATTGTGAAGCAGAGACGTGAGATTTTCCATGGTCTGGGCATACCACTACTCCCGTGTGCATGATAAAGGATGCGTTATACGAAATACCCTACGAAAATTGTGGTGATGGAACAGACTGTATATGCACCATCACAACGCTGTATCTGCGGTTATTCATTGCTCTTGATGTAGCAGCACCAACGCACATAACGAACACAAGGAACTATACTATTCCCGCTAAGAACAAGTCCATTAATACAACTCTAGAATACCTAAAACCAATGCAGTTTTTATTGCGATAGCAATTATATGGACACTCCAGGTGCATTTCTACCGTCGGCGTCGCCGTCGCCGTGAGGCTCCGTATAATGTCCAATGGCGATATATATATATATATATATATATATATATATATATATATATCAATCAAGGATCCATGAATGGACCCGTGAAGGGCATTGGCGAAACACAAAAAGTTGAAATAAGACAATGCGCACCATCCACAAATTGGAATACACATTTCCCAATGCGTACAAGTTCATGAGCTATACAAGACATGCACTATTGCAGATAATATCACAAATATCAAGAAAATAAGTGTTATGAGAGCACAAAGCAATCCATTGTTATGAAAATATACACATTGCAGGCAGGTGATCTTCGAGGCTTGGTAATAATAAAGGCTACCGGAGTGTATTTGGAAATCAACAAGGATCCGCTATGTCGACGGTAGTTTGGCAAATGTTGTTCTACTTATTTATAGATGAAACTAAGGGAGAGTATTGCAGTCTTCTATCTCTCTCAAATATCCGACGTTTAGTACATTTAATGTTTAACGAATTGCGAATACTGGAGGAAACTTAAGGGGCGCGAAAATTTGAATATCTGAAAGCACTTTAACTACAAATCTTATTTTAAACATTTGTAGCGAATGTGAGCAAAAAATAAGGAAGTTTATGGCAGAAGTTTTATCATGAAAGCACGGTGTTTTCATTTATGGAAAATAAAATGCTTCTAAAACTAGTTTGCCTACTTCATACGTCTACGTCACATCTCTACTTCAATCTCCCTTAATACGTTTAACCGCTGGCTATTTTGTCCAACCTCCCATAGTGAGTATGTGCCATGAAATAGGGAGCAAGCAAGCAAGCAAGCAAGCCAACAAACAAGCCCCATACAAGTAAAACTCACGGCTACATGACCGCAAACGTTTGTGCTCCTGAAGCCTACACATATCGTTAGCATGAAGTATGTATATAAATTAGTAGAATATACACAGCCGACCAAAGCCCAATTAGCTATTCCGCATTCAAAATAAACCTGTCTTCCTTCTTTGTATTCGGCGAAAGGCGCACTTACCGCTGGGGCATCGCAAAGCCCGATCTAAGCCTGTGCTTGTTGGCAGAAATACGATCTCACATATTGAATGTGTTGATTGACCTCGTAACCGTATTACCAGGATGTTCATTGACCTCGTAACCATTTTACCAGGCTAGTCCCTTGAGCGAATAAAATTCTGATGCTTTTGCGTATATAAAAATAAATGTTGATACACGCAAAATGCCTCGAGCGGCCAGTCGCGCGACAATTTTGCCGCGCGACTGGCCGCTCTTTATTCGCAGGCGTCTTTCACACTCGGGAAAACACTTTTATGCAGCGTAAACTGAGCAAGAGAAAGCTGGGCCAGGAGTTTTTCATGTTGCTCTACAATTTTCTCATTGGCACTTTTCATATAATTATAATAATGGAGAAGTTGATTAAGTGATTTAGATTAATTAAATCTAATTAGGCGGGATGCAAAAAATAATCTGAGTATCTCCAGGCGACGGAAAACATTATCTCGGTTCTGTCCAGCAACGTAGCATTTGCACATTTTTTTATAGTTTGGCCCCAGTTAAGTGCAGCACCCTGTACAGGGCACCCGAGCTAACGTTAGCCAAGCTGTTTAACGAAAAGCAAAAAAAAAATTGAAGAAAGACAGAGCAAGACATGATTTTCTTACCTACTGTGTTCTCTGAAAAGTCGAACACCGCAAGTCTTATAATGGTATCTTGAACTGTGCTTCCTCAATCAGTCTTTTTTTTTTCGTTGAACAGGTTAGCTAGAGTTAGCTGGGACAACCTGTATACATGAAAAGAACAGTGGCGTCTTTCATTAGGCCTAGCAGCCTGAGAATACCCTGCTGATCTGCATAATGACGGCAAAACATTTTCTATACTTGGTCCTCGAAAAGAGATAAAACTAAGCGAAACAGAGTATATTACTATTTACGTTTTGCTGCGACGACGAAGCGCTAGTAAAAGTTCCAAAATTCAGATGAAAGCGGGGATCTCAGCGCCATGTTCTTACGCTAGCGACACTAATCGTGCTAACTACGCAAAGCCAGCCGCGCTAAATCCAAAAGTTACCGTTCCAACCTAATCCGGTAAGCTATTCCTAGGTGTCTGCAGTATCTGCGCATATTTGAACCACTATTCTTTTTCTCTTTTTTTGTGTGTGTACGCGAGGGTTTTACGTAAGGTTTACAAAAACTGTCTGATAACTCCTGCAATGTTCTTTTTCCTTCATTTCATTGGGACATTCAAAGCCGACTTATGTGCGCATTTGTTTTTCCTTTCTTCTCTTTTTCTTTTTTAGTAGGACGCACCACTGCTGCCGTGCCAAAGTTTCCAAGATAATCAGCGTCTTACAAACTCGAGCTCGTAATTGCTTCCGGCATTCTCCTTTTATTTGATGTGTACTTTCTTTATCTCTCCTAGACAAAACACTTCCCATGCATGGTCTGTTTAGCCCACTTTTGTTTCACAAGCTGTGTCGCTTGCGAGAGATGCAGATGTCCGACTGCGCTCACGACAAACTACTGCTCAGACATTCGTGGACTGCAGACCGCAAAGACAAGCATCTTTGCTTCCAAATTTTGAGCGAGTTTTGTTTTGTCGGTCCTACCTGATCGAGTTGTCGTGAGCACAAAGTATTCAGAAACGACTTTCAAATGACGAACACGTGCTTTCGATGGGATGTACAACAGTCTCAAACCTGTGGTCTAAGTAAGAGTTAGAATGTTCAGCGCTTTCTTTTCAAATATGGCCATTAAGATAGTCGGGAAAAGGCGGAGCGGACAGATTTGCTGAATACGGGAATGCGCCTTCTCCCATATAGTTGATGACACCAAGTTCCTCGAAATATAGAGCTTCCGCTCAGCACCCGCTCTGTAATTGTTATCAAGGACTAGGTCGAAAGTTATGTCTAACTTTTATATAAAATAATATAAAAGCTAGCTAATGTTAGCATTTTGTTAATGACTATGAGTAAGCTAAGGTCAAATATAAAAGCGTAAGCATGAAAAACTTAAGGGTCCGTTTAACGGCGCATATGCCGTCTGCACAGCAATATTTATTTATCATATATGCTGCAATGCCTGAGCAACAACATAATACAAGCGTGAGGGACGTGGTAGAAGGACGTGGTACCAATGTTTACGCGAAGTCGTAGTGTTTCACTAAAATCATGAAATTTTGACAATTTGTAAGAACCACCGGTGAGTAACCGAATCTTTACCTCCGCACTGTTTTTCACATTACATGCTATCCTCCTGGATCTGAAACCACAAAAGATTCGATTGTTTTTATCAACCACAGCGTGTTAAGTCCGATGAGTTGCATGAGCATTCTGTCTAAGTCACCAAGCAGCTCAAGAAAAGAGAATCAAGAAGTGTAACCGTTCTCCTTCTTCGTGTTCTTGGTCGAACAGATAATAAAGAAGGTCGCATGCCTGCCACTCCACTGGTCTCGAGGTTAATTACATTCTAAGAGGCAGTGCTTGACAAACAATTGATCCGTGATCTCCGGGTTATACTTCGAAACGGATCTTTCTGTCATGCTGAATGCATAAGCAGGTTATCATAGCTGCGAGACCTCGCCTGTCAAACGCGGCACTAACGACCGCCCCACCAACCAAGCTGCATTCGAAGCTGCTCACAGGCACACTTTTCCACGCTTTCCATTTCTAATGCTTATCTGCGCCTCCAACCTGCAATGTACTGCACTTGAAGAGCAAGTAATCAGTACACCGTATTGGCTCGCCTAAGAAAACATTATCGGTTGTGACTCTTTCGAGGCCACTCGCGGTGACCGACGCATATTTAGGGACCCTCCTAGGCTCATGGACATTTTAGTTTTCTAGACAGATTCGTGGGCGATGCTGTCACCACCTTGTCTGATGTAGCTTTCGTTTGCGTAGGAGCAAAACAGAAAAATATTTTCCTCGCCAGGCCTGACTGCTCATAGTTTCTCTGCCTTTAGCATGTGTGCGTCTCCGCCGAACTCAGAGGTCATTCCCGAAGTAAATAAGCTTTCCATACGCTACGCTTGGCGGTGCGCATATTTGCTTCACCCTGTTTATTTATTTTCGTGCCTGTCTGAAAGGGCTGCAGCCGAATGTCAAGCCAAATTCCTTCGTCTGGGGCAAGTAGGTTTTCTGGTTTCTTATTTACTCATTTTTTGTATTCTTTATTTAGGTTTACGACTCTCCATGGCGGGCAAAGACGTTAGTACACGGCTAAGCCAAATCTCCCTCGGCACCTTGGGAATCAGATATCAAAACTGAGGTGTAAGATTTGTCTACGTCCCACGTGACCAAGGCTGGCGGTGTGTTTAGGAGTCGAGAAGAGCAAATAAAAGCGTCGTGACACTTTGGTGCTTCGGAGAATGTGAATGACCGTTTCAATCTTCCCACGAGGCGAGCTTATACGAGCAAACTACAGCCAAAACAGCGAAAATTCTTCACGCGTTATTTGTCTGCGTCTTTAGGCATTTTTCAGTTGCACATATCTAGAGCGTATGCAATGAACCGAAATAATTTTGCACCATTGCTTGTAATCGAATTCAACGTTAGAGCGCACTATGCGTTTGTGTACGTCAACGCTTGCTTCAATCTCTTCAAGGCGTGAAGATACAACAAACGAAGAAGAGTGTATGCTACTTATTGCTAGACCAATCCAAGTTAGCGACACAGCGCACCAGCTGTGTGTTAAAGCTAGGCCTTTGTTCTCATACAGAGAGGGCCAACCTCAAAGAAACTTCCCAGCTGATAGCCTAACTTTACTGCCGATGTAATACGAAGGGTAGCAAAACTCTACTACCATTCCCTGGCAAACTGGTTAGAAACGGATGCAAGTTCAGCCGGAAGCGGGCAAGCCTGGTGCCACAGTGTTGAATAATAACCTACCTAGTTCTGGTGCCATTATATGGTATCGGAAGTTTGTGGGAGACCTAGACAAAACTGGCTTCTGTGGTAAAACTATGCAGTGAACAACTAATAACTGCTCACCTTAACATGGAGCGAGTTAAGTTTGCAGCTGTCTTCCAAAACATGCTCTTTGTCGCTTCGTTACCATAGCAAAAAATATACGTTTTCTGTTCTAGTTTTTTCCGCCTCCTAAACTAAGTTTCTCGAAGCAATGTCACTCACGGGTTATAGACTTATGCAAGTGTGAGAAAACTAAATCATTGTTATAAAAACGGAATTAGCAAAGCTTAACGCCTAATTAGAATAGCATCGTTCTGCGCAAGCCACTGAATAATACTTCGACGAATGAAACAGGCTTACGAAAGAATGAAGTCATTACTTTGATTAAATGGCTAGTAGTTGATTCGAATGAAATGACAGTGGCTTCAGTAGGTTTCATTGCCCTTGAATGTTGACCAATATATCAGATATATATTTCGATTTGAAGAAACAAAGAGACTGAAGAAAAAAAAGCCTGTAAGAAACAAATGGAATTTTTGAAAAGCTGCAATATGAGGCGGATAACAGGATGGCAACAAACAATACGTGCACCTTTGAACGTTGTTTCCGGCTCATATCCATTGCTCACAGCACAAGAGAATCTCGCCACGACATATATCAATCTCCTGCGAATTGATAAAAGGAAAAATTGAATTCCAGCCCACCTCCCTCGCGATCTCATTTCGGCAAGAGTGTACCGACAGTTCCTGGTCGGGACGGCGTGCCTTCGGTGGTAAAACTTAATTCGTCGCTCACCGAACTGCACCATTCGTTGAAAGTTTAGCCTGGCGGAAGATACAATAAAGGCCAGAAAACAAATTATCTGGTTTATTCAGGACACTTGTCCGAACCTTGTAAGATGGTATAACCCACCTCAGCAAAACGCGCTCCTCCATTCCAGTCACGCAGCAGCCCGTGTTCAGTTATGCCTACTTACTCTCCACGGTATGCCGTTTCTGCTTTATCTATTTCTTTAGTGTTCCTTCCATATACTTCGTATACGCGTTTATTTTAAAGCGTAAACGGCATAGAGAAAGGAAGCTGAAGCTCAGCGTTATTTATATACCTTAAATCCCTTCCTTCATTTGAAGGATAGCGGGAAAGATGGTGGAGCACACGATGTATTAGCCAAGCGGTGAATTTGGAGGGAGTAATGATCGCCAGACGAGGCACACGCCGGTGGAATTGGTGAACTGAATAGAGAGTGAGGGGGAGTGCTGAGAGGGAGCGTGCGCCGGTGCGGAGGTACACTACGGATTTGAACCACGCAGGCACATAAGGACGCCGGGAACGGTTGACGCGAATTTGTCCCTCAAGCGCGCATAGGAATATGCTATAGCCGAAGCGGTTGCGCCTTGAAACGGAGATGGCTGAACAACAATTGTTGCGCCTTAATCGGTGTAGAACCGCTAGGTGAATTTCTAACGATGGGTGAGCACGATGTAGCGGATGCAATTCACGGCTGCGATGGGCGCCATCCAATGGAGGCGCGATACAAACACGTCTTAAGTGAGATTTATTGAACACTAAGTAACCCCAAGTGGTACACAAAACCCTTAAGCTCGTGCGGCATCTCTCAGCACCTCTGAAGCTCGGCGACATGAAAAGCCAATCAACCAAAGTCGTCTGACATTCATGTGCAATCATTTTATCACAGCTGTACTTTCAATGCGCTCTAGCCAGCGTGCGTTTAAACAAGTGCTTTAATTTGAAGCCAACCGGCTGCGTTTCCCTGCCATGTTGCGAATTTCATATGTGCGGCAGCACGTAAACGTGGGCAGAACTAAAGTCCCTAGATTTACTGCTCTATTTTAAGTAGCGACATCTACTCCGTCAGCCGCCATTATCTTCCTAGATAACACGCGACCGTCAACGGCCGCTGCGATCTATGCTGCTCGCAGCAGCGTGAAAATCATTGTGGGGGAACAGCGTTAGGAAGAAGATGGCTTCCAGAATGAGCGCCGCCCAATGAGATTCGTCGGCGGTGCTTCAAAGCTTGTCGCTACTTAAAGAAAGCAAAAAATATCTAGGGACTTTAGGCAGAACGAACGAAAGTAAGAGGCACGTGTTGTCCTTGGAAATTCCCGGACCAATTATTCCAGTTTATTCAGTTCTTTGATCAATACGGCCAGGTGCGCACTTCCCCCGCGTCTCCAGTCTCCCCAAACAAATTATTTCCGGTCCGACAAGGTCCTGTGCTCCTTCCTGGCCCGCATGTGTTTGGCCCGCACGTGTCCTCAACGTAGAGCTTACTTTTCTTTTTGCTGATATGCTTACCATGGTGCTGGTTCATGAACAACTTCATATTTGGTCTTAATTTTGCAGCGAATAACTTTCTTTGCTCTTTCGCTCACTTTCGTGGTGGTCGATGGTAGTTGGGCTTTCGTCGCCGATACAAAGGTGCCGATACAATTGGGCACGTGGTCTCGTGCGACCCACTTGCACGAACGTCAACTATTATAGCTCTTTGAGGATCGCGTGCTATCGCGCGAGATCTTGCGGAAGTTGTGAGGTTTAGACGCTATTGTGGAGTGCGCGGGTATTGACAGTCCTCCTCTGCCCCCACTGCCCACTCTTCCTGTGGCCATAGAGAAAACCCATATGTAGGGTAAGGCGTACAATCTGCGCATGCGCGGAACCGCATGCGCAGGTACCGCACTACAATGGCGGCGGCGGCAGTTACGCTGTAAATGCGCCTCCGGCGTCTGTTTTATTGATATTACTTTCAATCGAGTAATGACGTCACGGCTTATTCAGTGAATTTAATGTGCTACTTTCTGTCGGCATAAAAGTTGAAGCGCCAGATTTTGTTGCACGTTCGAAAGCTTTAGTACGCCATGTAGGGCCTGCAATTGCATTGCGCATGCTTCTCTGCGCCGCCCGTAAAGATCAGAAATAATATCGCTTTCAGATAATGAGCCCTAACATTGTATTGCAGTTTTCGCCTCAGAAGATTTAACTTCAAATGCATAGGATGTGATTGAAGTGTTTTCCATCTTTTCTTTGCCGGCTGCAGTTACCGAAAATTTTGAGGAAGAATTCACTCAAGACCATAGACCGTGGTCAGAGCAGCTTTGACATTCTAATATTACAGCATCTATCCTAGCATATCGAAGCATACTTATGAACCACCATGCCAAGGCCGATGCCGACGGTAACAATTCGCTTGTGGCGTCAATTTATTGCTATTGCAATAATAAATCTATGGAAGTGACTCTCGGTAAACCTGATCCGATTGTGGGATGCTACGTCTGACTCCCAGCACAGGAGCCCAATGCTCGGACAGTCAGGCCGCAATCGCACGCATACTTCTCTCGTGCGGACGCCAACAAATTTTTTACGTGCGATGCACCTTATGCGCCCGGGCTGTCGGCGTCTCCTGTCGTAGTCACGGGAAACAAGCGGCTCGTGCTCGCGCTCGGCACGCGCTCGTGCCACTGCTCCCGCGTTCGTCGCGCCATCGTCTTCAAAGGCACGGCCGCTGGATAATTCAGCATCCGTGTCCAAAGCAAGCGGCTCGTGCTCGCGCACGGCACGCGCTCGTGCCACTGCTCCCGCGTTCGTCGTCGTCATCGTCTTCCAAAGCAAGCGGCTCGTGCTCGCGCTCGGCACGCGCTCGTGCCACTGCTCCCGCGTTCGTCGTCGTCATCGTCTTCAAAAGCACGGCCGCTGGATAATTGAGCATCCGTGTCCAAAGCAAGTGGCTCGTGCTCGCGCACGGCACGCGCTCGTGCCACTGCTCCCGCGTTCGTCGTCGTCATCGTCTTACAAAGCAAGCGGCTCGTGCTCGCGCTCGGCACGTGCTCGTGCCACTGCTCCCGCGTTCGTCATCGTCATCGTCTTCCAAAGCACGGCTGCTGGATAATCCACCGGCCATGTCCACAGCAAGCAGCTCGTGCTCGCGCTCGGCACGCGCTCGTGCCACTTCTCCCGCGTTCGTCGTCGTCATCGTCTTCAAAAGCACGGCCGCTGGATAATTCAGCATCCGTGTCCAAAGCAAGTGGCTCGCGCTCGCGCACGGCACGCGCTCGTACCACTGCTCCCGTGTTCGTCGTCGTCATCGTCTTCCAAAGCAAGCGGCTCGTGCTCGCGCTCGGCACGCGCTCGTGCCACTGCTCCCGCGTTCGTCGTCGTCATCGTCTTCAAAAGCACGGCCGCTGGATAATTCAGCATCCGTGTCCAAAGCAAGCGGCTCGTGCTCGCGCACGGCACGCGCTCGTGCCACTGCTCCCGCGTTCGTCGTCGTCATCGTCTTCCAAAGCAAGCGGCTCGTGCTCGCGCTCGGCACGTGCTCGTGCCACTGCTCCCACGTTCGTCATCGTCATCGTCTTCCAAAGCATGGCTGCTGGATAATCCACCGGCCATGTCCACAGCAAGCAGCTCGTGCTCGCGCTCGGCACGCGCTCGTGCCACTGCTCCCGCGTTTGTCGTCGTCATCGTCTTCAAAAGCACGGCCGCTGGATAATTCAGCATCCGTGTCCAAAGCAAGTGGCTCGCGCTCGCGCACGGCACGCGCTCGTGCCACTGCTCCCGTGTTCGTCGTCGTCATCGTCTTCTAAAGCAAGCGGCTCGTGCTCGCGCTCGGCACGTGCTCGTGCCACTGCTCCCGCGTTCGTCATCGTCATCGTCTTCCAAAGCAAGCGGCTCGTGCTCGCGCTCGGCACGTGCTCGTGCCACTGCTCCCGCGTTCGTCGTCGTCATCGTCTTCAAAAGCACGGCCGCTGGATAATTCAGCATCCGTGTCCAAAGCAAGCGGCTCGTGCTCGCGCACGGCACGCGCTTGTGCCACTGCTCCCGCGTTCGTCGTCGTCATCGTCTTCCAAAGCACGGCTGCTGGATAATCCACCGGCCGTGTCCACAGCAAGCAGCTCGTGCTCGCGCTCGGCACGTGCTCGTGCCACTGCTCCCGCGTTCGTCGTCGTCTTTCACAGCTGTCTGTGTTGCCGCTCATCATTCCAGCGTAGAATTTCACTTCTCTTCTGTCCTCGTAATATGGAGGCCGCGTTTACGGGTTTATGAGTCACTGCTTTAAGGCAGTATGAGCCCATTAGTGGTGCATCACTGCATGCTTCACACCTCCGCACGTTTAACGTTAGTGGAGCTACATTTCGCTCAATGGGTCATTTGACACTTACACATAAAATTTAATTCACCGCTCAAACCATGCCTACCACTTAACTCGTGCTAACTGTAATAACTAATAAAAACTTAAACAGTAAGAAAGTCGTTCATAATGGCCAGATTGCTGAGGGAGTTAAAGAAACAATGATGGTTTCGCAAATACTTCATGATAAAACACATCATCAAGCTTGTCCTAAAATAATAGTAGTAACGGCTTGGCCGCACGTATTTTTTATAAGGCTTGCGCGTGCGTCAAATCACATAGCACGAACGAGAGCGAGTGCTGGTGTTGATTCGGAAACACACTGACCACTGTCTCGCACGCCCGTCGCGGTCGGGAGCGTGTCAGCTGCTCTCATACTTGCCTCATGGTACCTATAACGCTTTGAGACGTTTTATCGGCTTAGAGATCTGCCTACTTTGCCCAGCCCTTTCGTCGTAGCAGATAACGCTGTGAAGGTGCTTTGCGACAGCGTACCGCAATCGGTATCGACCCAGGTGTAATGCAACTTGTTGTACCGTTTCTTAGACAGATTAAAATCGATACTGCAGTCGTGCCGTTGCCGTCATACTATCGTCTAACACATGCCCACGTCACGCACATAATTGTTTGCTTTACACAAACACGTTTGTCCATCTAGTAACGTTTTGACTAACCCCTACCGATGCTGGATGGACAGATATATGCAAACTGCTTCGCAAAACATCGAATCTGAAAGTGCGTGACATCTTTAAATTTGTTTTTCGTCTGGGTGTCAGACTCGTCTGTTTTGTATGCCTCTGGCTAAGAACTTCGTTATCAGACTGAAACACTTGTTACGGAGTGATGGGTTTCAATGCTGGACTCCTTACAAAGTGGATACTTTAAACACGTCGCTCAAGGCAGAAATATAAATTTGAGGTACCAAAAAGGGAGCCATCGGCACACAACGTTCCATGGTGGTCTCCATGGTGATCCATGGTGATGGAGCAGCGTGGTTAGATGCTTGAATGGATCGAAACAGAAAGGTGGCACTCTCAACTAAAGTTTATTCGTGCGTGGGCTCCCCGACGTACACGCGCGAATAATGGCACTTTTATTTATAGCGGTGGGACATTCATTCCGAGAATGCTTACCAAGACTTTCCAGACTTACGCATTGGCATGCCGACTGCCTCCTTAACAGAGGTCCATGCTTGTGCCGCTTACCTAAAATTCTCAAATGGATATACACGTTGAGCATTAAATGCCCAAATGGCGACATAAAATCTGCAGTGCGTGGTTGCTAGAGGAGAGGATGATGAACCGAGTGGCTGTGAGCAATAACGAGAAGTAGAGAGAGAGAGAGAGGGGGGGGGGGTTTACTTGCAGAAAGGCAGAGAGCGAGAAGTAACTTTCAACTAAAGCGTGGTTGAGTGGTGAATCTTGTCAGGAAAACTACCACCGTCTGGCAATAGGTTTGCATAACATCTTTGATTCTCAGGTGGTTGTCCGGAAAAAGTAACTTTTTCTAGAATAACACGCACCAAATTGAGACCCAAGAGAAAAAGGAGACTGCGTGACCACTTTGTAGACGCCTGTTGACCTCACATCGATACGGCGGCACTTAGCCAATAGGCCCCAAAATGTGTCTATCAGTCACAATGAAGTAGTTTGCAGGTGCTCTCCTACAATTGTCTCCTAAGACAATGGGAAGTGTATTGGACAGAATGACCAACACCATTCTAGAACATGCTTGAGAACTTGTTAACTTCTTGTGTCTAATCTCTCTATATTTCCTATGGCTCCCCAGAAGAAAAACCCCAACTCCCTTTGGCACCTATTCCGCACCAACGTGTCCACGAGAATTGACGGAAATGGAAGATTTGTGAAAAAACAACAGATAAACTTATTTCAGCTCCTGGCCAAAATGCTGCCGTTGAGAGATCCGGAAAAGTAAATTAACACTAGTTCACTTGACAATTTCACGACGGTTTTCCTACTTCCGTCTACGACACTTATCCAGATCTCTTTCCGAATCATCAAACCCGCTCGCCCGCGACCAAAACGGTTCCCCGTCCACGTGTACTGGCAGCGTTTTCTTGATCTCTCGACGCGTGTATATTTTCAGTGCGCCGACCGTGTCGAAAGGTCGTTTCGACGTCAGTAGGTGCAATACTGAAAGTCATGGCTGTATATTCTTTTTTTTTTCCTCGTTCTAGCAGCCTTTTCGAGGAGCACTCTTTACCGTAAGCTCACATTGAAGGGGGAGGCTGCTCTCGGTTTTTTCTTCTTTTTTTCATCTTTTTCATTGTTTAATGAAGTAGTTGAAGTGTTGCCAGACGTTGGGCAAATGAACATATCTTTAGCAACACGTGCTCAGCAGTAGCGCACCCAGGATTTCTTCCAGGGCGGGGGGGGGGGGGGGGCTACATTGTGTGTGTGGGGGGGGGGTGAAGTGAATCAAACACTTTGCATAATATGCAATTTCCTTGCATTAGCCAGAGTAATCCAACAGCAGATAAAATGCCTAAGAATTCTAAGAATGACACCAAGGATGGTGACGGTGTGAATGAATAAATACAAGGCAGTGATAGACTGCTTTTGGTAATCGGGCAAATTTGACCTCAAGCCACCTCCTGAATTGTGATGACAACGTGAACAGAGCGCTGAAGTTGCGCGTTCGACTGGTGGAGCTGGACGCGTAGGGGGGGGGGGGGGGGGGGGGTATGTAACTAGGCCTCGGAGGAGGGGGTTACAACACCCGAAACCTCCTCCCCCCGTCGGTGCGCCACTGGTGCTCAGTGAAACAATACCATAGCCATAGCATGTCTGTAAACTGTGCGGTTCACACCTGCTTCGGTCAATGTGTCTTTGTCCTGTGTTAGCCGTAGCCGTTTTCTTCTTGTGGTCTTGGCATATTGGAAGCGCTGACGCTTGCGATTCATTCCTTTTTGGTATTGGTCTCGAAGACATAGGTTGATGTCCCATCTCGTAAAAAAAAACTAGTCAGACGGTTCTAGGTAACATGCAGTGCCTGGGCCCCGTATGCTCGATTTTATTACTAGCGGACGTAGGTTTGAAATATCCGAGTTCTTTAGCACTTCGACAATGTGGTTCATCGCTAACTTACTCGTAAAACCATAATATGGGGCAATGAAGCAAGACATGGTATGTAGGTGGTGCGTCGAAGTATTTCACTTTGATCAAGTTGGTTGGCGCACAAGTTGGCGCAGATTGAAATGGGAAATATGGCATCTTTCTGCGACATGGTCGTTGGATAACCTTGAACCACCACACCAGGCTGACTGGTGGATCAATTAATTGATTGTTATACCGCGTGAGTGCCACCTCCCCTCGGCGTGCATGGAATAGTCCTCTTTGCCACGTCCGAAGAAGCACCATACTTGGTGCGTGTTCTGAACGAGTCATTTAAATGTGCTGTGATTAATTATTTGTGGCGCTCTCGGCTAATTCGTGTTTTGTACCGTAATTACGAAGTCGATAGCTAGCTAAAAAAATTCGGCGGAGACACTAAAGGCCGCCAACGTGTGGGAATGAGAAAGCATTATACACTCATCACGTGTTGCCACCTCCTCTTCATTGTCTGCGCCATCACGTGTTATATCACACAAGCACTATACACACACACACACACACACACACACACACACACACACACACATATATATATATATATATATATATATATATATATATATATATATATATATATATATATAGTAAGCTAGAACCGTGGAGTGGCGGTGCACCTGGGAAGCGTGTTCGTCTCGCACCCCGGAATCCCGTGCTCGATTCTAACCCCGATCGTAATGTATCAAATTTTCTTTTCACAGCCATTAATTACCAAAGCCATTAACCTCCCTGATAAATGTGACGTCAATCGGAGCATTTTTTTACATGTTTCTACTCTTTTCACCGTCGGCCATTTTTTTGTACCATCTTTCGGTCAAGCTGATGACAACGGATTTTCGCGTCATGGGGCATACAATGGCATTTAAAAAAATTCTTATTAGTGCTCATTTACATAGTGTAGAGTGCACATAAGCCGAGAGGTCGGCATTGCTGTGCAGTGTTCTTGAGCTTGCGTTTCTTGGTGTCAGAGCGCGGATATACCATCCTCTAGCCGTTCCATCTGTGTTTTCACCATGATGGCATACAAGCAAACTCCCTCCCTACCCCACCTGTAGTACTATTAGATATCGTTCGACCAGTGCTGCTATCTGCAAAGGAAAATACTGGTTTGTCTTTGTGTCTCATTTTAGCGAATAAAGCCTTAACAGCTAGAACCTATTTCGTCCCGCTGGTTGTGAATCTAGACGCAAGCATTTATGCTGTCCGGCTGCACAACTCCAAGAGACGCACTTGTAGTCTAATATTGTGAAGTGTTCCTTCTGACAAATTTCGTTCACCAGATTTTATGTCAGGCTGGTAATTTTTGCTTTGACAGGTACACTAACGAAAAAGGTTTAGTTCAGCACCATTAGTACATTACGCTTCACTAGTGACAAAAATAAGCATTTCACCATAAGGTGGAGGCCTCGTAAGGCAGAAAAGACAAGCGAACGAAGTCCGGGGGTGAAGCTGTCTTGAAGTTTCCCGCGTTGGCTCGCCGAGATGCTATGAATTTCAACATCATTTACTTAGATCTATACTTATCTGTGTTTTAATAAAGGACTGTATTGCGTTTTGAATAGAGCAGAGGCTCAACCTAGCCAGTTATTAGAACTTATATGTGGCTAAAATGGCCTACATCCCTGAAATAAATACATAAAATTTGTGACTTCACTCTTAGGTGGTGGTACCGAAGTTTCGACATACAATTTAGAAAAGCGCTTGGCGTTCATTTATTAAACAAATAACCTCCGTGTATTTTTCCACCGAATGAGTCGAATTTTGTTTTCAAAAAGTCACAGTTTGGCCAGGAAAACGAAGCATCGATTGCCATAGCAAGTTATTAGACAGCTTTGCGAAATAACCATAGTAGTTATTCGGCCGTATGAACTTGTAAACATTCGCTTACTAACTAAGTTAACAAGCATGATGTCACGCGCACACAAGCAAACATGAACACATCTCACTGGATGACCGCGGACACTCGCTCTCGAAACGCTGGAGTGAGGAAGCGCGGCTACGGCAGCGTGCGAATTGACCTTCGTGCTGCCTCCCGCTTCAGCGCGAACTAAGCGGCGAGAACACAGCGCACTCTAAGCTATCAGCACTCGGCGCACTCCGTCCCCATCGCAGATCGGTTTGAAGATTGGGCCCGCGTGGCCGCGCCCTACGCAGCCGCCGCCGGAGTACGCAATATCGCGATATCATAGCCCTGCTGGCAAAAACGAGCGCTACGAGCAGTTACCGCTTACGGCTTGCTTGCCTTTCGTGCCGCGCCCTCCTCCGCTTCCCTCAGCCCTGCTTCCTTCCTCTGCATAAAAAGCGCAATTTAGAAGCTATAACTTGCACTGCAAGCGCTTACATTACCAACGCGTGCTCTGCGCAATGTTCTATGCAAGCTTAGTGCGTGCCCGTTGTACCTTGAGAGCCGTTCTTTCGCTTCTGTGCATGCCGTGAAAACAAACACTCCGAAAGCAATATTTCATGTCTCATGCTGGTGAAACGCATGTAACGTCCTCAGAGCGCGTGCGTCGAGAAGTTTCGTGTCAACTTTTGGGGGGTGTTTTGTTTTACGTTCCAAAAACAAGACTTATGCCGAAGAAGCAAAGGAGGCCATTTCTTTGTACTCTGAAGATGTTCCCTACCCCAATCGGAGCAGGAGAATGCCGTCAGCGTAGGTGCTGCATCGCGAACAACCGACCACTGAGGCTGCTGCTGTTGCTCCAGAAAGTGTCGTGTCTTAGCTGCGCCGCCATGTCTGGCACAATGATGAATCACCACATTACTCCTGCGAAAAATTAGGCGCCTTAAGAAGATTATGGATCGCAGCTGTCGTGCGAAGAACTGTAGGAGTTTACCTTGATGACACATTGATCGAATGAGTTTAACTCAATTTGTCAACTTGAGAGCCGAGGTGGCGAAGACGAGCCAAGAAAAAGGGCTTCATTAGGAAGTTACGCAGCTTCAAAAAGAAAATGAGGGGCAAATTTTTTTCGTTTTGGGGAACGAGCGTCGTTTTTATGAGAACAGATTTTTTTAGCCCTCTATCCGTCCAGCCAAGTGTCGATTATTTTCAGGCGTAAGGAATGCAATTTTCTTTTGCGTTGCGCGATAACTTCTAGCGAGAGCTCCCAGGCGTCGTCAGGTAACTCGGGCGAGAAAGTTGTGAATGCGCGTGAGCTCTTGCTTGGAGGCGAGTGGTAGAGTGCGCTGTTTGTTTCCAGGCGCTCATGGTTCCCGGAATTCTTTTAACATATTTCATGCAAGGAGATGCCGTTTTGTGTACAGGGAGCAAGAACCATATTTCATTCAAAAGAAACTTAACCAGCAGGAAGCACTAGTGCCATTGAGTCTCGGTTGCGGCGAGCCCGCTGAATATATTATGCTAGGGAGCTGCGCAAAAAAAAAATGAGGAGAGTTCGACCTCCTCTTGAGAAGTCTAAAAGCAGCGCGGGTGCAACAGAAACCTGAGTTGGGCGTTTCCGGACTTTGCTGTTATGGTTGGCACAGGTCGTTCGTTTCGACAAACCTCTGTATTCTTGATAGCGGAGGAATTACGAACAGAACTCATAAATAACGTCTGAAATTTTGCCCCTCTCTGGTGTCAATGGACGGCTCGTATAAGGTGATGGCTCAAATATGTTAAGCTCACATAGGCAACCTAATTACAACTTATCTATTTTTCCTAATTTCGCAGCGGTGTTGCTGCTAAGCAGCTTGCTGCTTGCATTCATTTATTTCGCTTTAAGTATCCACATCTCTCGTAACATATCAGAGATGGACATATCAGACATATCAGACGTAACAGATCAGAGGTTAAAAAAACCGAAGTAGGGGTCAGTTTATAAAAAGGCCAAAAATTGGTAGACTTGATGATTGTGTTTTCATGCGCTGTCGGGGAAAATGAAAAAGAAGTTCTCTTCAATTTATTATTATCTAGGCTTTTGTAAGTTCCTTATTGGGACACAAACTAAAGAAACTGACAGGTATAGATTGCTTGAAAGCAGTATCCAAGCAACAACAATAAAGAGCTTGTAACCATAATATTTCACTAGTTCGGCTATTTGTGCTGAACGCCCGTTTTCGGATAATTTATATAAAGACACATAAAACCAACGAGGATAAGCGCTACTACGAGCTGTTTAATCCTATCAATACACTGCTTATTTATAAGCCCTTTCAAGCGAATGCGTCACCAACTAGTGGTACGCCATATGTGCGGGCAACTAGCCCAGCAGTTAGTCCATCTGAAGCTTCGCTTTGTCATACTTTCAAAACTAAAGCAATAAAGGCGAATGAGCACTTAATTTATAGTAAAAATTATTTTCTCAACACGCTCATTCTGCTTCTGCACTAGCATATACTGTCTATAGGGACGCCTTATGAGACTCCTACAAGAGTTCTCGGATCCCGCCTTGATAAAATAATACAACTTTCATGCAATAAATAGGTTCAACTTGAAGGAATCTGGAGACAAAGAAGAAGTTCAAGCTGCGGTACGTGGTTTAAAATTCCCGCTGTGCGCTTGAGAAAATCTTCTGGTAAATCACGAAGACCGGCTAGGATTATGCAGCGGTATTGTACAGCAATGACGAATAAAAGAGGGACGCACAGTTTGCAGTTTCGACCAACGTCTTCACGTTCGCTTCAGGATTTATTCACATTGGCTGACACATAGCACAACGGTAGACATCGGAAGGCAACCATTGTCTTAAGGGATATTATTTAGACCGCAGTCTTTGCCCACACAGCAGCAAAAACAGGTACGAGGGCTGTCATGGACTATTTGCAGGGCACCGCGTTTGACTCGAGACCAAGAACACCACTCTGTTAGGTGGTTATAGTACATAAGCATCCTTTCTTCCTGGCTTCATCATCATATTCACGACTATATTTTTACCCCTTTCCTCTTCACCCTATGCAGGAGTCCAGAAAATGAAATTGTAGCTCAGGGTGACCTCTCAGCCTTTCCTATAATAAAGGTCTCCTCTTCTTTAGCTCACATTGTTTGACGCTACGGCACCGGATACTCTGCGGCATGCATCATTTCTACAGCTTTCTTCAGTATCGACTGCTGATTCTGTAGATCAATGCAATCAACGAACAGTAGATCAACGACCGAGTCCAGATGTGACACTTCGACGAAATGTCTTCGTTCTAGAGGATATGTGAAGCTCCATGACCACAGCGATAAGCTTGGCCATGTGACTTAAGCTTGTCAATTGACAACCGTCTTTGGACGATCAACCAGCTTCGCTTTAATCACCTTTTGCGGGACATTACAACTGGCACGAGGTACTCTGTATCAGGAGTTTTATCACTAGTCGATCTCCAGTCGCGTTATTTACAAAGCTGTTGCAGTAAGGCTTAAGGGTGAATGGATTTCATGCGCTTTCACTGTAAGAATGACCAGATTTGTATAACAAATCGGTCATTGAGACGCAACAGAGCTCTGCCCGGTGGGACAGGTGCTGTCTTTACCACTGTACTGCAATATCACGAGCGCAATCGAGAATTGAAACGCTGGTGGTGACAACTCGTGACGTTGAGTATAGCCTTAATGCGTTAGAAACTTAGCGGAGATGGCAGTTGTATGGTGACAATCGTCATCATCATCGTCATCATTATTTATTTTACCCTTGGGCCCTTTGTAGGTCATTACATAAGAGCTGGACAAGAAAGAACAAAATCACGTCACAAAACGATAGTAGTAATTAAAAGAACGGCAGTCGTTTTGCACACAAATAAATACGAGACGAGGATAACACAGAACAAAATTTCTATGGTTAATACTGGGTATACCAATATATCAAGTAGTGGGTAATTAAAGCAATCAGGAAGGGTCAATACATAGAGGAGGATGACCGATAGAAAACAAAGCACACGGAAAATTATGTAAAGCAAAATCAATGATTAGCAGTAATTAACATATTGACAGTCAAGCAGACAACGAAATACAAAGGCGGCAAAATAAAGAACAAAATTGCAATCACTTTTACCCGACAATGTACGTATCTATAACAGCAGTAGCAAAAATGAAATATAGAACGTGCAAGACATTAATGAAACAGTGCTACACATAAAGGATCAAATTAAAGAGTGCTGCTAAAAACACTCCAGATTTATGTTTAACACGCTCAAGAACGGCAACTTCTGGAAGACTGTTTCTTCGTTCCATGGCTGTAGGAACGAATGATTTATTTAATGCAAGGGTTGCACCATGAAGATCTTCAATGCTTTTAGAATTAAATAAGCAACGAGGACTTAAAGAGGACAGAAATAGCCGTGTGCCATGCAGATGAGAAAAGTTGAAGTATAACTTGGGGAACAGGCTGATCCGTGCCATTCTCCGTCTAACTTCTAATTTGGGTTAGCTCAAGAGTTTAATTAATATGGAAACGCTGTGATGCCTACGACGAAAGGCGGGCAAAGGTGTCGCAGGTATAGCTCACATGAGAGTAGGGAACACAAGACTGCTACTTTTCTGCGAGATTCAGTTCTGTGAAGTCTCTTCGTTACGCAAAGCTGTATTTATACGAAAACACTTCCCATTCTACACTTTCTATTTAGGTGACCAAGTATTCCAGTTTATCTCAAATGTCACGGCTATGCAACTCTGGAGTTAATAGTGAGCGTGCGAGCGGGCTACCAGGACGGGATAGGATGGATGGCACACAGCCTGTCGCGCCAATTTCGAGGCCATCCATCCTGTTAATACTAATGGCATAGTTGTGTGACGGGCTCCGAAGACTAACGCACTTTATAAGTGAAATTAAGGGTTAAATTGCCGGCATAGTTTCAGGGCTACAGCTCTGCCTGTAGCTCGGAACATTTCTCCTCCTCCTCCTCTCGACACATTTATTTGTTTCTGTTTTTTTTTTCGGTGGGGGGAGGCAGATGAGAGGGGATAATGTCTAGGGTACTTTACTTCCTGACGCAACAGGCACATTAACTTTGCCTCCTAACCAACCATGCCTAGACAGCGGCCTCAAGCAGCAGGACATCTCTGCTTCGTAGAACCTTTCCGACGGGCAAGAAATGCCATCCATGTGAGGAGGGACAGAAACTTTCATTTGCTTTGGAGCTGGCGCGTTCAGAGGCACAGTCAAGAGAGAATGGGATAGCAGACATGGTCCAGGCTTCCAGCCGCGCAAGAATGTGGGCAAGTGATGCTGACCGGCTGGCATCCAACTCATGCATGCATGGAATGCGTTTCCTCTCGGACTCGAACGGAGAGAAAAGAAAAAGGGAGAGATGAAAGTGGAGTGCTGTGTATAGCACCACGAGAACGCGCTCTCCCTACTTCGCTGACGTCACGAAAGACGTCATCGGTAACTTCGTAAGCTAGCACGCGGGTGCCGTTTGCATGTAGGTAATTGTGTAGGAGGTTTCTTTCTTTGTGTTTCCCGACAAATTCCTGTCGGGCTCCAATAAGTTTAGACGCAGAAATACTATTTATGGATGTCTACCAGCTATTATATTGAAGAGTATATGGACAGGCAGAAAAAAGTGCAGTCTTCTGGGGCCGAATTCGCTAAGCTGCGCGGTTCGTAGGCAATTTCTTAGCCAAAACGTTCTTACGCTAAGATAAGGGTGCAACCGAAGTGGCAGCGCATTTAACTTATGGCGTTGTATGAGCGGAAGCTTAGCTAAGATTAAATGACAAGGAATTAAAGAAGCGCGATCAAATGGTACCAAGATCGCACATCACGCATCTGTAGGTGAGGCTATACTCTTACAGCAAATCACTGCACATCCTTATTCGACAGCTACCTTTTCCGGGCGTCTGCTACAGCGCTCGCCCGATCACCGCACCACCGTCAAAAAAATGGCAGTGGAAGTGTAACGCATTCTTCTCGCATTTTTGCGAGAGACAGGACTGATGGACACACGGAGACATATTTGGTGCAGAAAGGAACGCTCAGTTGGAGAAATTCCCGGTCAGGTCTGCCTGGGTCACCATGCCGGTGGCAACATCACCACCCATATATTACAAAGCGACTAAATGTCTTTATTTCGATACTGATTACGGAAAAGAAAACAAAAAGAGCAAACTGCATAATAAATAGTTATTATAGCCTCAAGGTCTGCAGACATACATATCGGACTTTGGTTACCCTGCCTGCAACTTCTAGTTTGTTTACGCTGCTTACATAGTTTGTACTCCTCTCTCTTTCTAATGCCTTCCCTTTCAAATGTACATGGTATAGAGAAGCAGGGGTATACCTCTTAACCCCGTACTTTCAAAATATCACTTAGCCTGTCACGCTCTATTAATTTGTTCCGTCACAAGGACCGTTCAGGGATCTAAAACTTTTCGGCACTTTTCCTACAAATTATCAAATTTTCTGCCACATTACATAGCAATGGTCCTACATTCCACCCGGTGTATGCAGGACAAGGGTGTCCTTACTGGCATATTTTGGTGCCTTTCTGGTTATGTCGCATTAAACAAGGATTGTTGATAATTTGAGGGGCAAATTAAGCATAGTATAGTAATCTTCTTGTGCCAACTTCTGCTTTGTTTTGATAAGGAGACACCCATTTTTGTAAATAATAATAACAATATTAATGCTACTAATGATAACAAATGGTGCACAGATGAAATCCAGAACACCGATCCCAGCGTTCTACTTATGTGTTAGAGAGAAAATCAGCAGCCCTTTCCCTGTCGAGAAAATGGGGGTAAGCGAAGGTTGTCGTGTGTGTGCATGACCTACTACTTTTCCTTCCCTTTCCTACTACTGTTCTTTCCCTTTCGTACTACTTGTCCTTCCCTTTCATTCAACTTTTCCGTCCCTTTCGTGCAACTTTTCCTTCCGCTGCGTTGTACGATTATCTGCTCGTCGCTGTTGTCGCTTGCGTTCGATGTCTCGAGTTTGCTCGGCGGCGTGGTTAGCGGCATTGGCTCGCTATTGCCGCTAGGGCTTGTTTGAAATTAAAGTACTTCACAATTAAATCTGTCCGTCACGTAGGACAATGAATGACTCATACTCCCTTGAGCAACGGCTCACACCCCCGTAAACGCGGCCTCCACATTACGACGACAGAACATAAGTGAAATTCTTTTACGGGACATTATGGTGTGCGTCCTTTCTGACTTTAAGTTTAATTCACGGTAACAATATATATATATATATATATATATATATATATATATTGGTTGACAGCGAAGATGAAAGCCTGCTGCCCACACCGTAATTGTATAGCGCATGGCTTACCCATGCACATCGGTAAGCAGTGTGGAAGAGAAAGATGAAAACATGACAGAGACAGGAAGATAGAGGGTGCTCGGAGCTCTGCTGGCATAACATGCTGTGCGAACACGGACGTAAACAAGATGTTAAAAGACATAGCTTCTGCCAAACACGTTACGTCTAAGACAAGACAAGCCATTAGCGACCACCCGGTCGTTTTTATGCCGGTGCGTCTCGTTAGGCCTACAGTCGCCAGAATCGCAGAACGATCTCAGAAATCGGAGTAGATATGCGCTCACTAGTAGCGGTCCAGGTGAGTTTAAATGAAGAAAAAGCTCATTTCAGCAGTTGCTGGAGATCAGCGATATCGAGAGCATAGCCATCACAGTAAATCACGCAGAAGCACGAGCCACATGTGCTGCATTCTTTGACAATGGTATTTCTTAGTGTACGTAAACATTATGCACGTTAAGCGCACCATATAACGTACATGTACGTTAAAATAGCGTATACTTACGAAGCAGGAAGTCAATAACATGCATGCGCAATGAGGGCGTCGTTATTTGTTTACGTACGTAGTGCGTTTTCGTTTGCCGGTAAATGCTCTCTTAAATGTCCTATTATTCCGCGTTTCAATTGTCTACTTATCCTTTCTGACATACTTATACTCTTTGTCAGACATCAGGTGCAATGCTGTGGAAGCTACGCAAGATGTTCGGTGAAGGAAATTTTTCGTTCCTCTCGTTTCGTCAATGCATCGCAGCGAGTCAACGCCATTTACTCGCGCGAGCATGCACCTGACGCTACCGCAACAGGATGTAAATATAAAAACTCGAAAAAGAAATACAACGAAGCAAATGTATATAAAACAGCGCATTATAGCAGCCGCATGCCGCGTTTTATTTGTTTCGATGACATGAAACGTTTTCCATTCAATACTGAGCATAGTATTAAAAACAGCTTTGGGCAACTGGGGTACAAAAAATCATGAGCCATTTCACTTTGTGAAGGTGGACGACGTGCGAAGCTGCTCAGAACACGACACAGAGGTGACACAGAATCTTGAACAAAGGTACGAACACATTTATTGTCTTGATCGGTGGTCATCCGGACGATAGATACGCACAAACATTCTCGTATTATCTCTGTTATTATTATAATAATTCCATCATATTCGCGTATAGTCCGGACTCCCGAGAAACAACACGCCTACGAAGAGCAACGGCAGGAACAGAGACTGGAATGCAGTCGTCGCCGGTGGGCGGCAAATATCACCGATGAAGGTCGTGCAAAAACACCAAGCACGTGCAGGATGTCGCTCTTCGTAGGCGCGATGCTACTCTGGAGTCCAGACTATACGCGGCATCCCCATTACGACGAGAGAAGACAAGTGAAATTCAAAATGGAGAAGGGCAACTTGTGTTTCTGCATTTTTATATACATTCGCGTGGGCGACGGGACCAGTGCCCCGAGTGGTAGGAGGAAAGTAGACACGCGTGACGTTTCGATGGCATCGCCACCACGGGAGAGCGGAAGGAAATGAAACTAGACACGCAAGTGTTTGGAACGTCGACAAAGAGAGGCCTGTGCGAATGCGTAGACATGGCCGACACGGGTCGGCCTTTCGGGCTAAGATCCGATCGTTGCATCTGTTCTTACCCTTATGCATGGGACCGCTTTGGGCTCCAGGTGTGACAAGGTCCCGAGCCAACCGCGCGGAGTCCACAGAGGTATCTGCCATTGTGCTTGGACCTTTTCTGCACAATCACCAGGATCGGTCGATATTTTGAATGAAGCAGAACAAAAATGCACGGAACCCTAGCCATAAGCAGCTTCGCTTTAAAACATTCTAGTATTTTTTTTTCGAAAGCTTGCCCTTAGGCATAATACAAAGTACACATTCTACTATTTATAAGTGTGAACGAAGCCACTGCAAGAAGTCTCTCTAGCCTCCACAGCGTTGTATCGGATGCATGAAATGGAGTGTAGTGTGCAAAAAAAAAAATCGTCAGCACTCACACTTTGTGAAGATGGAGGATAACCTAAGCCCATCACCATCACAACCAATGGACGGTATACGTACCCGTCCACAGTGCTGAACGCAGGCCAGTTTTTCCTTGATTAAAGATTCCTTACACGAAACGCAAACTCTAAATTCGCCAACGTCTTCTCTACTAGTAGCGTAATGTTCATTCAACACTTCCAAGGCATTATGTCGCTGTTCGCCGGAGCGGATCACATTGATGAGGGACAAGTTGTTGTCGAACCCCAAACGCTTGCGTTCTATGTCTCGAGTTTGCTCGGCGTCGTGGTTAGCAGCATCCGCCCACAAATGCCGCTTACGATTATTGAAAATGAAATCGCTTTTAAAATTAAATCTGTCCGTCACGTAAGACAATGAATGGCTCATACCACCTTAAGCAATGGCTCACACACCCGTAAACGCGGCCTCCCCATTACGACTACGGAAGTGAAAGTCTACGCTGGAATGATAAGAGGCAACGGAGCCAGCTACGGAAGAAGACAATGACGAACACCGCGGGAGCAATGGCACGAGCGCGTTCGCGCGTTTGCGCTGACGAGCGCCAACGTGCCAGCTGTGGAAGACGACGACGATGCTCGAGCCATTGCGGATGATGATAGTTTTTTCGAACAGACAAGGCCGTTCACGCTAGACATAAACAAGCCTCGCTTGTAAAAAAAAATCACAGCATATCCACGGGGTGAATGATGATGAGTGGGCGAAGCTCCGGAGGTAATCATCGGATCTCCCGCTTAAGGGGACGCTAGCACAAACGCGTTAGAAACGTGCAGTACTCTCTAGTAAGGGGGAGCGGCCACAGCGTCTTACGCAGCCATTTACACATGCCGGAACATGCACCGCGTTTGCCGACGCCATCACATGACTGCTGAGAGAGTATACCCCCCGTATTCATAAACGCTCCTCGACTTGAACTTGACTTGCCACCGCCTTGGGCAGCGCGTTCGAAACGCGTTGAAAGTAAGGCGGAGAGGCCACAGCGTCTTACACCAGCTTCTTACACGGGCCGTAACGCGCTAGAAACGCGGCCTTTCGTTAATGCTGGGTATTTATTGCCATCGTGGTGCGTGTGTCAAAGTGCGCTTCGTGGCGTAGTGGTTAGCGCCGCGCGTTCGGAAGCAAGGGGTCCCTGGTTCGATTCCGCGCTACGGACACAACTTTCGGAATTTTTTTTTCATAAAACGCCGGAAGCATTCTCCGGAAGCCGGAAGCTGGCTTCCGGAACCAGAAGCGGTACCGGAAGCGGAAGTCCGCTTCCGGTTATACTATATGTATACATATATATGTATATATGGGTATACATACATATACGGACACACAACGCCATCTATTGAGCAATTCATAAAACTAGACGTGGCTACCTACTACGACGGGGACGAACGGGTGCCGCTATGAGGAGCTTCGCCCCTAAAACTTGACGTGGCTACCTACTACGACGGGGACGAACGGGTGCCGCTATAAGGAGCTTCGCCCCTAAAACAATGAGCGTTTCAGATGGAGGCTATCTCTAGCAAAGTACTACAGCGCAATGAATAGCATTGTCCGAATTATTTTGTGTGAAACGGCCTCAAAATATTTACAAGCAGTTAATTTTGTTGCATAATAAACTAACAGCCTTATTTCAACCGTGAAGACATTTATAAAAAAATTATGTGCTTTAGGCATCATTGAAATCTGCTTAGAAATTTTGAAAAAATATCGCGAGGCGTTCAGGGCAATTACGGAGGTTACCATAGCTATTAAGTTAATCATGTAATACAACTTGCGGCAGATATGTATACAAATTACTAATTTCTCGTTCTTGAATGAATGATTTAGTAAAAACTGTTGCATTGTTTGTAGTGATCAGAAACTGTAAAAAAATTGGTGTGGTTTAGCTTTGGTTAACCCTGGTTGATAGCGAAAGCTTCACTGCCCTGGCTAGGCACATTGTCGAGCTGTGGCCGAGGTGTGGTTTCGCATTGATATACAGACATGTTTGCAAGGAATACAGTGTTTATTCGTCATTTTTTATGCCTATGAAGACACTGCGGTGATCAGTAATGTAGTGAGACTTGGTTGCAACTCGCCTCCGGGGCCAACTCTACTCGGCCAATGGCGGCAATGTCTCTTTTCAGGGTTCCGTAAAGGCCTAAATATAGTCCGATGTAGCGTGAACGCGTGCACACGTTATGTCACGTTGGCGAGAACAACAGCGGCTATAGTGCGACCGATGGTTCGACGTACTGGCCCCGCCAACGTAACCGGACGCGCGGCCAATGTGCTCCGACGCGCCTGGCGTCTGATGACGCTCGCCCGCACACACACACACACACACACACACGCACACACGCACACGCACACCGATAACATCGGACTATAAACGCGCCTTAGTGCTCTCTTGTGGTTTGACCTCTAGCTCTCAAGTTGCAAACTGTTTAATCGCGACGGCTGCCCGAGGTAGCGCAATGAAGCTTTCGCTTCAAAAGGGGAAAAAGCAGACAACAGATTTGTGCGCCCTCGCAGAATCTCAACTTTCGATCACTTGCGATAAGCATTTCACTAGCATAAAATTAAACCATGAATTTTAAACCACTGCCTGCATATGACTCTCGTTTATACCTTGCACGCATATAACACCTCCAAGAAGTTTCTTTACCAACTTTTTACGAAGACTGTATTCATTACATGCGGATTTGTCAGTGTCCCCTCGCCTATTTTCGTAAAACTTCGCCTCGGTGGCATTTATAGTTCCCCAAGGCAGCTGGCTAAATTACTCATCATTTGCAAAACGCAATAAGAACGCTTCGGATAGGCTACGTAATTTACTGCAACGTTCTTAGACTACTTCGACGGCGCCTTTGATCTCCGCTGCCGCCTTTGCGTTTTCTCCAAGACTGTCACGCAAGGACACAAGACCACCTTCAGGCGCTCCTACTGTATTTGCGATGAATATTCTCTGATGCCCGCACTTGTTCAGTCGGCCCACTTATCCCAGTACACATGTTCAAGGCATCAACTTCTGCCAGCAGGTTTTCAACGTCGGAGACACTGGTTGCAGTTCGTAGTAGATGCTTATGGTGCTTGTTGTAACCATTTATGACACATCTTCCGCTCTCTTTTATGACCACTGTTTTGGTAACTTGTAGCTGCTCTGCCACGAGCTGACGCGTGTAGAAAACACCGCACGTTTTGCAGTGGTTTCGTCGTCAATGAATTCGAGCCTCGTATTCTTCGTAGGCCGAGTCACAGGTCGTCAAATCGTCGAATCTGACACCAGAAGCATGATAATCAGACGGGCACGGAGGCGGCGTCTCTTCAGCACTGTCTACGCACGTGTCGCTCGCACAAGCTGCACGTCACTGCAAGTTTCGTTGAGCGAAGCGGCCGAACCATGCGGTCTCGGTCTCGGCGGCTTCCACCTGCACGCCAACCTTGGTTTGGAGATTCGCTCGGGAAGGCCAGAAAATAGGCGAGGGATAGCGACGGGCGCTAGCTCCCATTTGCCATGCGGAATTAGCAATTCCCTTCCATTTACAATATGTCTGTACTACTTAACAATGCCTTCAGCCTCGAAATGACGCTCGCATACCTTTGATGTGCCAGTGAGCCGCCTGTCCTTTCGATGCAACGCCTGCTCCCACCTTCTGAATTATGTTGGGTTTCGGGGGGGTGCGAAGAAGTGGTGTCCAGCAGCATCGTTACTATATCCGCTTGTGCAACCTCGCGCAAAACAAGAAGGCATACGGGAACGTTTCGTATTGTCAGCCAATGCGCATGTCACCAGAACAAGGCGAATTACATCACAGTCCGCAGCGACGCCATCCAGCGTTCGTATCACTAGAGTGTACTAGACAATGTACACTCTAGTATCACAAACAGTGCAAATCGGGCGTCGCGCGCTGCAGCTGCGGCAATGAAGAAAGACGCGACCACAGCGCCACTAGTTCGCGCGACCGCCGTACCAGCCACCTTTCACGCGGAGCTCCGAAACTGAAGTAGTCTAAGAACGTTGATTTACAGCTCAGGCCATAATTAGTCCACATATATTGAACTTCGTCTATGGAGTACCATAACGTGCCCCTTATTTTCGCCAAATATAGAAAAGTTGCTTTGTTTATTTTACTGTGGAAATCGCAGAAACATAATATTGACTTCCTATTAACGGATTAAAATAAGGAAAAAACGGCATCAGTAAATACTTATAACGCTTCCTATTATGCGTAAACTTTCGCAGCACATTCACCTAAATTTACCGCCATTTCCGCGAATTGTAAGCTCGATATAACGTAAAGGTTTTTCCCGGACATCTGTAAAACAAAGCCTAAATTTACGGTATAACGCTTTTGAGCGCTTTCTAAAACTGTTTTTTTTTTTTACAAACACTAGTATTGATCCAAGCAAATTTAACTTCACACAAGAATTCGCGATGCTGTTTGCGCGCACGTTCGCAAATTTGTCACTAGGTCTAGTTTGAGGTCTTCCGAGGACAGTAAACTAAATTTTGCGCCACTCGTCAAATACGCTCACAACGCTACAGTACGCTTGCAAATTAAATTATTGCGAATGCCAAAAATAGCCGGGTACTTTGATGTTTGCCAACAGATGGCTCATATTGTTCTGTTTAATTTTATGTCGTATATACTAGTTGCTTTATTTAGTTCCCCGAGACCACCTATAGGAAACGTCGTTTGTAAAGCATTAGAAATAGGGACGCCATGAGGGTTCAGTATTTATTTTCAAAGCTACTAAATTACTTTAAAAACACATAATTTTTAACCGTTACAATTCAATGCTTTGGTGTACGTCATTCATGGCCCCCATTTTATTTAAACAAGGAATTGCGGCCGGTTATGTTCCTCGCCGGGAAGGGGCAAATTTGATAAGGACTTCATATATATAACGTGCTAAAACAGGCCATAAACGACGCGATAACAATTTTCGTTTGTCCCCCAAATTAAACAACAAACTTAAAGATTTGCCTACATATGAATTGTAACATCTCCGACATTTCAGCAAAATATAAACTCTACGACTTATTTATTTTTCAGAGAACCGCTGTAAAATGTTTCAGACAGCAAAGATGGCGCTTGTCAGTGTAAGCGAAAGTGAAACACTTCTAGAATACTGTTCCCTTTTCTTAGCTTGAGAGTGTGTCAGGATAGTTTGTGCTTAGTCAGTTTTCACACAGAAACAGAAAAATTACACTTAAAAAATTAGCTTAGCTTGCACTGGAGGCGCAGTGCTAGAGAGACAGCGGAGCTGATGGGCACCTAGATAGTCCTGCCTCTTGAGCTAGGCTACAAGCAGCCCAAGTCATCCCCAGCATTTTCCGAATTGATTGATTATTGATCGATTACCAATCCGCTATTGATTGGCTATTGATTGACTATCGCAACGTATTGGCCACGCATTTGGGCTAGGCTATGCACTTTAAGTCATCCCCAGCATTTCCCGGAATTTATTGATTATTTGTCGATTATCGATTAGCTATTGATTGATATTTTGTCTGTTCCGCTTGACAAAGACGGTTTGTAGCAGCCTCTTCGGCTCGACGGGCTGGATTATTTGTCGATTATCGATTAGCTATTGATTGATATTCTGTCTGTTCCGCTTGACAAAGACGGTTTGTAGTAGCCTCTTCGGCTCGACGGGCTGGATCGGCTCGACGTCTTCCAGCATATTCCAGCTTGGCAACACGCGGCCGCTCTTCATACGCGGTCTCTTCTTCCGGAGTTGGTTTAGGTCTACCCATGGCGAAGCAAAAGCACAGCACACGCTCCCGACATGAAAACTGGCGGTATAGCGCGCCGACCCCGAGCTTTATACTATCGCTGACATCACGACCAAGCTCCACCTCCACATCTGTTGCCGCATGGCATCCCGGAAGACGTTGCGAAGCGCACGCACGCCGCGTACTTTGGTTGTTACCAGGCTCGGCTCTTGCCAAATGGGGCTCCTGCGAGGCGAGCGCAATGTCAAGGCAAGCGGGCGGATCTTAGCGGAGTGGAGAGCAGGTGACGCGCAGTGGGCGGAGTAGGAGCAGGCAGGTCGATGGAGCTTGGCGGAGTAGGAAGAGGTGTTTTCGAACGACGAACACGGTTTTACGTATAGCTTAAACAGCTTCGCTGTTAAAAGAGTGACACGCACACCTATGACGTGTAGAAGGATTGTGAGTATGTGAGCTGGTCAAACTACTGCGACTCAGCCTTCACCTGAACTGTCGTGGAATCACGGATGCACTCGACCGATATTTAGAGGCCCCTACGACTTTTGTGTTTTAACGCCTTACTCTTGACTTGACATTCGCATCGCTCTTTGCCGTCTTTTCGAAGAGCGAAGTCTGATTACTTGTTCCCGCGTGGGAATCGCATGTCTCGTGACTTCGTTTCTCTTAACATTTCACTGATAGAAAGCAAATCTTCTCAGTAGAGTACCTGCCATTAACGCTCTAAAGATGTCATAAGTGTCAGTCATCTGAAGTGGCACTCAAATTTGACTTACTCAGGAAACTCAGCCTAAAGTAACTATCAATGTTACAACGAGGATGTCGTTAGAGCCAATGTTTCGAGAAGAGGACTTCACTTCGTCAGGACAGACGAAAAATTTGGAGGACGCTTAATCTACGCTTTCAAGAGTGGAACGCGATGATAGCATTAAAATATCCCTGACTGCTTCTTACGCTTCCCGCCAACTGCAGGTTATGCAACCTAAATGGTTACCAGGAAACGCTGGCGCCGAACGCTATGCACGAAGGCGAGCTTTCTGGTAGAAACGCGGCCTCTTACGTGGGCCGATCTCGGAGATAATGCACAACCGCGCCGAAAAATTTACATCGTTTTCAGGTTTCCGTCATTGTTTCGCACTTTTAATATTTCAGTCTGAGAAGATTTAACATCGACACCGAGACCGACGCCGACGCTGAATTTTCTGCGATACGGGGCCCTTAACACTGTCGCGTTAATAATGCCAAAGCCAAGTCCTATTCTCGACACACTGGCTCCAGTGACATTGCTTGTTAGGCAACTGTTCATCACTTCAAGCCTCCATCTTCAGTGATCCTCTTTGTTGTTAGGCGCTCAATCTGAATATGCGACGAATGTTTAATGTCATTCACTCATCCTGCTAGTTGAAAGAACTATTATTGGTAGTCATAATTTACTCATGGATTACTATTTATCTTTCATTCGCAGGAACTACAAAACAGGAGTGATTTGGAACTTCCCAGCGGGTCGAGGCAAGACAACGTCCAAACGGTGGGATGAACTACGCGATTTTGAATCTCGCCGTTGCCAGCGCTCTTTGTATGCATTGCAATATTACACTGCGCTTTAGGATAAGTACATGAATTCAACCAAACAGGCTGCTAGCTCTTGAATGCCAAAAAAGAGTGCACATGTAATAATAATAGTGGACCACTGGCCCAATGATGAAGCGCAATAGACTCTGTGGTCAACGAATCTGGTACCTCCGAGCTTCGTATACTTATTCAGCTTGTGCTTAACTACGGTGAATTCACTTCATTGACAGATACGAGATAGAAAAAGAAATTCAACAAGAGGGGACACTCGGCGAAAACTGGCAACAGGAAACACGTCACGCTAGTATTGATGCCGAACGGTATCTACCGCAAGCATAAAAAAAGTGAAATTAAGTTAACAGACATTGTTTTATTTTTTTTATTCTTTACCGCGAAAATTAAAATGTTTTGCGTGTAAATGAACTGATACTTTGCGACCTATTTTTCTTGCGTTACCTAGCGACAGGCCAATGACGCGCCAGATGCATGCGTAATGTGCCAGACACTCCACCGAAGCGAGCGAGTATGGCTGCGCGTGTGAGCGCTCGCCTGTTTGGCGACCCGTCTGTCTCCTTTGTTTTGTTTTTTTAACGTAGCCTGGTTCCTTGGGCTCCCGGCGTATTCTTGCGTTGCTTCTGCACTAGGAAATGGCACCACTGCACTATTGGACTACGGCAAGGTGAGAAATTTTGTTTCACAGTCTACGACGCAATTAGGCTTACGGTGCGGGACCGAGACTTATGACGCAGTTAGCCAAAAGCAGCTCGGCCGTCCGGGCACAGCTAATTTGAGTTAATGAATCGTGCTAGGACATGTTTCCGACGCTTCCTGGGAGATTATTGTAACTTATTTCGGTTCTGTTAAGGGACACTGGCCGCACAGGGCGCTGTCACGCAGTTAGCGATAACCAACTCGGCAGTGGTGACAAAGTTGGTTTGGCGTGTAATGAATCTTAGGGAGACAGTGTGTGAGGGTCTTTTTTATTACTTTTTTTATTTTATTTTTTGTGGCCCCGCAACAACATATACCCTCTTTCGGTACTCACGCTTGTTGAAAACGTAATGAGCGATTGCCAAGCGTGATAACATGGGAGTGTGTTGCTGGTGCCTGCAGAACGCGCACAAGATAACGCCAAGGAACATAACAGAAACTCGTAATTCGAAAATTCCGTCTTCTAAAGCACTCGAAACTAGGCTTTTCACCCGCGCATTTGTCTTGAGTGCGAGTAGAAGGCATTCTGCGAGCGTCTAGCATGGTCCGGCTGGGAGCCTCTGTTGCGTCCATCTCTACATGTGTACCTAGCGTACCATCGCGCCACCTGAGACCAAGTTTCGGAAACGTGAAGTCGCCCGTGTATTTGTGCTAATGAAGTGCAGGAAATAATGCCCGGGAATGGGGGAATGCTTCGAAATCGGATGTTATCATATTTTATGGCTTTGTTTGGGATGAGTCAGGTATTTTCGACGCCATGTATGTAAAATCAAATTGCTTTTGTTTGTAATGCCGCCCTATCACCACTTTCGCACGTTTCGCCTCTACACTCACTATTCCTATGTCTAAATACCAAAATGGCAAATGCTTGTAATTTACTTTTTTTTCAGCTGATGCCGTCTGGTGGAGCTTCGTACGGGAACTACTGCTTACCTGGGGCAACAGCGTTGGATGAAAATGCACAAAAAGCCTAGAACGAGCATTTATATAAAGCAAAATAAATATTTCCTCATTTCACAAGGTGTCTTGCATCTACTTTCTGGAATTGTACGTGGCACAGATTCGATGGGGCTTGACAAGATCGTTCGCAATCATGTTTACCAAATAATAAACCGATTCCGCACTGAGACCGCGCAAGGTTGAGCAAAAAAACAAAACAAAAACAAACAAACATGGGTGCAGCCGGCGTACCGCGTGCCCGCTGGCGTTTAAAATGCGCGCGCATAATGCCGTAACATGAAGCGTATTTCAGGTATTGATGCCGTCCACTTGGCGCGCTGCAGTCAATTCGGCGGCTTGGCGCTATGTGAGTGTCCGCTCTCGTTGAATTCCTTTCTCTATAAGGATACGAGTAGAGTCGAAAGTGAACTTAAATACAGGGTGAGCATACGCTCGGGTAAAACAGTGTCCGCAATTTTCATTTTATTTTAATACCATCAGTAGAAACTTTTTTTTCCTAAACAATAGTCGACGGTCAGCTCAACAGAATAAACAGGGAGGCTTCCGTTATAAGCCCTGCTTAATCGAAATACCCACGAAATGAATAAAGCAGGTCATAGTGGTTAAACTTTCATGTGTTTAACACAATTTAAAAGACTGCTGAAAGCTTTTCGACAATTTACGTGACAGTGGTATTATTTCCAAGGCAATGAGGATGGTGAATCGTGCAGTTTTCTCGCTTACGATGCAAGTGGCGGATCTTGGAGAATCGCAAAATTATGACGGGCCTCACAATTCGACTGCTTTAAATAACTCCTAAATGCTAGAGAGGAGAGAGAAATAACATTTATTAGCACGCGTCAAAAAGGGTGACGGGAATCCGAGGCGCAGCTCGGTTCTTAGTCATGTCCTTTCCCTCAGCCGTCGACCGGAATCTCTTGGATTTCAGCAGTGGCCAGGGCGACATAAATGCTAGAAGATAAATGAAAATAGCACTTGCTTCGCAAAAAATATCGAGAAAAATGAAGCTCAAAGAACTATAATTAATCATTTTAGCAGCGACACCGCTAAAAAGGAAAGCTCAAATTCGTTTGCAGCAAAACATAACAGTCGTCCGCCAGTGTACAAAAAATATGATCATGACTAAGTTGCGTAGCTTCTTATTATAGGTTGATTTGTCGGTTTTTAAATTGAACTTTGTGTTTGCTGCACTTCGCATTCATGTAGTATCTGAACAAACGATTGACGAAATTAAGGTTCACGAAGTGCATTCCGTATTTGTATGTTGCCTCGGAAGATCGTTATGCATCTGTTGAATTCGTTGTCCTTGCAGGGGGTTCTTTCTTCCAAATTTTATTTTAATGAGTAGGTATTCTAGGACTACTTCCCGTGGAAATCTTTCCCTCCGTCAGTCTGTACGTATGACACGAAGCGCTCCATAGGTATACATCGGGTGCAGTGGCGGTATATATTGACGCGAAATAAGTTGGCACGTGGTGACACTGGCCCCTTGAGGCGAGAACGACGAAGTTCGTGGTTGCGCGCGCGCACTCCGAGGTCCAGCCATTATTAAAGGCTGACGTGTTTTTTGCCTATCTGTTGCTGGTGAACTATTCTAGCTGTACTAGCTGGGTGACATTTCTGGTGGAGGTGCTGGGTACGGTCGATGTTAAGATCTCTGGAGCGTACCCCAGACCTAAGCCCGACGAGTTACGTACGTACGTACCAGCCGACGTCTCCAGGTCCTCCAGCCACAGCACGGCCTGCTACCCGAACGAAGTAGAATGACGAACCAACCACCTCCTGCCGCTACTGCAGCATCACACGTGGTCGTCAATCAGATCCGGACGCCGAATCACTTCCACGGGAGTGCTTCAGAGGACTCCGACGACTGGCTTGACCATTTTGACCTGGTCGCCAACGTCAACGACTGGACCCACGATCGTAAGCTTCGATACGTGTACTTCGCTCTTGAAGATTCCGCTAAAATATGGTTTGAGAACCACGAGGCGACACTGACGTCATGGGAAGAATTTCGTCGGCAGTTCATCAATGCCTTCCCCAGGGCGGACAGGAAGGAGAGGGCGGAGTTAGCAATGAAGTCGAGAATGCAAGGTCCGAATGAGCGAGTGATGGCGTACGTAGAAGACATGAATCGGCTCTTCAGACGTGCGGACCTCTCTATGACTGAAGCAAAGAAGGTGCGCCACCTAATGCGCGGCGTCAAAGAGGAAATCTTTGCTCGTCTCATTTGAAATCCGCCGACGACAGTGGCAGAGTTCCACGAGGAAGCCACCACCATGGAAAAGGCCCTTCAACAGCGGGCCAGGCAATACAACCGCGACGCCGTGATTTCAAGGGAGCTCTCTGCCGTTACCCTCGGCAACGACGTCGGCGCCTTGCGAGAACTCATCAGGGCTGTCATCAAGGAAGAACTGCAGAAGCTGCCGACGACCGCTGCCTCTGTGGGACAACTTTACATTGCGGAAATGGTGCGCGCCGAGGTCCGACAGGCCGTCCATGTTCCTGAACAGTACGAGGCACCAAAGGAGAGACCGCGTCCTGAAACGAGTTACGCAGAAGCAGTACGCCATCCACCACCCTCAAGCGCGTATAGCATGGTACACCCCGCTCAGCAATTGGACGTTAGCTTCAGGCCTCGCAGCACACCGCACATCGCCGAAGCAAGAACTAGGAAGAGCGACGTCTGGCGCACCGCAGACTACAAGCCCCTTTGTTACCATTGTGGCGAAGCCGGGCACATCTACAGAATGTGTCCTTATCGTCATGTGGGGCTCCGAGGATTCGCCCCAAATGCACCCGCTCACCAGGTCGTCCACGACCTGGTTAACGGCCGCCCGAAATAGAGAGTTTCGTCGCGAATTGTCGCAATGGTGATCAACGATGGCACGAGCCCCGTTCGTCGTCTCCTACTCGTTACAGGTCACCATCACCAAGCCAAGCCTTCTCTCGCAGCGCTCTCAGACGCCGCTCGCCTAGCCCGGCGGCTCGGGAAAACTCAGTTCAGCGACCTCCGGAGGTGAGGTCGCTGACGTCGGCTGTGCGCAAGACCCTCCACTACGACGACAACGACGAAAACAGAACGACGCAGACGTACAGCCGCAGTCAAACACCGTACGAGAGGTAATAACGTCGAACATTCCCGTCACCGTAGACGACGAAGAAATAACAGCGTTAATCGACACTGGAGCGGACACCTCAGTTATGAGCATGGACCTTGCCTGCAAGCTGAATAAAGTCTCTACCGAGTGGACTGGGTCGCAGATTCGCACTGCAGGAGGCCATCTGTTAACCCCGGTAGGAAGATGCACCGCGCGAGTGAGCATTCGTGGGTTTACGTACCTCGGAGATTTCGTTATCCTCCCAAGCTGTTCGAGGGACCTAATTCTGGGAATGGACTTTCTGCAGGCTAATGGAGCCGTGATAAACTTACAAAAGTCGCTGGTAACGTTCTCAACGGCGCAGGCCTTAGCAGGGAGCAGCATTGACGACACGTATGTCAACTTGAGGATTGTCGACGAGAACATCACGGTGCCGCCCAGGAGCAGCGTAATGACCCTCGTAACCTGCGACGCATTCGACGACTATGAGGGTATTACCGAGGCAAATATCCCGCTGTTGCTCGAAAGACACATCTGCATCGCCCGGGGCCTTGTTCGAATACAGAATAAGTGCTCACAAGTTTTGTTGACAAACTTCAGCCATGAGTATCACCACGTCCCTCAAGGTACAGCTGTGGCCTTTCTAAACGACATTGCTGACTTCTCCGACGTCGGCACGTTACAAGTGACTTCACCGGATGCAACAACTCACGCCAGCCTGAGTACCCGCGTCCACATTAATGCTGACTTAGCAGATGTACAGAAGGATCAGCTACTGGGCCTAGTGACAGAATTCTCTGGCTGTTTTTCCACAGAATCTAAAGTCCAGCGCACCTCCATTACGCAACACCGGATAGTTACAGAGGAGTCGGCGCGGCCTGTACGTCAGCACCCTTACCGCGTATCACCTATGGAGCGGGAGGCGATTAAGCGTCAAGTTGAAGAAATGGTCAATGATGACGTCATCCAGCCGTGGACAAGTCCGTGGGCGTCGCCTGCCGTACTAGTAAAAAAGAAAGACAACACGCTCCGCTTCTGCGTTGACTACACACGGCTTAACCGAGTCACCAAACGCGACGTTTACCCCCTGCCACGGTTCCATGACGTTTTGGACCGAGACTCCGTCATGCCGAGTTCTTTACTTCGTTAGACCTAAAGTCAGGGTACTGGCAAATCAAAGTGGACGAGCGTGACCGTGAACAAACCGCCTTCGTGACTCCCGATGGGCTATACGAATTTAAAGTCCTGCCTTTCGGTCTCTGTTCCGCTCCTGCTACGTTTCAACGAATGATGGACACTGTACTCGTCGGACTAAAGTGGCAGACGTGTCTAGTGTACCTAGATGACGCTGTTGTGTTTTCCAGCACGTTCTATGAACATCTCACCCGACTACGAAGTGTCCTTACTGCAATACGCAAGGCAAACCTCACCATCAAGCCTGAAAAATGTTACTTTGGCTTCCGGGAACTCAAGTTTTTAGGCCACGTGGTCATCTCCCAAGGAGTACGACCAGACCCAGAAAAACTTGCTGCCGTTGCCGAGTTTCCTCACCCTAAAGACAAGAAGGCTGTTCAGCGGTTCCTGGGCCTCTGCGCTTACTGCCGCCCTTTCGTTGAAGGCTTCTCGAGGATTGCTGAACCTCTCACGAGGCTGACGCGACCAGATGTGCCCTTTGCGTGGACGGAAGACCAAGAGCAGGCCTTCATTGAATTGCACAAACGCCTTCAATCCGCTCCAGTGCTGGCGCATTTTGATGACACCGAGGCAACTGAAATTCACACAGACGCAAGCAACGTAGGACTCGGGGCTATTCTGGTTCAATGGCAAGACGGCGCAGAACGTGTAATTGCGTACGCGAGCCGTAGTCTCACAAAAGCAGAAGCTAATTATTCAACCACCGAAAAAGAATGTTTAGCAGTCGTGTGGGTCATCAGCAAGTTCCGACCTTACTTATACGGCCGGCCATTTCGAGCGATCAGTGACCACCATTCGCTCTGCTGGCTTGCCAATCTACGAAACCCGTCAGGTCGCCTCGCTCGTTGGAGCCTCCGCCTCCAGGAATACGACATGACTGTTGTCTACAGATCGGGCCGTAAGCATAGCGACGCTGACTGCTTGTCACGTTCTCCGATTCCCTTGACATCCTTCGACTTGGAGCTAGATTTGCCGTTTCTTGGTGTCCTCGACGTGTTGCGCATGGCTGACTACCAACGTGCAGACTCTGAACTGCTTCCAGTCATCCGATATCTCGAGGGAGCTGACGTTGTTGTCCCACGCCCACTTTCACGAGGATTGACATCGTACTGCCTGCGGAACGATGTCCTGTACAAGAAAAATTTCGAGAACAGCCAAGAAACGTTCCTTCTCGTCGTTCCGACGGCGCTGCGCGAGAAAGTTTTACAGGCGTGTCAGGACGATCTCTGTGCCCGCCACTTAGGCTTCGCGAGGACATTAGCGCGCATACGGCAGAAATACTATTGGTCACACCTATTTTCGTCGGTTCAGCGCTATGTGCGAACGTGCCGTGGCTGCCAGAGGCGTAAATTCCCACCCGTCAAGCCTGCCGGCCTCCTTTAGCCCTTGGATCTGCCTCCGGCGCCGTTCCAGCAAGTGGGAATGGACCTTCTTGGTCTGTTCCCCACGTTTTCCTTGCAAAACAAGTGGATAATCGTGGCAACCGATTATTTAACTCGCTATGCGGAGACAAAAGCTGTGCCGCGGGGAACTGCTGTTGAAGTCGCCAGCTTCTTCGTCCACAACATCGTGCTTCGTCGCGGTGCAACCGCTGTGCTCATTACTGATCGCGGTGCAGCGTTTACAGCGGAGTTGTTGCAACAAGTCGTCACGCTGACGCATACTGACCACAGAAGGACCACAGCCTATCATCCCCAGACTAACGGCTTAACAGAGCGCCTGAACAGAACATTGGCGGACATGCTATCCATGTACATTGATGTAGAACACAAGACATGGGGTCAAATTTTGCCATATGTGACGTTTGCTTACAATACCGCTGTGCAGGAAACCACCGAGTTTACACCATTCGAGCTCGTTTACAGACGTCGCGTTACTTCCCGCTTAGACATCATGCTCCCGGTAGACCACGGAACCACAAGGAATGACACCACTGAAGAGTTCGTCGAGAAAGCAGAGGAAGCTCGCCAGCTTGCTCGGAAATGCATCCGCACCCAGCAGAATACCGACGCCTGCCGTTACAACCGGACTCGACGGAACGTCTAGTACTCACCAGGCGACCGCGTGTGGGTGTTGACACCTATCCGACACCGTGGGCTCTCGGAGAAATTGTTGCGCCGCTATTTCGGCCCCTACGAAGTTGAACGCCGCCGTAGTGATGTGAACTATGAGGTGGTGCCTCAAAGCTTGGATCCTAGTTCGAACCGACGCCGTCCCCGTGCTGAAGTCGTCCACGTAGTACGTATGAAGCCGTACTACGCACGCGAGGGATAAGCAACCCTCTCAAACCGCTTCAGCATTGTGTACATTCCTGTTTGTTTCTTTTTTTTTCCTTTTGGCACTCTTGCCCATATTGCTCGCCCCATGCCCTTGAAGCGACCGGGTCGGTCGCTTTTGAGAGGGGAGCAATGGCGCGAAATAAGTTGGCAGGTGGTGACACTGGCCCCTTGAGGCGAGAACGACGAAGTTCGTGGTTGCGCGCGCGCTCTCCGAGGTCCAGCCATTATTAAAGGCTGACGTGTTTTTTTGCCTATCTGTTGCTGGTCAACTATTCTAGCTGTACTAGTTGGGTGACAATATGACAATGCCTTATGACTACGTATGACTACTGAGATTTAGGATTATGTTAGTACTAAAGTGAGTACTTCAGTGAGTACCGAAGATATATTACAAGCAATTAAGGGTAATGAACGACAAAAATTTATAATATGATGTAACTATTTAAGCTGAAACAAGAGTCATTAAGACTAATGAATGGTAAGGAAGCTTGAAGAAGATTACGCGAACTGAATAATTAACTAGTCAAATCGCTAGTAATTAGCCCTAAATTAATTAAACGTAATTTCAATTGAATACCATTCCGTTTCTGAAGCTATAAACATTATTTAAAGGAAATTAGGAAGAGTTATGCCTGATTTCGATTGGTTACCGATACAATTGATTAAGGCCAGCCAGGATTGATTAAGGGCAGTTAAGATGTCAACAAGGCTAGCGATGGGGGCTTGTTGGTGATTCATGAGGAACACTTTTGATGCAGCGCGAAATGTAACATGGACACAAGAAGGCAGGGAAGAAGTTTGGGCGTGTTGGTAGGTCATTGTGATTTCAACTGAGATTCATAGCGCTAAAACGACACAAGGACGAGGAAGAACAATTCGCGCTCGTTCCGTATTCTTCCTCGTCCTTGTGTCGTTTTAAGCGCTATGAATCTCAGTTAAAATCACGACACAAGAAGGCACAGGTAAAAAGATTCGAAAAGAACGCTGTGTGCTGTCTTTTTACCTGTGCCTTCTTGTGTCCATGTTACGTTTCGCGCTGCATCAAAAGTGTTCCTGAGCAATTAAGATCACCTAAGCCAAATTAGGATTACATACGAATGTATTATTTCGTCCAATAAGAATAAATGAGATTAATTAGGTTCCCCAAATAGGCAATTGCAACAGGTCGTCGCAATAATTGCAGCACATTGCGTCATCCTTGACCCAGTAAGCCGCGATGTGCGTAACTCGGCCACTCAGTCAATCATTCGTTGCATGAGTGGCAGTTGAGGGACAGCGAGTAGTGCTTACGCATTTTCTGACAAGTCCAACTAGGGAATTGCTGCATTAAATTCTTTTTCCCTAATAGTGCTGCATATTTCATGCATCAATATCTCCGGGGACACTTATTTATAACAGAGCAGAGCATAAGCGTCTCAATGATGATATACTGCTTCGCATCGTGCTAACTTATATATCCGAAGTAGTTTGGAAAACTCCGCTCTTCATGTTATGTACCTTTTTTTTTTTTCATGGGCGCTGCCATATTGCATAGGCAGTGGCGCCATCTATGGGCCATCGGCAGGCTGGCTTGGTGGTTGTTTCTGGTGGTTGTTTTCGCGCTCTCCTTTAACGTTATTTAGTACGACAGGGCGTCTTCCAAGTGGGAATCGGTTCTGTGAGACGTACTGAAGTGGTTTAAGAAGGCATGGCCGCAGTTTCTGATCGCGTTAGAGGGGGATGGAGCACCCAGCGCGATTTATGCACGCGTGTTTTGGCCTACAATCAGCTTCGGAGATCAATTGTGTATTTATAAAAATGCGTTTCGCAAATGAAACTTTACTGCAGCACTCTCAATGTAATAAGCTATAGGTTTGCAGAAATTAGTACTTACGAAACATATGCGATCCTAACAACGTGGGTACCGTTCTGTTTAGGAATGAGTTACGCCGTTTACTTTCACAAGCGTTCAAATTGTTATCTGTATATACAATGCGCGACTACCTAGTTTTTTTGGACAAGACTTCCGCCAACGAATAAAAATAGTTTTGGTTTGTAATAACAACATTCTGTGCAGTTACACATGTCGAGTGGTCGAGCGATCAGCTGCGAATTGCGCGAGCGCCCTGAAGCAGTTGTAGATGCTAGGCTATAGACATGTTTCTTTTATAGGGTGTCCGAGCTATCGTTACCGAAACTGCTAAAATTTAATAAAAGGTTTAGAAAGCACGGTGCCATGGCACATACGACTTTAAGACCTAGTGTTCGGTCGCCCGAAGTGGGACAACCGAATACCATAGGTCCTGAAATTGTATCTTGCACCGTGGTTTTTTTTAAATCTTTTTTTAGTTGAACACCTTGGCTGACGTTAGCTGGGACACCCTATATATAACGCGCTGCCTATATATAACGCGCTGGCATGACCATGCGAGGTCTTATTTTGGCTTTAGCCAGTGTTACTCTTGTGTTTTTATTCGCGATATAAGAGGATGATTTTTTTTCGGTCTTGTTCGTCTCGTCCTCTGCGATCTACGCACCCGTTTTACGAAAATTGTTTCCGCCCAAATAGACGACGGATTCTTTTGATGTGATCCCCTTTGGACATTAGCGCTCTACAGGGTGAAAATTCAACGCCGAAGCAGAATTTTTACATATGCCATGCTGGTTTAAAGACAGCAGTAATGGCTGTGTTGAGCAACGCAATCGTATTTTTACAGGAGGCCAACGGAGACATATATCATAGTGATCTTAAGTCTACTAGACTTTAAATGCGTGAGAACAATGCCGGTGGCTGACGCAAATGTTTAATAACGATTGGTGTTCGGGTGTTTTGGGATTGCACTGAGTTCGCCGTACAGGAACACTCTTATGCTTCAATTTCCACGCTAAGCGATCAGATAGTGAGAGTACTTTCCAAATCGCACTGGAAATATACAGACGCTGGTTTTCTTCAGTCGAGCAAGAACCTATACAGTCAAGATAGTTCACAACACACTCACACACAACGGCTGATGATGCACGTCTCACGTTTGCGCAGCCAAGAGAAACTTCTGCACACCGCAGTTAATGCTGCAGCCAAAGGCTACAGAGCGGTTCTTCGAGGACCTTGTATGAACTGGCACCACATAAATTTCACGGAGAACGAGCTAAAACATCTCAGTCTTTCCGCCGCACGCGACAGCAACACACTGAAGCAGCGCCCCGCCGCTCGCGCAAGCCACAGAGGATGCAAAGGTCTATAGACCTCCAACGTACTGCACACCACTATTCAGCGCCTGCGTTGCGCCAGCGACGTCATTGAGCGAATATGACACTATATGATACGTAAACACGCCCGAGAAGCGTTCTCAGACCTACATTTCCAAAGCTATTAACATCAGGATATATTCTGGTCGCGGTAAAGGGAGAAAGCGGGGAGACAATATAACGCCGATTGCTCCGGGCACGCACGTGGGGTGCACGACAGCACGGTATGGATTTGTCCATCAATTTCTCATTACGCGAGCGCTTTGTGTTACGCGAAACAAAGCGTTGCGTTTACGCTCTCTCTCTTTCTCTCGGTCGGCTCCTCGACAGTCAGCGAAGAATAACAGTGTCCGCGAAATGCCATTTATCGACAGAAGTGCTCTACTGAAAGTGTCGAAACCAACGACTGTTTGTTTTCGCGTTACTCGTCTGTATTCCGTCATAATTCCTTATGTGGTGGCAGAGGTTTTATTTTTCTTATATTTGTACTTTCCGCCTGCGCACTGGATAATGCGTTATGCGCGTGTCTCAATTGACCGAGTATAACCCATTTGCAAACTTACAGGGGGTATTTCTTCTCTGAGCAAGAAGAAAAAGAGCAACATGTGACGTGATTCAATTCGCAGAAGGCGTATTTTGCTGCGAATTTCATTTGACGGTATGTTCTGGTAGAGTACTGTTGGTTTTCATAATTAGCGAGCTTGATGACGTAAATAAAGGCTCAAAAATACCTTAAAAATAAATTGTGGCGTTTGACGTCCGGAGACTGCACAACGGGGTTTGAGGAACGCCTTAGAGGAGGGGTCCGGATTAATTTTACTACCATGAGTGTTTTTTTTTAACGTGCACCAGACGAACTGTGCACGAGCGTTTTTACACTCCACCCCAATCTGAACGCAGCCGCCGCGGCCGCCGTGGCCTTAGCTATAGCTGAATCACAATGCGGTGGGTGTTCATATTTTTACGAACACGTTCTGTGCTCTCAAACCCACGGGAGGGGGGAGAACTAAGTGGGTGTGAAGGGGCGTTATTGCAGGATGGTTACAAATGGAAAATTACATGTCACGGATTACTGCAATCACGGGCACTGCACTCCGTTCCTGTGCCACCCACTCGGGTAATTTCTTCCAAGGGTACAAGCTTGAGTGAGTTAGTGACAGTGACAGCGCTGGTTCTTCTCCGTGCCCTTTTTTCCCTAGGATCATTCATGCGCTGCGCAAAACACCGTCATGATCATTTCCACTGCTATCGCCTTTCAGATCCATAGCGAAGTGATTATCTCGATTGCAGATGAGGGATGCCAAGCGGCCATCCTTTTCCCACCCTTTCTTCGTTGGGCGTATTCCCCGATTCAGTCACAAGAGGGCGACCCCTACCGATCATGGCATAGTTTGCGTCTTTCTGTGATTAGGGACCGACATACATCGTTAGAAATATGTACCGTCGTGTCTCCTCACTGTCAGATTAGCGCACGAAGGCCTTATGGCGTCATGTGCAGACAGTTTATTGTCATTCAACTTAGAATACATGGCATCTGAAATAAAATTACCTAGGATTTCAGGGAGAACGGCATTGCTGGAATTCCAGATAAAGGTGGCAAAGTCAAAGAATGCGAGAGAAAGAAATTTAAAGGCAGGGAAGGTCGTTCCTGAGGTACATTTCTATAGCCAAATACTGTGCTCTGAGCTGGAGGGGAAGGTGGAAAGAAAAAGGTACCAGTTGAGTGGTCGTTGACGCCAACAGTTAGAGGCAAAACACACAACTGGCAGGTCTACAGGGTGTTCAACTTGGGCCAAACCTTAGGAGGAGGAGGAGGAGGAGAAAAAAAGAAAAAAAAAAGAAGGAAAGGCAGGGAGGTTAACCAGAAGCACGTCCGGTTTGCTACCCTACACGGGGGAAGGGGTTTAAAGGGATGAAAAGAAAGGAGAGAGAGGGAAGAAAGTACTCGCATTATAAACACGTGCGGTTGTCCAACACTTCACAATCGGTCACTGAGGCCAGTCGACTTCATGAACTGTAACAATGCCCGCGTCGCTTTGTAAGCCTGCGACGCGTGGGGCCACGGTCCCAGAATCTTTGTCTCTGAAAACGGTCTGCTGTCTAATCGGTCTAACACACTCCGGAGAAGGTCACGTTCGGTCTCATAAAGATGACAAAAACACAACACGTGTTCCACCGTCTCCTTACAGTTGCACGAGTCACAGATTGGTGTGTCGGACATTCCCAGAAGGAATGAGTACGCTTTCGTAAATGCCACTCCTAACCAGAGGCGGCAAAGTAATGTTGCATCACGGCGGGGGAAGTTCGATGGAATTTGTAGCCTCAGTGTAGGATCCAGCCGTTGGAGATGGCAGTTCGTAAAAATCGGGCTGTTCCATGACGTTTCTGTCTCGGTTTGAGCGAGTAAACGAAGACCCCTCGCAGCGTCTGTCCTTGATAAGGGTATAGGACCAGTCAGGGTTTCCTTATGGGCTGACCGGGCGGCATCATCGGCAAGGTCATTACCGACGATGCCACAGTGCCCCGGGAGCCATTGAAAGATGATGTCATGTCCGTTCATGAGGGCTTGATGGAGAACCTCTCTGGTCTCAAACACCAGTTGTTCATGTGTCTTGCGTCGTAATGCTGACTGCAGACTCTGAAGGCCTGCCTTGTAGTCACAAAAAATGACCCACTTTCGAGGTGGTGTTTCTACGATGTAATTAACTGCAGCAGGGCCAAACCTTAAAAATATGCAAATCCTACGTAGCTGGACAGAGCCGAGGTAATGTTGTTTACTGTCGTTTGGGGATACTTAGATTATTTTTGTATTCCGCCTAATTAGATGATTAGCGTTACTTAATCAACTTCTGAATTATTATAATTACATGGAAAGTGTCAATGCGCAAATTGTAGAGCAACATGAGAAACTCCCAATACAACTTTTTGTTGCTGAATACGTGCTACATAAAAGTGTTTTTCCGAGAGTAAAAGAAGCATGCGAATACACGCCGAGTGGCTCGAGGAGTCAGTCCGGCGGCAATCTTGAATGTATTCGTGGGCGTTCTACACCCGGCGGCTGCTGTTTACGGTGCGGCCACGCGGGCGCCGTATCTTGAAAGCGATCTGCGACGTGCAAAAAGTGCGCGCTCGCGCGGCCCTCATCTGCAAAGCGATCAGCCATGTGGACAAAGTGCAACTATAGTGCCGGTATCTTCGTATGTACTGTGCTTTCGACGTATAGTTCACGTTCAAGTGAGAGACGGCACGAAGTACAATTCACTCGCTGCTGCTGCCGCGCCTATTCACTACAGCGTTTGACAGCGAGTTTCCGCGGTCATCGAGCGAGATGTCTACATGTTTACCTGTGCGCGCTTGACGCAATGCTTGTTACTTTAGTTAGTAAGCGAATATGTACAAGATTATACGGGCGATATAGCTACTATCCTTAGTTTGTATAGCTGTCTACTAATTTGCTATCGCAGTCGATGATTTGTCTGTCCGGCGAGAATACGATATTTTTCATTCTTGTGCATTCCTGGGCTGTGTTCAGAGCTTTACTTGTGTACATCTGCGTGCATATCCTTGCCCTATTTTGCGGGCTTTCCTTGAACCATGCGTGAAACTGCGGGGGGTGTGTTCTTGCTATTGAAAAAATCTCTTTTTGCGATTTTAAATTTTCTTTGCCATACTAGGAGGAGTACTCCAACTTTGTTAACATGATATAGGTAAAAACAAAGGACGGGGCGTCATCTCATCTGCGGAATAATTCAGAATCCCTTGGCCATGCTGCACAGAACGCGGGCCTCTCACCTCTTTCCCTCTTTTCTTCCTGCGCTGCTGCATGTAGCAGATGACGCTGCTCACAACGTGTGCTTCAAAAGCATGATCCTGTTGCTAGGATAGCGTCCAGACTGTTCAAGCTCAGCCCCCCCCCTTCTCTCAATGGATCTTGATTCGGCTATCCTCGTCCCAGAAGGACGGCAGCATCGCGTGTTCAGCCACGAGCCAAAAATTCACCCCGGGAAACCTGACATGTGCTCGCAACGACGGGGTCACCTAGACAGTGCACTGCTTGTGGGAATGCCACATCGGCCACGTCGAGCCGAAGGCTGCACGCAGACGCTCGTTCTTAGGGGCATATTTAGACCGCTGTCGTCCTTCGCAGGCACCTAACACGGTAACGGCGGCGCGCGTGCGCGGCCTCTGGGCGACCCGTATTAGGAAATAATGAAGCGATCACGCAAGGCCTCCTATTTACAGATGTTGCGGTTCTGGGTATTTCGGCTCTCGATGGATCGGCTCGTTCACGCTACCGTGGCTCCGTGGCTACGCTGAAGGTACAGCGATCAATTTCAAGGCCATGGCGCCCCGTTTTTGACCTATAGGGGCGAATTGCAACAACTGTCGTGTACGGCACTGCATGTTGACGTCCACTAACGAAGTGTACGTTGTTCGATAAACTCATTACGAAAGTTCTCCACTGCCGCGTCACATTCAGTTACTGTATGGCTATGAGGTTAACTTGGTGGCAAACTGGGAGGTTAACAAAGACGCTCGAGAACAAGTTAAGGACCGCACAATGAGCGATGGAACGGAATATCTTAGGCCTAACGTCAAGAGACACGAAGAGAGCGGTGTGGATCAGAGAGCAAACATGGATAGCCAATATTCTAATTGACATTAAGAGATGCAATGCATAAGATGTAATGCGTAGGATGGATAACCGGTGGCCCATTAGAGTAACAGAATGGATACCAAGAGAAGGGAAGCGCACAGGAAATTTGCAGGCGCAAGTTAGAATCAGCTAGCGCACGACAGGGGTAATTGTGGATCGTAGGGAGAGGCCTTCGTTCTGCAGTGGACATAAAAATAGGCTGCTGCTACTGCTGCTGCTGATGATGATGATAATGGCTTTGAGGTGTTGCACCCCCCCCCCCCCCGCCACCACCCTCTGTAATTGATACCCCACCGAAAACTATCGTAGCTGTGATGGTGTCATTGCAGTAAGGAAAGGTGGTCTGGACAAAGTAACCCTGTTTTCCACTGCCCGCGATTCAGTCCTGAGACCAAAATGCCTGACCAATTGTGCTGTTGTTCTGCCATCATGGTGTCATTGTTTTAATTATTTGATACATACAGCTGGCCTCCATGTGGAGGCTGTTGCAGGACATGGGAAAACACATTGCAACAAAATATGAATGACAAACTACTGGGGGTGGTTTGGGCGAGATGCTGCGGCTTTTGCTGCCACCTGGTGGTTTCCTTTGTGCAGAGTCTACCATTTCTTTCGCGTTTGACGGCATATGAGAGTTCGGCTTATAACTTGACTTATTAAAGTAGTTCAAAACGCGTACAGGTGTGCAGTGTCACGTGTTACGGTACATTATTGGTCTGGTAGCGGCAAATATGGTGGAAGAGTATGCAGCCCACAGAGGCTTGTCGTGCTCGCCACAGAAATCGTAGCTATTAATCATTGAGCCAAAACATCAAATGGGACACGCTGGGAGCAGCAGACCCATCAATGTATTCATAAACGGAAAGGAGGTTCCCAGGGTGGAGGAAATCAGAATTCTGGGCATGTATGTCCAGAGAAATGCATACAACCTCACGACAATCAAAAAGTTAGAAGGATACGCGGCGCAAGTCGCGGGGATCTTTAGGAGAGTTGCACTCAAAGGCAGGGGCCTCAAAGAGAACAGCCTCCTCAGGCTCATGCAAGCCTTTATTACTAGTCGAATAGTGTATGCCACACCGTATCTTGTTTTTAAACAAGAAGAAAAAGACAAAATAGATGCGATCATTAGGAAGAGCGTTAAGAGAGCCCTAGGACTCCCAGACTCGACCTCGACAGACCTCCTTCTCAAAATGGGGGTTCACAACACGCTAGTTGAGCTCACTCAGGCAGTACGAGTGTCTCAGTTGGAAAGATTAGGCCAGTCCAAAACAGGGAGAAAAATCATGGAATGGGTAGGAATCCAATGTGACAGGGGTGCCCCGAGTGGCAAGAAGGACATACCGTTGGACGTGCGTGAACGCTTCCGAATTGCCCCCCTACCTAAAAATATGCACCCTATCTACAACAAAGAGAGGAGAGCTCACAGGGCTAAGGCTCTAGTAAATAAACTTAGAAACACACCGGCTCATAAAGTAGCGTACGTGGACGCCGCTTGCGGCAGAGACGTGGCTGCGGTATCGACGGTGGTAGATGGCGACGGGTGCGTTCAGATAGCGGGCTCCACGTGCACGAGGGACGCCTGTACAGCCGAGGAGGTTGCAGTAGCGCTCGCTTGTGCGGGTACAAAAGCGGGAGTCATATTACGCGATAGGAAATGAGCTATTCGAAATTTTAGCGAAGGGCGCATCTCGGAAGAGGCCCTCAAAATTCTACTCAAAAACCCTCCTAGGAGGGACATAACTTTTGTTTGGGTTCCGGCCCATGAAGAAGTCGCAGGTAACGAAGCCGCTCACGAGCTCTCCCGAGCACTCTACCACCGGACAACTCTAGAGCAGCCAGTTCCAGAGATCAAAGATAGCATCATCACGTACAGGGAAATTGTAGATCATTACAAAGCCGAAAGAAAAATCTTTCCGCTTCCGCATCGGTCTCTCTCTCTGGAGGACGCTCGCATTTGGCGGCGCCTCCAGGGAAACAATTATACATCACCATATTGGATCTACTTAACTCAGACGAGGGACTATAACGACGCCCTCTGCAAAATTTGTAAGGAAATAGGTACGTTAGACCAGGTAATATGGGAGTGTGCTGGTTCCCCAGGGGCAAAGGAAAACATTGACAGTAGAGAAGCCTGGGAGGCCTTGCTCCAGAGCCAGGCTGAAGACGACCAGAGTCGAGCAATCCGCCTGGCCGTTGAGGCCGTGAAGACTTACCGTCCTCCCCCCCTACCTACGTGTAGGTTAAGAGGTGGGCACTCCAGCTCGGTAGAATATTAAAGTTTTCAATCAATCAATCAATTAATGGTTTATATATGAGAAAGTTTCCATAATAGAAAAGTCCACATATACACAGTGGTATTATTGCTATAAATATGCAGATTTAGAACAGGAGGGTGAAGACAACATAAAGGTAATGAATTAAACCGTGACTAGGCTGATCTCAGAAGCAGGAATTGAAGTGGTAGGCAAGGCACCGAGGCAACCAGTAGATAAGCTCTCACAAGAAACAAAGGACTTAATAAAGAAACGGCAAAACATGAAAGTGTCAAACTCGAGAAATCAGATAAAATTTGCTGAACTCTCGAAACTGATCAACAAGAAGCAAGTAAGGGATATCTGAAAGTATAACGTGGAAAAGATTGAGGAATCAGTGAAATATGGACGCAGCATGAAATCAGTGAGAAGAAAACTTGGTAAAGGACAAGGCAAGATGTATACACTGAAAGATAAGCAGGGTAATATTATCAGCAATTTCGATGACATAGTAAAAGCAGTGGAAGAATACTGTACTGACCTGTACAGTCCCAGAGCAGCCAAGCTACTTTCATTCGATGTAGTGATGAACAAGATACAGATACTATAACTAGCCATGAAGTTAGAAGGGCCTTGAAAGACATCACCAGGGGAAAAGCTGCTGGAGAAGATGGAATGACAGTCGATTTAATCAAAAAGGGTGCTTGAAAAGCTTGCGGCCCTCTATACGCAATGCCTCATGACTGCAAGTGTACCAGAAAGCTGGAAGAAGGCCAACATTATACTCATCCATAAGAAGGGAGACGTTAAAAAATTGAAGAATTATAGACACATTAGTGCTTTCAGTGTTGTATAAAATATTCACCAAGATGATTTCTAGTAGAATCAGGGTAACACTTCACTTCAGCCAACCAAAAGAACAGGCTGGCTCCAGGAAGGGATATGCTACGATGGATCATATCCATGTTATCAATCAGGTAATAGAGAAATCTGCGGAGTACAATCAGCCTCTCTATATGGCTTTCATAGATTATGAAAAAAACACTTGATTCATTAGAGATATCAGTAGTCATAGAGGCAATGCGTAATCAAGGAGTACAGGAGGCATACGTGAATATCTTGGCAAATATCTACAAGGATTGCACAGCAACCTAGGTTCTCCACAAGAAATGTAGAACGATACCTATCAAGAAAGGGGTCAGGCAAGAAGCCACAGTCTCTCCACTGCCATTCACTGCATGCCTCGAAGAAGTATTCAAGCTCTTAGACTGGAAAGGCTTAGGAGTGAGGATCAACGGCGAATATCTCAGCAACCTTCGGTTAGCAGATGACATTGTCCTATTCAGCAACAATGGGAAACGAATTACAGCATATGATTGAGGGCCTTACCCGAGAAAGTGGTGTTGAAGATTAATGTGCAGAATACAAACATATTGTTCAATAGCTCTACAAGTGAACAAGAATTCAGGATCGCCAGTCAGCCTCTAGAGTCTCTAAAGGAGTACGTTTATCTTGGTCAATTACTCACAGGGGACCCAGATCATGAGAAGAAATTTACAGACGAATAAAATTGGGTTGGAGTGCATACGTCGGCGAGGCGCTGCCAAATATAATTTCATGTCTGACTGTGGTGGTCTTCTCTTATCTTACCAATGTCGTGATGAATGCAGAAAACAAAATATGACCCATGTAGGAGGTATTGTACAGCAGCACGCAGGGCAGCAAGCTCATGCCGCCGTTGATTCTGTGACAGTTTGAACGGTGCAACGGCACCTAACTGGTATACGGAACCATCGGTATAGATGTGTATTCAGAAATTAATAGCCTCATCTGGAGGTTTCTTGGGTGATTGACCTTCTTCTTTACGCCCGGAACAAGCTTGAGAACAAGTGAAGGCCTTGCTGCTGGGGTATATCCTGGGAAGGCCATTGGTGACACAAAGAAAACGTGGAACGAGGTGGAACAAAAACGAAAATCGGGGACGCGGGAAAGATGACGGATTAGACAATCCACTGCCTAACGTTACGAGACTGGAAGAGAGCGGTGTGCATCAAAGAACAAACGTTGAATAGAAAAGTGACGTCATTCCACAAAGGAGCGATGGAACGAAAAATGTTAGGCCCTAACGCTACGAGACTGGACAAGAGCGCGGTGTGTATCAAAGAAACAAACGCGGATAGCCGATTATTCTAGTTTACAGTTAAGAGGAAAAATGGAGCTTGGGCTGGCCATGTAATGTGTTAGGATGGATAACCGGTGGACCATTAGAGTTACAGAGTGGATACCAAGAGAAGGCAAGCGCAGTCAAGGACGCAGAAAACTAGGAGGGATGATGAAGTTAGGAAATTTGCAGGCGCAAGTTGAAACCAGCTACGCAAACAGGGCTAATTGGAGATCACAGGGAGAGGCCTTCGTCCTGCAGCGGACATAAATATAGGCTGATGATGATGATAATGATGATAATAACAAGTAAGAATTATTACGCCTTCGCTTGCTCAGATTTAACTTTCAGCATACAAGAATCTCCGTTGCACTGAGGAGCAGTGAACCTTGCTTTACTATTAAGGCGCCTGTCTCGTCTTATGCACAGAATTTCTTGCGTTATGCGTGACTACGGTCCTACTTCGGGAAACATTTCCATCGTTGCATGCAACTAGTTGCAGGCAGCGCCACCGCGCTCATAGCAATATCCGCCCGCCTCCCGACCACCTTAGACGCAGTAAGGGAGACAGGAAAGGTGACTCGTAGGGACGCGTTCGTTTTGAAACAGGTGTTGAACTAAGCCCGGGAGCAACAATGAGCAAGTCTGTGCAGAATATTTGATGTTTATTTAACGCCATACGGTTTTGTTGGTCATTGCCATGGTCGACTATGTTACGTAACATGCATCACGAGGCACTCTGATAGAAAATAGATGACAGGTGTTCTTTAGTTTAGATTATAGCTGTTCCTTTCAGTTTTCCTTTTGCGATTTCTTTCAGAGTTGCGTTCGTGGATATTTACCGACAGTGTTCTGTGCCATGTCTGCGCTTACTTAAGAGAACGTCGTGCGTTTGTGTCACTGGGCTTGATTCAAATCGCAGTCAATCACACTAATGCGGAATAGTGCAAATGACCAAGAGACGGGAATGAAACGCTACACGAGCGCCACACTAGAAGCTGCGGTTTATTGTCAGAAACCGAAATATCTAACACAGCACAAAAAAGTAAAAAAAAGCTTAAAGATTAGTGGCTGAATAATTAAACTCTGACGTATGCAGCAACACAGACGGCCTCGCAACACACGTATCACCGAACTTGTGAATAAAGAACACTTCAGCACACACCCACGAACTCTTATCTTTGTGCCTCCACAGCACCCTAGTGTCATTCAGCAACGGCATACATTTGCACTCTTTAGAAAGCAGGCACAAATTAGATGATGGTTGCCCTTTTAAAGAAGTTCTATGGTCCACTAAGCGGTTATTCAAACACCGTCCGGTTTGGCCGACGTACCACTTCGCGCAGGACAGGGCAGTCTGCTTGGTAAACCAACATCCCTTCCACACGCACCAAATCGGCTTCCCGCCTCCATGCGACGAGAAAGGGTGTGCAGATACAGAATACTAGCGACTGGCTTTTCTAAGCGTTAGACTCTCTCGTCAAGACATCCTTCGCTTCCAATTTTAACTTCCTCTCTATTCCTTCAGTAAGGGAAGCCAAAGTATTCACTGGAGACTTGAGTTACTAAGTCTGTTGAGCTGATTAGAAAAAGCTTCAGTCATTCGGAGCTGGTGCGACTGGCGTCCCTTGTGTATCTCACTATGCTTCTTCAGTATGGAATACCAACTCGCCCAGCTATCAGTACTTCAAAGATAATCAGTCTATATTCACGTGCACTGCAGGACGAAGGCCTCTCCCTGTGATCTCCGATTACCCTTGTCTTGCGCTAGCTGATTCCAACTTGCGTCTGCGAATTTCCTAACTTCATCACCCCACCTATAGTTTTCTGCCGTCCTCGACTGCGCTTCCCTTCTCTTGGTATCCATCCTGTAACTCTAATGGTCCACCGGTTATCCATCCTACGCATTACATGCCCTGCCCAGCTCCATTTTTTTCCGCTTAATGTCAACTAGAATATCGATTATCCCTGTTTCGTCTCTGAATCAAACCGCTCTCTTCCTGTCTTCAAAGATGATCACTCTTCAACTCATCGCGGCGACTAGATGACCGGCCCATATATCCGTGCAGGCGCTACTTCAACACCGTCCCTAAGGCTCGTCGGCCCACAAGGCAGTGAAAGCGCTTTTGTGCTTCTTGAGGACGTCTGACCTGTGTGACCACCTTCGACGGCGGGGCGCTGTCGGCGCGCTTGCACTAGGGAGCCTACATTCAACGAAACGGTGTTGCATGTAGGCTCCCTAACTTGCACGCATTTGCGGCATCTTTCTTTCCTCTCTCTCTTCTCTTCATTCCCCTTCCCCCAGTGTAGGGTAGCCAACCAGACGCTTTATTCTTTACTCTCCTTGCATTCTTCCTTCTTTTCACCTCCTATTACCGATGTTCATCATCGTCTTTCCCCGATGATTCCAGTAACAGATACGGTGGCGTAGATTTTTTTCTTCGCACTGAAATTTTTTAACCGCGATAGAAGCTGACGGGGGGGGGGGGGAGGTAGGGCAGAATTATGACGCAGAATCCATCGTGGCTTCACTCGTGGTTGCGTTACGTAAGCCCAATCGACAAATCACTTAACCAGTGAATTTCAAAAGAACAGACTCGAGGGCTATAGTTGATGATGATGATGATGATGATGATGATGATGAACCTCTGTCATGTCTCGCGCCCACTAAGGATCGCGCGGTAGTGGGTATGCTAAAGCAAATTCGTATTTGAAAACAAGAAACGCAAAGTAAAAGAAAAACAAAAAACAAAGGCAGATGTTGCAATAACTAGATTACCATGTGAGTGAGCAGTCAGGCTAACCGATAGGTGAATGTTAAAAACGGTTACAACCAGGAAGAGGTAATATTAGTAAAGAATTTGGAGAAACCATTTTAGGTGATATGAATGCATCTGATGTGTAGAATACAAATACAATAACTGGCAGGGTAATTGTTTTCTTTCAGTGAAATAATGAAATACTGCGCAACACACGTCTCTGTGACTATAGCCTAGTGTAGAGGCCCCAAATGATAATACTGGTATGTTTAACCCTAATCCAATTTTGTGGAGTGAAGCTTCCAGTAATAACTTTCTCTTGTGTGAATATCGCCTTCATGATAAAAAGTACTGTTCTATTGATTCAATTTCCTTACAGTTGTGACATAGAGGGGACATCGTGAGACCAGCTCTATGTAAATAAAAATTCAATTGCGGGGTGCGACAGCATAGTCTGGTGTAAGTAACTTCCAACTGCCGAGAAGGACACCACTGTTTATTCCAGCAAAAACCGAGACGCTGAAAGTCTGGAGATGGTTTCAGCGGTAAGTTGCTTAAATCATTTCGCAAATAAAATTTTCTGTATTTCGATGCAGTGACGTAAGCTGTTTCCCGTAAAACAGGAATCAAAAGTCCACTTAGAGACGTTCTGGCTAAATAATCTGCCATTTCGTTTAGATATAAACCGCGGTGGCCAGGAGCCCACAGCAAGTAAATTTTTTGTACACTTTCAGGGGCTAAATTTCGAAACAAACTAACGAGAGCTCAATTCGCTGCCGTGGAAAGCGACACACATACCGATAGAGAATCTGTAACTACGACAGGTGTCGATTGATTTGCAGGAAGTTTACGTAGAGCTAGAACAATGGCCAACAATTCTGCTATGAAAATAGGTGTGTAATCTGGAAGGCTAATAGAAAAGGGCCAATTAAGAGAAGGCGAGAAAGTGCCAACGCCAGCCTTCTCTTCGGACTCTGAAGCATCAGTGGCTATCTGTATTCAGCCTCCTAAAAAAAACTTGAGCAGTAACGGAATTTATAGAAAAGAGAAACGGGGTGCCTTCTATGGGGGCGATGTGTAGGCAAATTTTGAGCTGTGGGGTTTACTTAGGGTCTACGCAAAAACTGCTATACCTTCGTTTTCTACTTGTTTACAGGAGTTATATAAATTGCTTACAAAGTTTTCCGATTCCCTGGGAGAACCAAATTTGGGAGTAATATTATATTTGAAGATAACGAGGGCCATGTTATGGGTGGCGAGCGCCAAAAGTTCGAATTGTGTAAGTCAATGAACGGCTTTGAAAATGTTTCCTGAATAAACGTTTTCTCCCTTTTTTATGCGTTATACGAGGTACGTGGATATATTTTCAGTTGCGATTGTCTACGCGCTGGTCAAAACAGAGAACTTTGATTTGAAACGTGAAATAAACGGCTAAATTAATGTTACCGTGTCATAGTGCTAAACGTGTAATCAATACATTATTTGTGCGCCCGTACAGGGCATTGTCGAAAAGAACAGAGCCAGTGGATTACTAACGCTTTGCTGTTTCATCCCGCCTTCGTAGAACTGTTCGTATCAGAAAGCTCGGGAGATCGGGTGGGAAAGTTGACCTACAATCGTGTTATTACTGCACGCAGAAAAACTGCTACAAGGTACGGAAACACACAACGCATGCGCCGACTCGCGACTGGTGTAATCTGAAAGGTGCTAGAAATAGATATGTTGACACGTCTAGCTCGGTCAATAATATATTAGTAGCACCTTCCAGATTAAACCAGTTGCGAGGCCGCGCATGTGTTCAGCGATATTTATTGCGATAGCAATTGTATGGACACTCCAGGCACACTGCCGCCGCCATCGTCGTCGCCGTGATGTTCCGTATAAAGTCCGAGGGCGATAACATCGTCGCCGCATGCCGTATGAGGTATGTGCGAATGAAAGCGTGCCAAGGTGAGCCGACAATGGTGGCTGAATCTCGCGGGCGTAAGGGCGGAAAGCGGGCAGGAAGCGCGCCGTTTTCCGTTATGCGCAAAGCGCCGGGGGGAGGGGAGGAGAGGGAGGGGAGGAGGGGGGGGGGGAGGTTGCTCTGGCGGCGGCTGCGTATGGCGCGGCCACGCGAGCCTTATCTTGAAAGCGATCTGGGATGGGGACAGAGTGCGCCGAGCGCTCATAGCTTCGTATGCACTGTGTTTTCGCGGCTTGGTTTGCGTTAAAGCGAGAGGCAGCACGAAGGTCAATTCGCTGGCTGCTGCGGCGCGCTTCCTCACACCAGCAATTTTACAGAGAGTATGCCCGTCCTGCTTCTTAATTTGATTAGTAAGCGATTGTTTACAAGTTTATATGGCCGATGAAACTACTATCCCTAATTCGTATAGCTGTCTACTGGTTTGATATCGCAATCGATCGCATTTCCGTCGAAACTGCGACTGTATGTTCTTGTAACGCATGAATAGTATTCCTAATATTAAATTCAAAACATTTCTTGGCAAACATTCGCCACTTTCACGATATCTATCTGTCTATCTATCTATCTATCTATCTATCTATCTATCTATCTATCTATCTATCTATCTATCTAGCCGCCTACGTCTTGGTGGTGTCATGGTGGTTTAGTTAACTTGGTTGGTACCAAAATTGGCATATTATGACAACAGTGTATGACGAACATAAATGATAGGTAGTGACATGAATGTCCTGATATGAGTGTCATGTAGGCGATGAAAACGCCGTCTAAAATGACAATGACCCAGCGAAAAAATATTCACTCATAAACCACTGGAATGGGTTCGCACGTGGGCACTAAGTGAAGGAAACACTAAAGGATGATGGTAGAAATCCTAGTTATTAGCTTGACTGAGCAAAAATGACAATGAGACAGCGAAAAAATATTAACACTCAAAAACCACTGAGATGGGTTCTCACGTGGGTACTGAGAGAAGGAAACACTAAAGGATGATGGTATAAATCATAGCCATGACCATGACTCAGCAATAGTGAAAAGGACACAGCGAAAAAGTTAACAATTAAAAACTAGGGAAATAGGTTTGTACGGGGGTACTAAGTGAAGTAAACAAAAGAGGATGGTGGTAGAAGCCATAGTCATGACCATGACCCAGCAAAAATTACTATGATTTAGCAAAAAAATGTTAACACTCAAAATCCACTGAGGTGAGTTCTGACGTAGATACTAAGTGAGGGAAACACTAAAGGATGATGGTAGAAGTCATAGTCATCAGCATGACTAAGGCTTTCACCTTAAGGTCTCTTCGGCGTAGCTAAAGGGACTCATGAGGACTCATGACATGAATGTCATGACATGCGTGTCATGTAGGTCTTGAAACAGCCGCATACGTCTCTGGGCTGTCATGGTCGTTTCGTTAACTTGGTAGGTTCACCGCACACTACTTCTCACACCATCGATTCCCACAGGGCGTGGGATCTGCCGGCTTTTTTCTAGTGCTGAGTAATATCCCGCATTATATTTATTTACATCAGCAGATTTGGACACCTTTTGAAGAAACTTGAATGTTTGATGGCGTCCGTTGCAATTAGTAGTTTAACTATTAATGGTGCACGAGTGAAGGGCGCCGAGAGGTGCTCCACCAGATGTTGGCCGACAAATTGAAACTGCGCTTCTAGGGCGTGACAGCGATGGCCACGTCGAACGTTGATACCAGGCAATCACCTATATACCGTTCTTCAGTTTTTCGCTGGCCCTATCAGGAGTGCCTTCCCCTAGCCCCAGAAACAATGATGCACTGCACTTCATACAGAACCCAGACCCGAGCACCATGATATTCAGTAACTCGAATATTGTGACCAAGGTGTTCGTACGTTCAATACAGTCCTTTTCCCCAGTGCGCAGCCCGAGCTAGTGTTCAGTGTCGCTGAAGAAGTCATCACAAAAAACGAAAAAAAAAGAACAGATAAGCTTACTGAATAAAACCTTCAAAATCAGTTCTTAAGGAATTTAAACATCGTGTGAAGGGCTGCAGAGGACGCATCGAAAGAGCCACGCCGGGTTGTTATATTTACTGTATATGTGCGGTGTAAATAAAAGTAGTGAGTAAAGTAGCGTTAAAGTAATCAATTACTTTTACGTAATTCCTCAATTACTTTAGTGGAGCCGAAGTTAGTAATTGTAATCATTACATTTCTGGAAGAAGTAATTGTAGTTGTAATCAGATACTTTTTTCCTGTTGCATGTACAAGTCTGTTTTGAACGAAGTGCCAAGTTTTCTTGGCTGCTTGTTATTCAGGCTAAGTTGTACAGTATTTGCTTCGAATAAAAACTATGCAAACTTCGGAGGGATATCAGCACTTCTTGTAGAGAAACGTAAATATTACACAACTCGGGAAACTTCCAAGATAAGTTTAGGTTCGGCTCTACGAATCAATGCGCGTCATCGTAGCCTTTTTTTAATAGTTTATGAGCTGTGTTGTCAGTTAACATTGGTTACCTTTACGCTGAGCGCTATCTCCTACTCCTGTTATTCGAACTATACAACACGTTGTTTTTCTAAATCAGTTCATGATGACGCAATAGCACTATATACCTCACTGCAAATGGCGAGAACCAATACGACACTGACATTCGCGTGGAAACTTATGAAGTATTGCTACAAGAATGATCTATCATTATTCAAGACAGCAATAAGGCCTCTGGAGTAAAAAGGTGGCACTTTAGAACTCTATGTATGTTGATATTAGTACTTCATATTGATATTAGTATGTGAAATAGTGTTAAATGATCAGGCCATGTAACCAAGAGAACGTTGCATATACATACAAGTCGTATTAGCTATACATTGAGAGAAAGATCCTCGTTTATGGGTAAATGATCTGCATTTTGTACCAATCTCGCATTCTTTTCGTCAAAACAAGTAAAAAGGCACAAATTAAAGTACACATAGAGCATTTTCAGCATAGTGCTTCAAGCGCTCGATATCACACGTTCGCCTATCTTTTATTTATTGTTTGTAGCGAGGGGAGGTTTGTGGCTAGATAAGCGCTAACACAATTTGCATTCACAGGGCGACGATTTCTAAATACGTTTTAACGCGACAGCGTTTAGGGCCCCGTGTCGCAGAAAATCCGGCGTCGGCAACCGGCGTGTGATCGCGGGTGGCGGAGAAAATCATCCAACCCGATCAACAACGCGCAGGCCCTCCACGTGGTGCAAGGTTTTGGTGAACAAAAATTCAATTTCTCACAGTGAAATCCGTCACAAAAATGGCAAAGTACGATTTTACCATTCGGCGTCTAATTCGCCGTCGGATTGTAATTTGAATGTACGAGAAAATCTGATTCTGCTACGAGGAAACTCAAACATTTCTGCCAGACCTGCGCGCGTTGGGGCAATAGCAAACAATTTTATTATAAGACCACTTATATTGCCCCTGCAAAAACGTCTTTCCAGCAATGCATTTCAGTTTAACAGGGAAGCCGACCTTAAGGCGATCGGTGTGAGCTTGCTCTTTGACGATATCACTGGCGATATCTCGGTACCTCTGGCTTTTTACTTTGAAAATAGCCCGCTTATATGTCAAAGTTATGATTAAAAAACGCGAACAGAACAACTCACGTAGCAAAGCAGAAACATTTAAAAAAGCATTGCTGAAAGTTCGCGCTGTCGGCGGCTTTTCTCAATACCTTATCTTTGTTTGCACTGGTATAGCGTGTGTCCCACCTAATGTTAGCCAAACTGTTGAAAGAAAAAGAACATTTTAAAAAGACCGGGACACCCTATTTCTATACTCACATTAAGAACAGTAAAGAAAACCAGCTTGCGTTCTCAAGCCATGGGCGCACGTTTGGACTAGCTTATCCAAATTTAAATCGCTTGGCTGTCTTCGTTCTCAATGCACCGCTTCTCCGAAACTTCCAGAGTTGCGTTTGTTCTGTCTCTTCGTTCACGGCACTAGTTAGGTTTAGTTTCAAAGTTACCTTCGAGAAGTACAGCGCGCTTTCGGTTGCGTACTTAACATATTGTCCACTGACATCGGTTTGCGAAAGATCGGTGGCTGCTTAGGGAGTCCTTCTCTTTTGCTCGAGTGGACGACCGAGTATCAGTAGAAAATAGGCTCTCATAGGACCTGAGACACACTACCACGCGAGTCGACGCCGCCTGTCCAGCTTGCTTATGGCCCACAGGCGTTATATTCGCTTGCCACATGCGTCCTGGATAAAATGAAGGTCAAAAGTATCGAAATGCTGCTGGCGTAAGCAGAAGAACAGAACATGGGTATAATAATTTGATGAAAAAAAGGTCACCGTTTCGCCTGAAAGGCGAAGCATCGAATGCGATGGCAAATTAGTGGCCAGCTATACCAAGTAAGGATAGTAGTTGTATCGGCCGTGTAAACTTGTGAAATAGGCGTACTAACTCAATGAACAAGCATGGTGTCACGTGCGCACAAGCAAACATGAACACATCTCACTCGATGACCGCGGAATCTCGCTGTGAAAATGCTGGAGTGAGGAAGCGCGGCGGCGAGTGTTTGATCCTCGTGCTTCGTCTCGCATCAACGCGAACTAAGCCGCGAAAACACAGCGCACTGTGGACTGTGTCCCCGACGCAGATGTCTTTCAGGCTACAGAGGCCTGGGCTGGTGCCTGCGGCCGAGAACGCCCCCCCCCCCCCCCCCCCCCGGTCCGGGCCGCACGGCCCTGAATCGAGGAGTTATCGAATCAGAGAATTCAATCAGAAGTTATCCCTTTCAATTATTGGCATACACAAGCAATTTTCGTGACGAGGGTTGGTAATTATTTGGTACAATGAGCCATCAGTCTATTTCATATATGTCGGAAGGACGTGTGACCAACGTTGTTCTAACTGCTCATCTACAGGACGTATCACGTGAATGTCGGCGTGTCCATTTTCTCTTTTTTTTTCCGCTGATAAATTTTAAGTGACCTGGTGCGATTTATGAATATGTTGTATGCTGTATTACAATTTGCTTGCTTTCATTTTGCTTCTACCATGCAGTATCAGTATCTGAACATGTGAACTTTGTACAGTTACTGACATGTAACACTCACTTGGACTCTGTCAAGCCGCTTTCAAAATTTTTATCCCAGCGGACATTCCAGAGCGTTGTCTGGTAAATAAAAATCTGACTCTGATTTCGCATACAAGAACCACCTATAGGAGAAAGCACGGTCAAACTTACGACGACTTGATTTTCTTCTTGTCTTTTTTGTTGCCATTTGGTCTAACCACACCTATCATACAGCATCGGGTTAGGTTCATCAACGCTATTCCTACGCATTATTGCGACATATTACGCTACAAAATAAATAAAGTGATCGTAACACTCGCGCGAGAATACCTTGCCAGCTTGGCTTTGCATGAGTCAATCTGTGCGCCGTACAAGGCTTGTTACGAAAGCTTGCACTTGTTATGCTGACTCATTTGCATTCTGAAGTAGAGATGTTGTAGTCCGCATTTCTCTGACGTCAGTGTTCGCCTTCTCTTTCGGTTCGTCGGCTGAATTACTCGCGCGTAGAAGCCACACTGATTTCCCACATTAGGTTACGAAAGCTCCACTGCTGGTAGGAAGGGCACCGACAACCTTTGCTTGGAATTCACCGAAACTCCCACGCATGTCGTTTCCTCGTGTCTCGGTTGCGTAGACGGTATAGAGGTTAGAGGGTGATTAGTGTTGGGAGCAAATTCAATGGATCACGGAAAAGTAGTGACTGTAGATATCCACGTTAATTGTTAAGGAAAGAGGTAATTAAACGTGTGAATTGCGCTAATCCCACCGTGACTATAGAGCCGACTAAGATGTACCCATTTATTTTTTACTTATTTACGGCATTGCTTCTTCATCTATTTATATGCTTAGCTAGTTAAACAAAAGTTGCGGTTTTACGCGCCAGAACCACGATACGATTCTGAGGCATGCCGTATACTGCGGGACTCCAGATAAATTTTGACCACCTGAGGTTCTGTAACGTTCGCCGAATGCACCGTGTACGGGCGTTTTGCATTTGAGTCTCATCGAAATAGGGCCACCGTGGCCGGGATTTGATCCCGCGCCCTGGGGCATAGCAGCCCAACGCGAAAGTCACCATGCCCCCACAGCGGGTTATTTAGTGAGTTATCCACACAACATGGATTGCAAATATTCGCAACAAATGCAGTACGTGACCAGCTTCTCTACGGCGTTGCATTGTTAAATGAATGGACGATGTTGATAAGTGAAGTCAAACATTTCACACATTTAACAGTTCGCAACCAAACGCGGGACTCTGGCTTGACATTAAAGAAAGGCGAAAAAAAAACGAAATTTATTAGATTCTTTTTAGCCAAGTATAGACTGTAGAGAAAGCAGCATTCGAGCGTACACAAGATAACAACGAATTGCCGTGGTCGTGCTACATCACTCTGACAAGATAACACACACTCAAGACAAGCTCCGGATCGCATTATAGATGGTGCGCCTGACTTCAGGAACGCTCTTGTATGTGTGTGTGCGTGCGTGCGTGCGTGCGTGCGTGCGTGTGTGTGTGTGTGCGCGCGCGCGCGCGCGCGTGGGTGGGCGGGCGCGCGTGTGTGCGTGTCTGCGTGCGTGCGTGCATGCGCGCGTTACTGGGATAACATTACACTGGAAAAATTGAAGTCTCGGTCTCTTTCTCGCTGGTGCCGGTGGTTTTGCCGTGATGTCACAAACTCCTATGCGCGTTCTGTCCAACTAGATTCACTTTCTCGTTACAAGAAGGTAAGTTTGCTGTGGGCGTAAGCAATTCAATATATTTGTACGCGTTTAATTATTTCGCTGAAAAATCATCAAGCGTACCTCTGATACCCTTCCTTGGTTCGTAGCTATATAATAAAAAAAATACCATGGCAGATCTACCATGCCCAGGACGTGCACCAATGTGCAGCAGCTACTGTGGATAAGTGGCTATGGCGTATCGAAGCTGGGCACGAGGTTGGATGTCAGGAGCTGCGGTGGCCGCATTTTGATTGAAATTGGAAAAAAATACATAGCTGCAGGTTATCAAAAGTAAACCGAAACCACCCACTGCATCATCTACGTACCATAGCTCCTGTGTCGTGTGAAGACGTTAAACTCTAATAGTATAACAATTATTCAATACCGGGAGCCAAACGCGGAAATCGCAGCACTCGGTCAATATACTGACCGCATTCTAAGTCATCATAAGTGACGGCGACACGCGACAATAAAAAGCGTAAATCACGCACTGCCCACTCACGCGTGATGGTGCGTGCACGCGGCTTTCGCGACTCGCATTCAGCATTAAACGCAAATTGAGGAAAGGCCACGTCAATAAAAGCTCGTTACGTCGGGGCCTCATACCGTTGTTAAGGAATTTCGAGAAATATTTCAAGCGGTACAGCAATTCTGCAATTGTGCCAGAATTTCCTGGACAACCCCGGACTGTTCTCACAAAGCCCAAAGTTCTCACGCGTCACAAAGCAGCCTATAAACGTATCGAGGACCCGGGCAACTTACAAGAGCCGCTCGCAATGATTGCCTGAAAGGAATCGAAAGCTCCCTGGAATCTGGGATGCCTTTGGGAATTAGCCACGGCACTTCATTACATTTTACATAAACTTTCAGAGATGAGGAGCGGCTTGGGGAAGCACGCCTGCACTTCATAGCCTTTGAGTAATCACTGTAAGTTTCCGATAACGCAGTAACCCTTAACAAACAGCCCAGAATCGTTAATAAACGAGACATTCTATCCACTCAGAGAGACCAGGCCGGTGCTGCATCTCAGAAATACAAAATTCCAGCGCAATCGAGCAACAGCTTCGCTTAACAAGCTGCAGGCGTGCCTGATAATGATTTGGTCGTTTTGGCACGCATAACTCGGTATTTTGTGTAATATTGCTCCGCTTCTCGAACATTGGCGTATTCGATTAATCTGAACGCCTCTCCAAGCCTCGTGGAAGAATAAACGGCGCTTCCGGGCTATTAGTTATCGGAAACTCACTGCGCGCGCTTTTATACATGAGCGTGCATGCCTTTCTCGCGAGCGGCGGGCTTAAACGTGCATTGCTGTCGGACCGTCCTCATCACGTGTACACGTCGCTTTCCGCAACATTCACCCTTACGTTTCCCAGCTTCACTCTTCTTCGCCGTCCGCATTCTCTTTGTAGCAACGTCGAATGTTCGCGTAGGTTGCGTGACTCTGGAAAAAGGAAAGTTGTTAGCGTGACACAAGTCCGAAAAGGCCGGACGACTTTTACTGCCACGCCCTTCGCTTTCCCACTGGTTGCGTGCTTCTGCTGGTACTGCCACAGCCACTACGGCCGCGTATAGGCCGGCGTTACGTTCCGCGTGTATTCGACTCGCTCCGTTTACGGCGAGTTCGTTCTCGACTTCCTATAGCGACGACCTTGCTCGCCTTACAAAACGAGCGCCTGTACACTACGAGCCGTCATTAACCGTGCCTATACGACCAGGGACACTCTTTTCACGGTTAGCACAACACGAATGTCCGCCTTCGACGAAAGAGAGTCGTAATTCCTGACTTTTCCTTGGCGCTTTGTCTCGGTAAACACGACGTTTCGGGTTCAAAAAAAGTGTCCCACATTTGTGCCCACAAACCTATGTGCATTCACGTTGTGCAACGCACACAGAAACTTGAAAAATTTAGGAAAGTGAAAGAGGGGGGGGGGGGGTGGCAAACATCAGCTTTGTGTTGGCAACAGGCTCAAAAACTTTTACACATTCGAGAAGAAACCGTGCATGACAATTCAAAGCTTTCAGGTGACAAATGGGCGTTGTTTTCGATATACGTTCTCGATTATCGGCGCAGTAGGCATAGCGAGAAGGTTTGGTCATGTTTGCTCATGTTTGCTGTATCCGATTCGAGATGGCGCCGAAGCGTATTTCGCTCGTTCGCTTGGTGTAAAGACGCAAGTCAAGCCGATACATGTCGCGTAGTTCCGATAACTGCTGGGCACTGAGAAGAAGTGGGAAATCCGCTTTCTCGAAGTGAAATTGCCGGCGAAACGTCTCCTCCGGAATAGCCTCGATGTTGAGCAGGCCGCTTCTTGAGGACACGTACAATCTGCGCCGTAGCTCTCGTTCCCGAAGCATGAGGGCGTCTATGTCATCATCATCAGCCTATATTTTATGTCCACTGCAGGACGAAGGCCTCTCCCTGCGATCTCCAATTACCCCTGTCTTGCGCTAGCGTATTCCAACTTGCGCCTGCAAATTTCCTAACTTCATCATCCCATCTGGTTTTCTGCCGACCTCGACTGCGCTTCCCTTCTCTTGGTATCCATTCTGTAACCCTAATGGTCCACCGGTTATCCATCCTACGCATTACATGGCCTGCCCAGCTCCATTTCTTCCGCTTAATGTCAACTAGAATATCGGCTATCCCCGTTTGTTCTCTGATCCACACCGCTCTCTTCCTGTCTCTTAACGTTAGTCCTAAGATTTTTCGTTCCATCGCTCTTTGTGCGGTCCTTAACTTGTTCTCGAACTTCTTTGTTAACCTCCAAGTTTCTGCCCCATATGTTAGCACCGGTAGAATGCAATGATTGTACACTTTCTTTTCAACGACAGTGGTAAGCTCCCAGTCAGGATTTGGTAATGCCTGCCGTATGCACTCCAACCCAATTTTATTCTTCTGTAAATTTCTTTCTCGTGATCAGGGTCCCCTGTGAGTAATTGACCTAGATAAACGTACTCCTTTACAGATTCTAGAGGCTGACTGGCTATCCTGAATTCTTTTTCTCTTGCCAGGCTATTGAACATTATCTTTGTCTTCTGCATATTCATCTTCAACCCAATTCTTACACTTTCTCGATTAAGGTCCTCAATCATTTGTTGTAATTCGTCTCCGTTGTTGCTGAATAGGACAATGTCATCTGCAAACCGAAGGTTGCTGAGATATTCGCCGTTGATCCTCACTCCTAAGCCTTCCCAGTCTAACAGCTTGAATACTTCTTCTAAGCATGCAGTGAATAGCATTGGAGAGATTGTGTCTCCTTGCCTGACCCCTTTCTTGATAGGTATCTTTCTACTTTTCTTGTGGAGAACCAAGGTAGCTGTGGAATCCTTGTAGATGTTTGCTAAGATATTCACGTATGCCTCCTGTACTCCTTGATTACGCAATGCCTCTATGACTGCTGGTATCTCTACTGAATCAAATGCCTTTTCATAATCTATGAAAGCCATGTAGAGAGGTTGATTGTACTCCGCAGATTTCTCGATTACCTGATTTATGACATGGATATGATCCATCGTAGAATATCCCTTCCTGAAGCCAGCCTGTTCTCTTGGTTGGCTGAAGTCAAGTGTTGCCCTGATTCTATTGGAAATTATCTTGGTGAATATTTTATACAATACTGAAAGCAAGCTAATGGGTCTATAATTCTTCAGTTCTTTAACGTCTCCCTTCTATGTCTATAGAAGGCGTCTATGTCATCCCAACCTAAAAAGGACAGATAATGTGGGTCCCACAGAACACTCGATCGCGGCGTGCAAAGAATAATTGGTGTGTTTCACGACTCTCGACAAAACAACACTCAAACCAAACACCTACATGCGCCTAATTAACGCAGCGACTGTGGCTTTGGATAAGCTTGGCTTAGGGACACACTTGCGGATTCGGTATTGCATCAGCTCGACATTTCGTGTGGATTAGGCTTTCCAGTACTTTGTGTTTTTACATCTACATGGCGCCGTATATGTTTGCGTTAGCGCTAGCGTTTTGCTCCGTTCCGCAATTCTAAAACACTACCTTGTGCCGCGAAGTGCAGCCTTTCTTTTCGTTAGCGTTGCGTCGCACGCTAACGCTAACGCAAGCGTTTTATGCTATACTAAAGCTCACTAATCAGCGTTACAGAACGGGTGACAGGAGAGGCGAAACCCAGTCGAGGGCGGTGGAGAATTACGTGGCGCGATGAAATTAGGAAATTCGCAGCCATAAAATGGCGTCATCTGACGCAAGAGACGATTAATTTGAGACATAGCTGCTAAAGGCCTTCCTCCTGCAGGGGACATAAACAAATTTCGTTCACATTTAGCGGTAAATGCTAGAAAAGTGCATTATCATTACGTCTCGCCTCTTTAAGGTCAATTATCTATGATTTAAACCGCGTTCACCACATTTCGAAGTGTTGTTCAGGAGCTCAGTCAACACATGACCAAGGACAGCATAGGTGAGATTACTTGTAGTTCTTATTTGAATTAAAAAAATGATAAATAAATTGAAATCGAAGTGCATGAAAAAAAGTGGCCGCAGGTGGGATACAAACCCACGTCTTCACATTACCTTGCGATGCTGTTACCAATTGAACTACCGCGGCGCCGTTTTCCCGTCATAGCGGTGCCAAGAAACAGTATCATCATCATCATCATCATCATCATCATCATCATCATCATCAACAACAACAACAACAGCAGCAGCAGCCTATATTTATGTCCACTGTAGGACGAAGGCTTCTCCCTGCGATCTCCAATTACCCCTATCCTGCGCTAACTGATTCCAACCAAGAAACAGTGTATATAGCTTTGTAGAAAACATTATAATCTGCAACAAAATTTGCTCTCTCGCGAAGAAACAAGTATACACTCTTTTCGAGAAAACAACCTCGTAACTGCTTGCTGCATCATATAAAACACAAATTTATTACTTACCCCCATAAGCAACCGGAATGGATTGCTAATTCACTCATTTAATAGTATGTTTGTGAACAGCAAAGAATCACGATTTCAAATGTAAACATTACTGAAGAAGTTTATTTTTTGCGAACTTCTGTGTTTTGTGCGATGAGCTGTCGTCATACAATGGCAAAAAGAAAAGAAAAACCTAAAGAATTATATGCACAGTAATGGTTGTTAAATATATCGTTGCTATCCATATTTGGGGTAAATATTTTAAATTTCCTTTGTGATTCTGCTTAGCGTGAAGGAGATCATCTATGGGTGCCCCATGCTCGTGCAGTAAGAAGTACTCTTCCTTTCATGTTTATGACGGACTCACTTGTCCACAATGCGCAGTTTTTTGCAGGAAACCGCTGTGCTGCATCAACCCCCCCCCCCCCCCAAAAAAAAAAATTATTAAGAAACATTCACAGTTCAACCAAAAAGACCGATAGAAAGTCGACAAAACAACACCACTTTTCATTTCGCGATGAATAGACGAGCTGTCAAAAGTTATATTGTTTATTTACGAGAAATAAATGGTAGAGGAGAACCAAGGCGAGGTGATCGCCATGTCTTTTTTTTTTTTTTTCTTGCGCTTGTCACTGCTGATGATGCTGGCGATGGCCCTCGTGCTTTTTAACCACTATATTCTCCGTTGCTTCCGTTGAAGATGCTCGTTCCTTTTTCATTTGTTTTTTCTTTTTATTATTTTTTTTACTCTTTCAGCACTACGGCTACTGCGGGAGTGAAGTATTTAGTTTCAACGAGATTCATTGGTTCGCTTTGTTCTTGCGTTGAAAATGAGGACCAGCCGTTTATAAACGCAAATGGTGGGTTCGCGGGCGTACCACAGCCGGACAATATTGATCAAGAGTGATATTTGGACGAGTGTCGAATAAAGTACACAATGCTGGGACCCATTAAGCACGCAATGTGTTTTGTTTATTATACATAAACGCAAAGAGGCTGCTACTTCTGAAGTAGATACAGAGACGCAAGAGCGCTGAAACCTAAGTAAGTTCGTTAGCCTTATTCGTAGAATCGCATGAAAAAAAAACATTATCGTTTGAAAGAACCAGAGGTCGGTGCCATTGCTTGACACATGGTCAACTGCGCTCTCTAACCAGAAAAACCGAATTCAGAATGCCAGCTGAAGCCATCTAGAAGTCGTCCTGTGGGGCAAATAAGCTTTCATTAAACGGTCTGAACTCGTGGAAACCGTGGATGGCTTTTGTGCCATTGCACTGGGCTGGTTGGTGTATAATCACGTGATTACTCGTGAATTGGGGCAAAGAAACGGGGCACGACCAGGCAACACGAACACGTGTTCCCAACCAAAACCGCTTGCCGCGGGTAAGGGAAGCCGTAGAAATGAGGTACTGCGGCGTACGCGCCTTTTCTGAAAAGCTCGTGAACGTATGCCGGAGTCAATGAGATCCCTCTGCGGGCCACCGGAGTGCAAGACTACAATTTAGACTACGCTGTTAAGTTATTCTTTTATTATATATTGAACCATTCGAACGACCGCCCGCCGCTGTCGGTTCGAAGTTTCCTGCAGGGCTTCGCATTTTCAACCTCTCGATCAGACCGCTCTCGCAACTTTAAGTCAACGTTCCCTGTTCCATCGCATTTCGGAGACTAAGGAGGTTGAAGGCTTTTTTTTCGCCGAATTCAGGTGGTTTTGCCCATAAAGACAGCCTCATTCTATTGCGGCAATTGCGCAAATTATATCTTTGTGAACAAGCACACAAAGCGACGGATGACCTTTAAATCAAAGCACTCACCTTTAGCGTGATCAATTCGTCGCACTAAGATTGTGTTGGCTGAAAAAAAAAATATGTATAAGCAGATCAACGACCGTTTTGCGTGAGCAGTTGAATGCGGTACTAGCTAAGTTGTCACAAAGCCACGTGGCTTCTCGTCTTTTGCCAGTAAATTGAGAGAAAGCGACAAAAAATTAATAGGGAAAAAATGAAAAGAAAAAGAAAAGATTTTGGGGGTTGATGGGTTGGATCAAAAAGGCCCTCAGTTCAGAACCTGGACTGCAGCATTCAGTGCCGAATCAATGAACTCCTCAAGGAATCTGCTGAGTTAAGGAGTTCGTAGCATACGTCAGCCCTTTCGCGAGGGGTTTCCAGGTGACGTTTCTGGGAGCTGTAAGGTTATACGTATTTAGGTATTGTCCGGAGAATTTCGGAGGTATCACATTCTGAGAGATGGAAAAGAAAAGCCGCCTTTTTGCCCGAAAGGCGCAGCTTTGCCAACGATCGCAAGGTTGAGCTCTGCACTGAAGCTCCTGAGACGATTGTCGGCGAAAGCACGTGAAACAGGGACATGCGCACAGCGATATCGAAACAACCCCTAAATGAAGTAAAGCGGTTTATGTCTACAGGTTTTGAGGTTAGATAGTGGAACACGCCTGCGAAGACTGGCAGGGCCCCATAATATGTTTTCGAAACTTTAACGGACAGTAATAGGATGTTGCGTCAGTCCTGCCTTACTTTCAGGGCGCCTTCGGCACTCCGGCAATTTTCTATGTTTTAACAGTACTGGCGCATGCCGGCTGCGCAGTCTTCATCGTCCGCTGGTTCGCTTACCTGCTTATTATTACGATAACGATTGTACGAATGTTTGAGACGCATTTGTGCCGTTGGCGCTGCCGTTGAGGCCGTCACCGTGGTCGTCCTGCCAGGCTATTGACGCCGTAGGCGGGGTCCACGCGCAGTGGGTTCGATGGTCTCCGTGCCGAAACGTGGAACGCGTTTGGCTGCAAAAGCGACAAAACTGAAGTGGACGCACCATCTACACTCCAGTTAGTCGGCTCAGCGGTGGAGATAGGGCAGCGTTCTGTATTACGCTGCTGGCATGAACGCAGTGCGAACGCGCAATCTATACCATGTGGCCCACGTAACTTGCGCCAAAATTAAAAAAATATGCAAGTGCCACTTGGCTGGACAAAATTAAGGTGATGGTAATCACCGTCGCTCGGAGCAAGTCACACTGTTTTGTGTGTTTAACATAAATACATTATTGGTTAATATTATTTAATCAACTTCTCAAATATTACATTCTGAGCAAAAGTGTCAGTGAGAAAATTGTAGAACATCATGAAAATTTCCCGATCCAGCTTTCTGTTGCTCGATATGTGCTACATAAAAAGTTTTCTTTTGTAAGCTTGAAAGCAAGCATATGATGCGCAAAAAAGTGTCCGCGTGGCTAGTTGCGCAGCACTTTTTCGTATTTCGGTGTAAGACGTCAGCGGACCATGGCTATGTATTGCCAGGGAACATTCAAGCGGATGCATTTTTGTCAACACGTATACTCAGATCACCTTACAAAAATAAGCAGGAAGTGCTGTCTCAAAGGTAATAATATGATATGCCTCTCCCTTGAGAGGCAGTGCTCTGGCCTTAAAAAATTTTGCTCGAATGTTGTACGATTTTACCGTCTGCTCATTTCTATAAATAAAGTTTATTCCTGCTCCTCAAATGTTGTAAGTGTGCTTAAAAATAACAACGCCGTTGGTTCAGCTCTGACAGAGCTCCCTGTGCTTGGCGAGGATAAACTTTAAGCTGCTTTTATATGCAGTGTTTGTGTGTTCGTTGCTGTTTCTCCGCAGACATTGGCTAAACGGACGATAACGACCCACCAGGGATGTTTTCACAGGCACTTATGAAACGTCGTGCGCTCATCCTTGACGTGTCTAGTGCGTCATAGCGTTGATTTTATAGCGTCCTTTTGATCTCCATGCCTGGCTTGATACCCTGCGTTACATACACATATTTTTAAATAGGCTCCTTCTATTCGTTATCTTTCTCTATTTTTTCTGCTTTGTGCTGCCGCTAATACGATGTTCCTTCATCAAAAGGACAATGCTATTTCTAGCCCTCATTTCTTGGCGCGTGCACAAGAGCGTAGACCCCCCTCCTTTTATTAAATTCAAGAAGAGAAGCTCCACTGAGTAAATTTCTTTCACGTTCCTTGAATATTTATTTTTTATTTTATTTCTTTTTCTTTTTGGGGAAGTATATTTTTCAGTTAAGAAGCCGTACCATTGAAGTTCAATGAGCGCATATTGCAATCTATTTTCGACGCCCTCTCTGGAGGGTAGCTCTATATCTAAGTTTCGGCCAGATTGAAGAACTAGCTAGACTTCTACGACGTTTTTTTTTTTGTTTTCAGGGCCTACTACTGCTAAACAGAATATGTATGAGATTCACTTACGCTAAAGTACAGTGATGGAAACATACGAACCGAAAAAAGGCACTTGCTCCGTCAATATTACTTCGAGGGTACAGAGTGTACTTTTCGCCTGGACATGTCTCAGGAAGTTTTTTTTTTTTTAGATCGCCCTATACAGAATTCAGTTTCAGAAGAAAAATGGCGAAACTGTCGCTTAAAGCTTAAGCGAATATATGGCCATATAAGCTATCGTGTTTTAATTGGGGCAAAAATCAGCTTGTCACTTGCGCAGTTTACAACGTGAGCAGAGTACTTGACCAGAATGAAGCATAGAAGTTGAAACGGTAGCAATGGCTTGTTTTTGCGCCAATAATGTAAAACCCTGTTAACACATTAGCTTACGCTGCGTCTCCCTGGTTCTTACGCTGTTGGTTTATTCATAGGCGCATGGTCTACTTCGCCCCTAGCGTTGGCGACGTTAACACCGCTAACTTTCACCTTTACCGCACTATCTTTTGCTGCTGTGAAGTGTTACGGACACTAACGTATGATGACAGCAAGATAACAGCGGTGACCCCAACTTAGTTCTTATCACCAGTTGTCGCGAATGTCGAGACCATAGCAATGAACCAAAGCCATGGTCCGTCGACGAATGTCGCGTTCAATCTCATAAACATTACAAAAACACAACACGTGTTCGATCACCTCTTCACAGTAGCATGAGTCATAGATCATTGTTGAACTACCCAGGATTCCAACAGTGACTAACCGACAGCAGCCCGCGACAGTTTTCCCAGTATAGTGGCCTTATTATGAAACACTTTGATCTAGCGTTCACGTTTGTAGGCTTTGCTATGCGTACAACAGTACATCACGTCCCAGGTGACAGCGCATGTATTGTATACCTTGTCAACCCACGTGAAAAAGCGTACAGACCACAGGCTCGCCGAAAAATGACTGCGTTTGTAATCCAGACGCACAAACTGAAATTGACGATTGCACTGGAAGTTTCACAATGCCAAGTTTGGACAGGAGGCTTTCTATTTCAAGTTGCATTCATAGGCGGAGAAGAAAAGCGGCTTTACTGTAGAATGCCTGGTCCGTATACTGTAGCACAGGGTGCGTATATATTTACGCCTAGTTGGCGCATTGTTTTCAGAGTAGCAGGTTGAATAGCGTCATCTGAATGGAAAGCGCTGCTTGTACATTTACTCTCACTCCACGATTCTCAGAGCCGAAGGTGCACTTTTTTTGTGCTCATCCGCACTGTAGAACAGTTCCTTTCCGGCACGTGCTTTCAGGATGACACACAAAGATACCGCCGATGTCGACATCCACCGACAAATTAAATGTCACTGCGGATAAAGTCGAACGGCGCCTTTTCAAAGGAGTGGAACGATCATTCTAGAAACTATCGCTTGCGTCGCAAAGCAGCCTGTCGCTGCGTCCGCCAGCGCCATTTGTTTTGTTAGTTCTATTCAAGGAACTTTCTATATTGGCACATTTCCTGAAATTCTGCGCTGCGATTGCAAGACAAGTTAAAAGTGTCTCAATAGAACCAGTAATCTTGTGCAGTACAATAGGCAGTTGTCGTCACGCGCAAGCTGGCGTTTTCCCCTTTCTTTTCCTTTATTTCAGTTTCAGGGAAACACAAATATAAATTCCGTCTTGCTCTTTTCCCCCGCTATCTCTCCACCACTTTTTCGCACTTACTTGTGCATACATTTATGCGCACGTGCCTAAGCACCTTTCGATATTTTCGGGCTCGCATGTATTTATAGCGACGAGTGTCTTCTCAAAAAGTCGCAGTTTTTCCCGAAAAGCGAAGCATCGATGGCGATACGAAATTATTGGGCAACTATACAAAGCAAGGAAGGTAGTTTTATTGGCCGTGTAAGCATGTAAACATAGGCATACTAACTCAATGAACAAGCACTGTGTCAAGCGCGCACAAGCAAACATTAACACGTCTCACTCGATGATCGCAAGAGCTCGCTGTCAAAACGCTCGAGTGAGGAAGCGGGGCACAGCAGTGACCGAATTGACCTTCGTGCTGCCGCTCACGTCAACGCGAACTAAGCTGCGTAAACGCAGCGCAGGGCTGACTCTGTCCCGACGCAAATGGCTTTCAAGCTACGGCGATGATGATGGTGATGATGATTTATGGCATCTCCTTTGAAACGGGGTGGTGATTGATTTAATAAGGTATGCTACAGGTGTTTTTTCATCGAGCATTTTTTGTATACATCTCCGTAATTTTTTTTTCGTAAATATATGTATATATATACATATATATATATATATATATATATATATATATATATATATATATATATATATATATTCTACCGCTACCTATGCCTGTAAAAGATCCGGTTGTAACAAGTTCTTTGCATTTTTTTCCATCCAATACACTAAGCGTCTCTTGCTTACCTTGACTGCTGACCGGTTGACGCTTCCATCCACGTTAAACCCAAGCGCTTCTGGAAGGTCAACTCAAAACTGGCTAACCTCTCTGTCTGCCCGTCTATCCCTCTTCTGTACGTTACCTACGGTTCCCACTGGGTGAATACCTTCGCATTCATTAGGATGTACTGAGTGGTCTCTGGATTATTGTGACCCCACAGGGCTCTGTGTTTCATTATTGCTGCATTCCGCTTCTGCTTTATTTTCAGATTATCGGGGCGGGTGCTTAAGTAAGTGTCTCCTTCGTTTATGTAAACACCGAGGTACTTATATTGCTTCACTATAGGGTATGGCTTGCTGTTGAATTGACACCACGTGTTTTCTGGTTTCTTCAGTAGAGATCAAAGTTCCCGATTTCTCTGTGCCAAACTTGAGGCCTAAATTGAGGCCGAGGAGACGCGCACGGCCATCGGCGCCACCAGGATTTAAAGGCGCCCGCTCCCCCTTCCTATCCTGCCCCTGGAGCCTTGCGGCACTGGCGGTAGCGCGTGCCCGCGTGGGTCGTTGCATCTTGAAAGCCATATGCGTCGGGGACGCCGTCCGCCGTGCGCTGTCTTTTCACGGCCGCCCGGAGTAGAACGCTCCCCTCCATCTCTACACTCCTCCCGGAGCGTTGCGCGCGACGGAAGACAGCGCGTTTTCTTCCCGCTTCCCTCCGTTGCGCGCGTGAGATTGAGCCGCGATCGCCGACTCACCCTCGCACGCTTTCACTCGCACACACAGCATACAGCGCGCGAAGACGATTGTATCGCCGTTGGGCTTTGTACGGAACCTCATTGCGACGACAACGGCGACGGCAGAGATGCGCCTGGAGTGTCCATGTTATAATTGCTATAGCAATAAAAAGTTCGTCGAGGGAGTACATTGATGATTGATGTGTGGTGCTTAATGGCGCAAGGGCCAAGTATGGCCAAAGAGCGCCATGACAAATGGTAATGAATTGTTCATGTATTATAAATGAAGTGATTAAATTGAGTTACAAGTGTAAATGTAGTTTGGCTGTAAAGAGGCCTAAAAACGGGTCGCTGTAAACTGCGTAAAATATAATGACAATGATTTATAACAAAATAAAAAGTGCATAAAAGTGTCACTACGATAAACTGATGTAATAAAGACATACAATAACTACTGTCTCCATAGGGCTCTTAAAGTAGAGAGCTCAGAGGCATGTTCTATAAAGGCTAATGTCACTGCAGCTACAGCCTTGAAGGCGAGGCTTTGCTACATATGACCCGGCCAAATTATTTCTAAGACGTTCACTTCATCTAAAAAGCTAAAAACTGTTTCCAGGTTAAAAAGCGGTTCGTTACTAAGAAAAAATGCTGGGTGAAGTGGAATTTGCTGGCGATACGCAGAACGGAAGTACTTTTTACGCTCAGCTTCTAATTCTCTGCACTGGACTAGGACATGGAGCACTGTAAGGGTGTCGCCACACCTTCGACATGATGGAGGATCACTTCCAGTCAATAGGTAAGAGTGGGTGCCGAAGGTGTGACCTATTCTTAATCGACAAAGGAGCACTTCTTTGTATCGTGCTGTTTTTTCGGATATCCAGTGCCCTAATTTAGGTTTGATCAAGTGCAGTTTATTGGCTACCTGGGTATCCCACTCTTTCTGCCAGTGCTTCTTCAGCTTATGCCGTAAGTATGGTTTAATGTCTGTGGCCGGAATGGGTATGTTTATGTCAGTGTCGCTAAAAGCTACCGAGGTGGCGTTCTCGTCAGCATCTTCGTTGCCTTTTATACCACTATGTCCAGGTACCCAGCATAGGATGATTACTTTTTTGCCCATATAAGCTGAGCATAGCAATTCATAGAGTTCGTTAAAGACAGTGTTTTTATGTTTTCGTAAACTCATTAGGGCTCGGACTACACTCAGAGAGTCCGTGAACACAACAGCCCTAGTGAGAGTCGTTTCAGTTATGTGTTTTACTGCAGAGAGGATCGCGTATGCTTCAGGCGTAAAAATACTAGTATGTGGGTTAAGTGTACCGGATATTAAAAGCGATGGTCCTACAGCTGCGTAAGCAACACCGACAGGAGACTTTGAAGCGTCTGTGTAAAACTCAGCACAGGAATATTTCTCCTGAAGCTCAAGGAAATGTGAGTGTATATGTGCCTCAGGTGCTTGTTTTGAAATTTCTACGAAAGAGATGTCACATTCGATAGTCTGCCACTCCCAAGGCGGTGGAAGCCGAGTAGGAGCCATTAGCACATTCTCTAGAAGAGGGACGTCTGTTTCTTCGGACAGTGCTTTCAACCGGAGGGACAGAGGAGGCCTAGTGGCTGGGCGGTTATGGAACAGCCTGGTCGTGGACAAATCGCGAGCAATTGAATGGCACGGATGATCTACATCTGATTTCACCTTCAAGGCATAGGAGAAGCTTAAATATGTCCTTTGGAAGTGTAGAGACCATTCATTACATTCAACGTACAGGCTCTGTACAGGCCTGAAGGCGCCTGTGGCAAGGCGGATACCCAAGTGGTGGATAGTATCTAACATTTTCAAAGCACTAGGTGTAGCAGAATTATAGACTATGGCTCCGTAGTCAAGGCGTGATCGTATTAGACTTTTATACAAGCTTAGGAGGCATCTCCTGTCGGCTCCCCAGGATTTCCGTGACAACAGCTTCAACAGGTTCATAGTCTTGAGGCACTTTGCTTTAAGGTACTTCAGATGGGAAATAAAGGTTAGTTTATTGTCTAAGATGATACCTAAGAATTTATGCTCGGAGCTTACAGATAGGCGTTCCCCATGAAGGTCTATAGCGGGATCTGGTAGTACACCTCTCTTGTTGGAGAAGAGTACGCATGTACTTTTATGCGGGTTTAGCTCGAAACCATTCTCATCCGCCCATTTAGACAATTTATTTAAGGCAAGCTGTACTTGTCGCTCGCAGGTACTAAGATTACATGATTTGAAACCCATTTGGATGTCATCCACATATACAGAATAAAACATTGTTCGTGGTATGACAGTTTGGAGCGAGTTCATTTTGACAATAAATAAAGTACAGCTCAGCACACCACCTTGTGGTACACCAGCCTCCTGCGTGAATTGTCGAGACAGAACGTTACCAACTCTAACACGGAACGTGCGATCAGAGAGGTAGCTCTGAATCACATTTAACAAATTGCCTCGGACTCCCATTCCAGCCAGGTCACGGAGAATTCCAAAACGCCAAGTTGTGTCGTATGCCTTCTCCATGTCTAAAAATACTGATAGGAAAAACTGTTTGTGTACAAAGGCATCACGGATATTGGTCTCGATGCGGACGAGGTGATCTATTGTGGATCTACCTTCCCTGAAACCGCATTGTAAGGGATCGAGTATTTTGTTGCTTTCAAGAAAATGGACGAGGCGCCGGTTAATCATTTTTTCAAAGAGTTTGCATATACAACTTGTCAGAGCTATTGGCCTATAGTTACTGGCCGAGGAAGGGTCCTTGCCTTCTTTGAGAATAGGAATTACGATTGCTTCTTTCCAGGCGGACGGAATGTAGCCGGCAGATAACATGGAGTTAAAGAGTGACAGTAGTGTTCTGTGGGTTTCAGGGTGTAAGTGTTTTATCATTTCGTAAAGTATTCGGTCACTTCCCGGAGCAGACTTGTTACAACAATTGAGTGAAGCCTGAAATTCTGCCATGCTAAATGGACGATTGTATGCTTCATTGGCTGTGCCTTTCCGACCCAGAGGTTGTCGCTCTGCTTGTCGCTGGTATCTTAGAAACGTATCTGTGTAATGGGATGTACTGGAAATGTGCTCGAAATGTGCTCCTAGACAATCAGCCTGATCCGCAAGTGTGTCTCCTTGTGTGTTTACTAAAGGTAGAGGATGGGTTTCGCGGCCTTTTATTTTCTTAACCCTGTTCCAGACTTTCCTTTCGTCTGTATAAGAATTAATGCTGCAGATGTATTTCTGCCAGCTTTCCCTTTTGGCACGGCGGCGCGTTCTTCTACCCTCCGACTTTATTTTCTTGAAGATGATAAGGTGTTCTGTAGTCGGCGAGTCACGGAGGTTATTCCAAGCCCTATTTTGTTTCTTTCGCGCTTCCCTACATTCATCGTTCCACCAGGGAACACGTCGTTTAGAAGGCGATCCATTTGTTTGCGGGATACATATTGACGCTGCGTCCACAATAAATGCTGTTAAATATGCGACTGCATCGTCAATACTTTGCATACGAATGTTATCCCAGGTCAGATGTGTAAGGTCTCGGTATCGCTGCCAGTCCGCGGAGTCGACTTTCCACTGGGGCACATGTGGTGAGCATTCGTCTTGTTTTGTTAATCGTAAGATAATTGGAAAATTGTCACTCCCGTATGGATTGTTAACCACCTTCCATTCCAAGTAGGGCACAACTGTGCTTGACGCAATGCTTAAATCTATGCATGAAAATGTCTTCTTTGCGACGCTGTAAAAGGTTGGTTGTTTCTTATTTAGCAAACATGCACCTGTAGATAACAGGAAATTTTCTATCAGGCGCCCTCTGGCATCACATCGCGAGTCGCCCCACAACGTATTATGTGCATTTAGGTCTCCAACGACAATGTACGGTTCCGGAAGTTGTGCAATAAAGCTTTCAAATTCTGTTCTGGAGAGTTGATAGCTTGGCGGAATGTATAAAGAAGTAATTGAAAGCAGCTTACCAAAAAGCACTGCTCTGACTGCAACTGCCTCAAGAGGCGTTTGAAGCTCTAAATGCTGGCAGGGTACACCCTTATCGACTATTATGGCGACACCGCCAGATGAGGCGAGGGTGTCGTTTCGGTCTTTGCGGTAAATGGCATATTGCCGCAGAAAGTTTGTGTGTGTAGAATTGAGGTTTGTCTCTTGCACACAGAGAACCCGTGGATTGAACTTGTGTAGGAGCTCCTTTATGTCGTCCAGATTGTGGAGTAGACCTCTAACGTTCCAATTTATTATTTGTGTAGCCATACTGGAGGCGTATATTGCGGTGTGTCAAGAGCTAGCCCGAATAGGCTCACGAGGCCTTTCCAGGCCCCGTGATACGTGATTTTTCTTTTTTCCCGGCGGGCTCTGTGGAGCTACGCCGTTCCTTCGGCGTTTGAGACACCGGAGGAGTGTTGGTTGCTTCCATCGCCTCTTCAGAGACGCTGGATGCCGCCCGCTCGGCGAGCACACTGGGGGGGGGTTTCGGGCCTGTCTGCATGAGCAGTAGCCCTGGGACCTGCAGGCCCGGAAGTCTGCTGGCCCTTCTTGGTTGGGGGCGGAGCAGCGCTTGCTGCTCCTGCCAGGGGGGCTGATGGCGTGACCGTTGTCACACTCCGTGTGACTCGGGCGGCCGCCGAAAGATGTGGTGCAGCCCCCCGGCGCGCCGCATCAGAGTAGGACGGATTAGACTGATTGAAAGAAGAAAAACGCTTGCGCGCTTCTGGAAAGGAGATGTTTAGTTTCACTTTGAGTTCTATTATGTCCTTTTCTTTCTTCCATGTCGGGCATGTTCGTGAGTAGGCGGGGTGGTCTCCGTCACAGTTGGCACAGTGGTTTGTGGAAGTGCACACTTCTGAGGAATGGTCTTTAGATGCACATTTTGCACAGGTAGATCGCCCTCGGCAACTTTGCGACCCATGCCCAAAACGCTGACACTTGAAGCATCGGCGCGGATTTGGTATGTACGGTCTTACACGCAGTTTACAGTAGCCGGTTTCAATCGTCTCAGGGAGGTTGCTTGTACCAAAGGTAATGATAACATGTTTGGTTGGGATTTCCTTATTGTCGCGCCTTATCTTGATTCTTTGGACCTTAACCACATTTTGTTCTTGCCATCCTTCCAACAACTCACTCTCACTAAGTTCAAGCAGGTCGTCATCAGAGATGACGCCGCGCACAGTGTTCATTGACCGGTGTGGGCCCACGGAGACAGGAATATCCCCAAACGCCACGAGTTTTGACAGCTTGTTGTACTGCAGATTCTCACGGACTTCTAGAAGAAGGTCTCCACTTCCCATCTTAGTTACTTTGTAACATGAGCCGATTGCTTCTGTAAGAGATTTTGCTACCACAAATGGGGATATCGTACGGACAGTCTTTGTTTCACTTTGGCTATGTATCACATGGTACTTGGGAAATGTTTCTATTGGTTTCATGCGGAAGTTGAAGGTTTCGTCGGTGCGCCCCCTTTTCAGGGAGCGATCAGGCAGCGGGGGAAAAGGGTTTGCCATATAAAACTGGAAAATTCGGCGGCGATGGTAGCCACCCACCACCGAGCCCAACAAGGGGACGCTACAAGGTTGGAATACCTGTAGACGCCAGCTATGCATCGCCGCTATAACCTAATATAGAATACCCAAGGTTGGATAGCTACACCAGGTTAACCCTTGCCGCCCAGAAATTCGGAAGTGAGAAGAAGTGACTAGAAGACAGGAAAGATGGCAAAGTGAGGGAGACAGATAAAAGATTGAAGAGGGGGACAGGAAAAGGCGACTGCCGATTTCCTCCAGGTGGGTCAGTCTGGAGGTGCCGTCTATGTGAAGCAGAGGCCGAAGAGGTGTGTTGCCTCCGCCGGGGGGCCTTAAAGGTCCGAACACCTGGCATCGGCTCAACCTCCAGGATCCCCCTTTCCCCAGACACGGCTAAGCCACGCACGGCTACACGTGGGAGGGTCCAACCCCCGTGTGCTCGGGTCCGTGGTGTCGCAACCCACCAAACGCCTACTTGCGCAGACGCCCCTGCGGGGGTCGAGGGAGTACAGTGGGGCAAACATCAAGGAGGTACAACACACTCAGAGATAATTGCCCTCTGCGTATTAACGAGTAAGACGGGAAGGAGGGAGCCATAAAAAATGGAAATGCAGGGAGGTTTACAAGAAGGGGTTAACCGGTTTGCTACCCTGCACTGGGAGACGGGGTAGGGGGAGGTAAAGATATAAAAAAGAAAGAGAGACACAGAGACAGGAAGCATGGATACACGATCACAGTTGGTCGCTATCACTGAAGACTATCGCAGCACATGATCACTTGCAGCACGGTGAACACCAATGCAGGCGACTGCCAATTGTGCAAGCCTGTTGTCCTCCTAAACTGAAACACCCTCTCAGCTGCCATGGCATAACAGGACGGTATTTCAAAATGGTTCCCTGGGATAATGGTCTTTTATCAAAGCGAGCTAACTCAATTACGATGATCATGTTTGTAGACCGTAGCGAGAGCATAGAACTTGTTGAAGGCTCTCTTCGCGACCACAGTCACCACACGTGTTATTGTCGGCCATTGCGATGGGAAAATCAAAATATTTGGTAAGAGAAGCTCCTAGCCATAGCCATAGCCGATCAAGCAGGGTGGCCTCGCATCGGCGGAGTCCAGTTGCGATGTGAAGGCGGAGAGAAGAGTTCAGGTAGTGCAGCTGGTTCTTCTGAAAACCTTGCGTTTTCCACATAAAGCACGTGATATAATGACGACGAAAATTTGGGCCTACCGTAAATATACGAACATAAAATCACATAGATCAAGCAGGAAAAAAAATCATCCGTGTACTCTAAATTTGGAACGAGATTCATATGGGGTGTGACGTTCTTAGTACAGATGTCAATGATGCTAAACTTTCCAAGGTCAATAACGAAATAAACTAGAACGGATAACAATCTCATACAAAGAAGCACGTGGAGACGCTTTTGAAGTTTCATCTCAGGCATTCTTAGGATGCCCTTCCTGATCCGCTCTCCTGTAAGAATCACACGTCGACGCGCATGGGCCCGATAACACGGAAAAATTACGTTCCGTCCATTGAATTTAGGAGCAAACATTGAAGCACCGATACCTCAAATCCGCGGCATTCAAAAGACTTTAAAAGCGATCTTAGAGCAAACAAACAAAATATTTTAGGTCTATTCCGAACGTTATAAGCAGCCTGGGAAACAAGGCCGTCAAACGGTGACTGTTGAGGGCTGCTCCAAGCCATTAATAAGTGGAACTACAGCCACGCTTCTTGGTATATAAACAGACGCTGTTTGTGTTCGCATGTCGTCTTAGCCGTTTTAACTCGATAGCGTTAAGGGCCCCGTGTCGCAGAAAATCCGGCATAGGCGTTGGGGTCGGAGTCGGCGTGAGCGCCGGCGTCCGTGTCGGAAATAATCATCCCGAACTAACTCGACCACACAGGCCCTCAGCGTGGCGCAGAGGCGTTAGTGAACAAAATTGAATTTCTCAAAATAAAATCCGTCATAAAAATCAGAAAGTACGACTTAACAACAACCTACGGACATGATAGCATCGGATTGTAATTTGAATGTAGGAGAAAACATTATTCTGTTACAAGGAAACTCGTAACATAAACCCCTTTTCCACCATTTCTACCATACCAACAGCGGCGCGCCGGGCAGGTTACTTGCGAAAACCCTATCCAGATGGCGCTCGCCTCCTCGGCAGCGTAAAACGGTAGCGGCATGCAGAGGCGAACGTGGAAAAAAAACAAAGCTGCAGTTACCGGGAAGCCCGAGAAGCATTCAGGGATCTTCGAATGCTATCGCGTTCCATTCTTAATGGCGAAGCTTAAGCGTCCTCGAAATCTTTATTCGGTGTCCTTGCATGTTTTACAGAATAATGTGACTTCATATGCAAAATAAATTCAATTTATGATGTGTTTCAAGACTGTCACTGCAAATTTTTATAATGAGCCAGACGTTAGCGTATTGTGTTCACATGACTGTTTCTTAGGTGCTTACCCTATTTTATCCGGCTACTCCTCAACATTTTATGCCCCATTATGTCATAAGCCCATGGGAAGTGAACGATGGTAAATGCGTAGCATAAAGGGCTGCGCGGAGTGCATTTCGCATCAAACTGCGTGTATTCTGTTGCATCTCGCAATTGCCTTGACAAGGAGAAAGTTTGCAAGGCAGAGTTTTGCAGCTCCGCAGGGAGCCACACATGAGGGTAAAAATACACCTGATTAAAGTCTTCGGGGACGATGTAAAGACAGAAAGAAATGACGTGCATTCAGCAGGGGCGTTTATAACGCTTGTTATTGACGCGGGAACATAAAGGTACGTTTTTCTCGAAATGGTTTTGTACTGTTTTTTAACCTTTGACATAAAAATTATTTTACAACACGAAAGCAGTACGCTAGTTACGTATACTATAGACTGCATGCGTACGACGGGCGAAGCACAAGAAGATATGTAACACTACCCACTAACTAACCGTAAGGTGGAATATAGACTTGAAACAAAATGTTCTTTCGGGCTAGTTGTTTGATTTGCATCCTGAAAAGTTTTTTTTTTTATTTTTATCGCAACCAAAAGGCAGCACATGAATTAAGGAACGACATGCCCGGCGTCGATTTGGCACGTTAAATCACGTGAATCAATCGACTTTTTGAATGTCAAATTATACACCCCGTATTTGTAAAACATCGCGTCGTAATGCCACATGAAGCTTCAGAGACCACTTCACGGTTAATTAATGTCGTTTGCGGGACTAATCGCTTCGTCGCACGTTGTTTCACTATCGTGTCTGCGTACGATAAGCATTGTTGTGCGATATGTTGCAATTGAATAAACGTCAGTTGCTAGTACATTCTTTATCCTGTCCCATTCCGCTGTCTGTTTTAAAGACGATAGTCTTTCTTGGGGAACTTAAACGCTGAAAATTTGGTCTGTCTGTCTGTCTGTTTGTCTGTCACCCGATTCAGCCACCCGGCCACAGTTGGGCCACTTGCTTACCGCCCACACTACTTAAACTGGTACGGCTGTTCATACTTGTGAACGTTGTCGATCACAAAGTAAATATTACGCATATCTGAGGCGCAACATCACTAGGTAAGTATTAGGAGGTGTGTTCCTTTAATAGAAAATACATAGATACGTAACTCTAAAGACCCTAGTTTCTTAAGCTGCGCTGAAAATGCCATGCTATGCGCGCCGACGAACGACGTTCCCCGACTGCGCGCCGACGAGCGCCCTCTGCCATGGAGGAAGGAAACCCTCTGCACAAGCTCATGTTTCCCGATGTATTGCCAGATGGCGTCCATGTCTCACGCAGCGCCTCCTCAATTTTATCAATGCCAGCCAGATGCGGCCGATTCAACATAAAGGAAGCGCTGTCTGAGGCAGGGCAAAACATAAATGGCCGCTTGATGAAATAATGCGGTAAAATGAAATCTGTTCAAACAAACCTTCATGCCAGGACGGAAATGGTACGAGAACAGCATCACGGGTGGCCGCGGATCAGACCAGCACTCATGTAGTACGACCGGCAGAAGACTATCGTCTTTCGACGACATTTGCAGCGAAGCACGCAGATACGCGGCAAATTTTTCGTTTGTGTTTCTATCGTAAGCTGTGAATCTATAACAGAACTGTACCACAACTTGCCAAATTACCCCATACGGTTGCGACTTTGTCCATACATCTCCCCTTAATATTCCCAGTACACTCTCTGAATCTCACTGGCCAACACTGGGGGCTCGCACTTGGGAGCGGACGCCAGAGACGACCTGGCCTACGCGTGGTCGTCACTTCTGGTGCTTATTGCTGGTGCCTTCTCATGGCACAGCTACTGTTCCTCTTCAGGCCTGTGTATGATAGCTTCACGGTAGAGGCACGTCGCACGTCAGCATCACCAGCTCTACCTGTGGAGCAGAGAATACCCTATTAAAATTATTAAAGCGAACATTGGTTGCTGAAATCGTTGAGCCACCATGGTTAGTACACGGATTTGTTAAATGTTCGTGCTTGCCACTTGAGACGGCCTGTAGTGGCGTTATTTATGTGTTTTCTTTTTTTATTGCGGAGTATAGTCATAGTTTTAATAAATCGCAGCAATCGCAGTAAAGCAATCAGGCACTGCATACATACTTGCGCAATGATTGCGAATTGTTGCATTATATAACAAAACATTCTGTTGAGAATTGTCCATTTCAAAAGTCACGACATCGTTTGAACCCAGAAGGACAAAATTTATACAATTTCATCTAATAACCATCATTCCCAGGCCGACTTGCCCTACATGCAACTTCATGGACACTGGCGCCGTAGTGCCCTAAGTAAATTTGTTTGAGCACTCCAGCAACGGCTCCCACATTGCATTCCCTACTGAACGCGAGGGTGCATACTACGTAGTAACAGCGTTCGTTACATGTAGTCCTTGCCGGTGCAAGGCTCTCTGCTGTGTGCTTCGCAGTGCTTCCTCGACCGACGTCTCGCTGTCAAATATGGAACGCACCATTGCGACATTGCACGGGGTGCAAAACTGAGTGTTTTTCTCTGTAGTAACGTGACTTCTCGCGTAAACGCAAAATTCAGAGTATTCCTTTTTTTTCTTGTTTTCCATTCCGTGACGTAAGGCCGCTCGCGCGCCGGAAGTTCAATAAAGAAAAAAGAAACACAATGTTTGCAGCACCTGCGTGGGCTGGGATGCAGGTAGCAGACGACATTTGGGCACGGCAGCGCTGTCTGCAGACGTTGTGTCTGTTCACAGCGATATTTCAGGAATCCAGCGCACCTGCCATCTTGCCGTGTGCACTACGTGATATATATAATAGGCATACCAGCGGAAACAGTGGTTTTACAACACTGAAGAGGAGGTTTCGCGAGCAGGAAACCGGAATGTCTCTCGTGCGATAGGCATACATCCTGCCGACACACGAAGGCATGACGGTGCAACTGTCAAGCAAATGATGTGTTTCCGTCTGTCCTCTGAGTGCGCCACGCCTCAAGTATTAACAATAATCTGGTGGCTTTAGTTGTGAGTTGATGCAACGTCGCTACCTGCTCTGCGCACTTAAAAAAAAACATGTATTATGTCAATCTTATCAACAAAAAAACTGACGACAGTGAAAACTCTGCTTTTTGTCAGCACAAATACGCAATATTGGCGTACTGCGTAGCTGACTTGCTCGGGAAATTCGAGATCGACCTCTACAGTATACGTATAGAATAGAACAGGAGTGAAATTTTATTCGAGGGTATGCAAGGACATGACCTTTCGTCTGACTGCAAAAAAAAAAAACGATTGTGCTTCATTTCATTCTTATCACTATCAGTTTTACCCATGATAATCAGTATACGAATTCCTTACAATTGAGACAATGTTCAACGCAGATTTTTTGATTGCCGCTACTATTGAAGATTTATTGCGATACTAAACCGAAATACAGTGGCCGCTGAAACAGTCTGGCATAACGGGAGATTCACCGAACTCAATCGAGAATATTCAATGAAAACAGCAAAGACCGGTGATTGTTTGATATCCGGAGCGTGCAGGTAAAGTTGTTTTTAAGTTTGGTATATATTATATGCGTGGTGTACACCGATATCAACTGCTAAACTTAAATTCAAAGAAGGCCAGTGACCCCGACGGGATACCAACGGTATTTCTGAAGCGATATGCCGAGTGGATGTCCTTTTATTTAGAAATCATTTTTGAACACTCTTTACATACTCATTCCTTTCCACAAGATTGGCGCTGCGCTGCTGTTATTCCGGTGTTCAAAAGTGGAAATCGCCTGCTTCCAAACAACTGTCGCCCTGTATCCTTGACATCTGTATTCTGCAAACTCATGGAGCACGTAATAGCAAAACACATTATTCATTTTCTGGAAGCAAATAAGTTACCTTATGCAAATAAGCATGGTTTTAGACAGGACCTCTCAACTGTTACCCAACTAATCTAAACGGTTCATGATTTTTCAATGGCTTTAGAAGAACCCAAACAGACTGATGTGATTTGCGTTGATTTTAAGAAAGCGTTTGATAAACTTTCGCATGATAAGCTGATTTTTATACTCCGACATGCAGGTATCAATAATGATGTTTTAAAATGGATTGAATCAAATTTAACAGGTCGGAGGCAAGTTGTACGCGTTAGTAACTGTGTGTCAGGTCTTTTGGAAGTATTTTCTAGGGTACCACAGGGGTCGGTGCTAGGCCCATTATTGTTCTTGCTTTATATTAAGGAAGTAGTTACAGTTATATAGTCGCCAGCGGTGTTGAAGCTTTTTGCAGATGACTACTTACTTTATGCACCAGTTACCTGTAAAAACATTTCAGGTGAATCTTAACCAGTGTCTCGAAGGTCTTCATACTTGGTGTTAGAAATCGGACATGGAAATTAATTATGCCAAAACCACCTTCGCGCACATTACCCGAAAGAAAAATGTTGTTTCCTTGCAGTATCATAATGGAAATGTTATTTTGACAAATGTGTCTTGTTTCAGATATCTTGTTGTATTGATTGCTGATTACCTAAACTGGCGCAGACATATTGAAAATGTGTGCTCTGCAGCGTAGAAAAAGCTGTGTTTTCTTCGAGTAAAGTTACGAAACGCAATCAAAGACGTCAAGCTAATGGCATACAAAACATTTATTCGACCTGTTCTAGAATACGCTGCCGTAGTTTGGAATCCGGATCCAGAAAGCTTAAATACTACACTAAAAGTAATTCAAATACTCGCAGTCCGATTTATGTGTTCTAGGTACAAAAAACAGACTCAGTTACCGAAATGCTAAGTTCATGTAATTTGGAATTATTAGAAATTAGGCGACAGAGGAACACGATAAAATTATTATTTCGGATTCTCCAGGGTCATGCAAAGATTGATAAAGACAGGTACATACGTGCACCTGGTAGACTTAGCAAAAGAATAAATCATAGTGCACCCATCCGTCCATATGCCACTCGCACAAACGTCTTTCGTTATTCGTTTTTTCCTGATGTCATCGAAAAATGGAATGGACTACCGGCACATATTGCTGAATTTACTGATGTAAATGCCTTTGATACTTTTCTTTATATTTTCGTTCCTTGAAATTCATTCAATGTTTTCTTGATGTTCTTCATTCCTGTCAATCATTCTGTGCCACTTGTTCGATGATCTTTATATTTTCAATTATGTTTTGTAGAAGTTTGATGATACGTCAAAGTTCCTTGCATATCAGTTTTGTATTTGTGATGTATTCCCTCCCAGTTATGACTCTCACATGAGGGTTAACAGTATGCTTAAATAAATAATCTAGGTGGAAGATATAATGAGACCGACTGTTTTTCGTGACATATGTGAGTGAAACTTTGCATTTTCTGTGTTCATCTTTTAAGTAATAGGCTCGCCTACATTTCCTTTGTGCAGAACAGTAGGCCATAGTCATTTGTTCGAATTATCTGTGTTGATGTCTGATATCTCGTCCATCCGTTGATATAATCGGCCACATTCGTGCACGATATATTGGTTACAATCTTTCCCCGTCGAGCTGCATTGCTTCTCGCAATGTGCGTATGTGATGTCGTGCTGCTAGGCAGGAGGTGGTGAGTTCCATTACGCGCCACGGCAGCGGCTCTCCGACGATGTTGGGATGCAAAATAGTCTGTGTGCTTTGATTTAGTTCTTAACTAAGGACGGTGGGGCAGCCAAATTTGTTTACCACCACGTTACCATGTTTCTTCCACACTTTCCATCTGGTCAAGCAACTACCCTGAAAGTTTCACATAGGTAAGGAGGTGGCACCCGAGGATCTGGCATAAGTAGGAGACGACCAATATGGCGTGCCACATGGCCAGGCTGCGTGATCCTTCTTCAGGAAAGGCGCCGCCGCCAGCTTTATTTCAACATCATTGCCGAGTGCTCAATCACGGGCAATTTTTGGCGACATAACTTAACGTGATATGCGTTTGAGCTGAAATTATACACTGCACCTTTGTGTGAATGACGCTAGTGGGATTAGCTAGTTTGATTATTTGATTAGTTTGTTAGCTCAGTTCATTATAATTTTAGTTTGCTTAGCTCGTTATTATTTAGTTTTATGAGTTAGATTTATTAGTTTATTATGTATGGTTATATTTGGTAAGTGGGTTATTATTTTGTTTAGTTAGGCTAATTAGTTAAGTTATGAGTTAGTTTATTTACTTATTTATTTTTATCGTCGTCAATTATTAACTTTAGTTAGCTCACGTATTCGGAATTAGTTAATCATATAAGTTAGTTTTCTTAGTTAGCTTACTTGTTTATTTAGTAGGTAATTACTTAGTTATTATATAGGTAGTAAGTTGACTCAACTTGTTTTGTTGGTGTAGCTGGTTGCGTCAGCTTTATCTAGGTAAGTTATTAAGTTAGCTTCGTAATTAGGTTTTTGTTGGGTTAGTTATAAATAATTACTTTCTGCTAGTTAGTTAATAAGCTTAGTTAGGGTTTTATAGTTATATTTGGTTGTATAGGTTGCTTAATCTCTAGTCAGATTTGCAATGTTAGCTATTAACGAGTTTAGTTATTTAGCTAGATAATACTTTAGTTAGTCAGTTAGGTTAGCAAAGTTAGTTATGAGTTGAATACCTTAGTTTAGTTAACTAGTTAGCTTAGTAATTATTCGTTACTATTAATTAGTCGGTTTTGTTTTTTCAGTTATTACTTCGTTAAGCTAGTTCCCTTTCTTTTCGGTAGCACTGAATTTAGTTAGCTATTTAGCTAGTTTAGACAGTCCATTGAGTTCTTCATCAGTTACAAATTAGTTTAGTTAATTGGTAAGTTAAGCCTCACTAGAACAACGCGTTGTAGTTGTTTCGAATATTACTATAGCGCCACATTTTAACGGCTGCACAGAAACGACGCGGCAATTCGCACGTCGTGCCGACAATATTGACACGCCGGATAATGGCAGTCGATACTTGCGCAACGCAAGACGGCGGTCAACGCCTGCGGCGT
>NC_051160.1:75915756-76003569 GCF_013339745.2 Dermacentor silvarum
AGTATTGTTCGTTTCCAGTGGTCGGGAACGATTGATAGTGTCAATACTGAAAATAATAAAACACCCAACAACCAAGCGACCTATCATGATCGCAACCTGTCAGGAAGTATCAGCAGCGCGTCGAAGGCACTAAGTTTAAGAACACACGATACAGCTCGCATTAACAAAGTTGCAAATGTTAGACCGTGTTAAGAAACGACCTTTCTCAGTTTCCTTTTATTGCGATAGCAATTATATGTACACTCAAAGCGAATTTCTGCCGTCGGCGTCACCGTCACCGTGAGGTTCCGTAATGTGTCAAAGGGCGAGGAAATCCTCGCCGCGCGCCGTCTGCTTTATGTCCGAGTGAAAGCGCGCGAAGGGACGCACACTATCACGGGGAGCGAATGCTCGGCGGAGAGTAAACACGCGTTTTGCGCCATGCTCCCGGAAAGGCTGCAAAATTAAACGTCTCTTTCCTCCTTTACAATAACCATATATAGAGAGCAAACGCGACTTCTTCCGTCGCGCGAAAGGCCGTGGGGGATGGGAGGGACGGAGGGGAGGCGACGTTTAGCTGCGGCACCAAATGCGTATTTATATTAAAACGTTGCGAGGCGAGAATATGGTAAAGACTTCGGACGCTGCTCGACGAGTGTCCCGTTCTGATCTCGTCGCAAACCTCCGAGCCACCCCTAGAGGCACCGGCAACAGTCACTAACGCCGCGCGCGTTCCGTGCGAACGCGGGCAAAACGCTGACGGCGTCGACAACAGTTCTGCGCGTTGCTGGTGCTGCTGCATGTTCAAGTTTATACAGCTGATAAAACTACTATCCTTACTCTGTATAGCTCTCTACTAATTTGTTATCGCAATTGATGCTTCGCCTTTCGGGTGAAACTGCGACAATTTTCTTCTGCTCATTGCCGCCGAGCCCCATGACGCTCCTCTTCAGTGATAAGATAGTTTTCATGTGACGTCACTGAGGCAGCTCCCACCGTCCTTGTACCTAAACATGGCGGCTAAGATGACGTCAGTGCACCGTATTATCACGCACACACTGATTTACTTTTTTACGGCGACTGTCTTTCACAGGTTTATCACTGTTATCACTTTTGACGTTCGACGCAAGACGCGCCTGTCCTGCTGTCAAGTTTCTTGATTACGCCACTTCTCGACTTGCTGATACCTAGAGATGGCGTCCGCGATGACGTATGCGCAAAGTATCTTTTAAAATGATTAGAATCAGGGAAAAAGAACCCTTACAAGATATCCGCTTTGTTTTTTCAGAGGACCCAAAACCACTTTTTATGACAAAAGCTTTTTCAGTGCTATGGAAGGCTGACCGCTATAATACTGCAGGGGCAACGTGGAGAAGGAAATTGAACATTTCTTATCGAAAGTTTTCGATCTGTAGTCGCAATTTTGTTGAAGCTGTTCCGAGCTTCAAACAGTGAGAAGTGAACGCGATAGGGATTCTAGAACGGCATTGGAGGGAAGCAGAAGACAAATTGGCCCGTAGATGTAAAAAAATATATTTTGTTCATAAAAATGATGGTAATGCGTAAAAAAATATATTATCTTATTAATCTAGCTGATGTTTATGCTGCTCATGATATGGTAACTGTTTAATAAAAGTACGTCAGCGGTATTGGCTGCGTGCTTTCGTGATTTCCTGTTTGGCTGCTTGGGTCATATACAATTTAGTTAATTTTAGCTGAACCAAGACAACCTTTGGAAAGCCAAACGACGCTTTTACACGTGAGTTGCCGCTCATCGTGTTGCCCTAGCCACACGTGCAGTACACGGCCGCATTTCGATGGAGGCGAAATGCAAAAACGCCCGTGTGCTTGCGTTATAGTGCACGTTAAATAAGCCCAGGTGGTCAAAATTAATCCCGAGCCCTCCACTACGGCGTGCCTCATACCTCATAATCATAACTCCATGGTTTTGGCACGTAAAACGCCATGAAAGAAGCAGAAGAAGAAGTTTTGATTAAGGCAGCATATTTTCTCTTGAAAACCTGAGTTAAATGGAGCTAAGAACTCTAGCTCGCATGCATAATCGGAGCTTTATTTCAAACTAAATAGTGCGCGAAATAGCGTAATATGCAGCGCCATGCAATATGCTCCTCAACGCTGTGAACGCATCTCTTCTCTTAAGCGTGCACTTTTCTTAGATGTTACTATGGATAGAATAAAGCGCAAGTACACTGAAATATAAAACAGGCAGTTTTACCAGTACGTATGGTGCACTTAATAGGTACACGGTAATCATTGTTCACGTGGTGGAGCATCAACGCTTGTTGAGCCCCCTCCCGTGACCCGACATTACTGTGCATTGGGCATCAAGAATACTTAATGGCCCACCACGTGATTTATATTTATATTTATAATTTGAACAGCGAACAGCAACTACGATTCTGTCGCTATAAATCACGGCCTTTTCATTTCCACCGACCACTCATGACACGCTCTGTGTGGTTGTCGGTTCTTTACTAAATCTCATTGTTATAGTAACATGTATATATATTGCTTCTTAATAATTAGTACTTTCATCTACTTGTTTGAGCAGTTTATTGGTCTAAATCAAAGCTGTTTTCCAAGTATACACTGCTCAACTTTCTTTCGCACACCAGCAAATCAATTTTGCAATTCTCCCATGCTAAAGTTTAAATGTCCGCATAGAGGAAGGAACCGCACTGAAGCGCCCTGTGAAAGCACCACGTACGCCGTTCAGGCTTCTTCCCGTTTTATACACGGTATCATAGCTATAAATTTGAAACAAACACAACGACCGTGCAAGCCCCGTCAGGAAAAACGGTGCCATGAAACGTAGAATTCGGGAACGTCTAGCAAACGTCTTACCATTGTGCGTTTTTCCCTCCGCTCTCGAATGGAAACAGATTTCGGGTTATGGCTGAGGAACGATTTCTTTACATTTGCCCACGCACTCGAACATAACGCGAAAAACAAATGCGTGCATGAGGTCGTTTGTCTCTGCGTATATATAGATGGGCATCGGCCGTTCGTGACGCCTCACATTTGTGGTTCCTAGAATGGTCCACGTCCTTCTTTCACTTGTTGTTTATGAATTGGGTCTACACTTCGCGTTTCCTTGCTTCAGGTTTGCCACGTGCCATCGGAGCAGGTGCGCGCTCACCCTTCCGATTCGGGTATCTTCACTGCACTCCGCCGTCTATTGTTCAGGTGCAGTGGAGTTGAGGCAGGCTCACTAGACTAGTAGGACTCGGGAAATGAGGACTAACGCACATATTCGAAGTATTTTGAATAATATTCAGATTGGAAGCTGAAAGGCGATATTATTCTGGACGTGTGGAGGGCTCTATGAAAAGGCACTCTGATGTGCATTGGCTACTCTGGTGTCCATTCTGATTATATATTAAAAAATTAGAGTGATGATTGAGCGCTAAATGCGAGAGAAATGCGTTAGCATTACGCTGCACCTGCATGGGCTTCCGGATCCATGATACAAACAGCGTTCACGGTGGTCTGCGGCAGACCACCACCAGTAACTGCATATATATATATATATATATATATATATATATATATATTTGTGTGTGTGTTAGGAATAAGGAGCACGCATACAAAAATGCATGTTTAATTGTTAATGTTCCGGCCGTGGCACGGCCTAATGTTGACTAATATTTTGCTTGCTTATGTTTGCCAAGCGCTATAGAGCACATTTTTTCATTTCCAGAGTTTCGACAGAGTCATTATGCTAGAACTCTCTCTCTTCTTCAAAAATATTGCATGTTCCTTCCTCCTGATAGTTGCATTTGTTCCAAGGGGTTCTAACTTGACGAATACCACCTACAACCTATCTGTGTGTTTTTTTTTTTTTTAAACAGCTCACCTGCGATCTACACCACGACGCTGTCTTGTCAGGTGGATCACCAGAAAGATCGTATATTACTTGCAGGTACAATTTGCAACATTCACTGATCAAATTAGCAAAGTTTTTTTTTAATTAGCTTCTTTTTTCATTTGCATAGAGGCGCATGTTATATTGCAATATTCAGGCTGGATGAGAGCGAAATCACTCTATCTTCGAACAGTACTTAAATATAGTCTGAACTGCAACAGTTTTGGTATAATAACTTCTGAAAGATTTTACTTCATAAAGCCGGCCGCCTTTATTGTTAATCGCTTCCCGAATTCTTCCATCGACCCAATCTTTAACGATATTATCTGCAACGCATGGGCAGTTTATTACCTGAATTTTACGGACAGCTGTTTCGAAACAGGTTCTAGCATCGGAATATATCGTTCATTAGCACGTGGCCTGACTTCTTTCGGTTGCAACACGAGCCCGAATGCGAGAGAATAAAATTTACTGACTAGAACTTTCAAATTAGATTCCTGGAGGTTGTACTTATTATTGAAGTAATATACCACTCTTCCAGTTATCGCCTGAAGTGGCGTAACCGAGCCATCCTGGCGCAGTCGGTTTTTGAAGAAAAGCGTCTTTTAATTTCAATTTTCAGTTGCACTTTTTTCTCGTAGATAAGGAAACAAACATACATTAGAAAGAAGACTTAAATACAGAAGGTGGCCCTAAAGTCATAAGACTGAATGCGAGACATCTTGCTAACACGTAAAATTTGAAGCAAAAAAAAATATTGTCTTCTTCGTGAAGCAGTCTTCGTAATTAGGTATTTTTGTGCATTATTAACTTTTTTTACGCTGTAGATTGTCCAGATTTGTAAGAACGAAAATTTGAAATCGAAATACAACAAAAGCAAAACAGGGCATGTTTAGTTTTGAGAATAGTATATCAGCATACGTGTTCTTACTCGAAGGGCACACGTCACAGCAGGCGTGTACGCACTAAGCAACCTTAAGAACGTAGACAAGTAACCAATGTCATTTTACTTGAAGATGATGCAAGCGTTCCATAAACTGCATCTTGAAACACTCTCACGCTATGTCAATATACATTTCGAAGTCTGGGGGCATTAGGCGAGTGAAGTTGTTCGCTGAACCGAATCTCTTGCAAACCTTGCAAACAAAGAGAAGCGACGTCTCCCTCTGTACTGTCAAATTGATATCTGATGAAGGGGGGGGGGGGGGGGGTTGGAGGGGCGCCGGAAAAAGTATTTGCGAAATATGTTCCATGGTATTGATGGCTCCTAATGTAACAGGCGAATCATGTATTAGCATTCAAAAATCACTACGTATATTATACTTTTCCTCTGCGGAGAGTTAGAACATCTTTGTCGCTGTACTACATATTATTTGGACGAGCTTCGTGCACGTTCAGGAAGATGCGACAGAAGCAAAACTAAATGATGCCCCAGCGAGGACAATTTAGGGAGGACACACTGCATTATCATTCTAGTTATATAATCGTGGGGCTCCACGACTACGGAGAGTCGGGGCTTGCCGCGACCTTTATTTTGAAATATTTGCGTTGCCGCGATGCTCATATTTCGTGCGCGTATAGGTGACTAAACATGTCATCTCTCGACCCAACGAACTGTTAGCCGATCCGCGCGAATCTTTCTCTGCGTTTAGGCCAGCATGGTCATAGCGACGTTTTAATGTAGTTATATCCTAGTTTCGATTCTCAAACTCTAGGTTTGCAGCCTATAATGCCAACGGTACGAAGAACTGCCCAAGTTTTCTTTATATATACGTATATACCGTTTGTCCCAGCTAACGTTAATCAAGCTGTTCAAAAAAAGAAAAAAGATTAAAAAATGATGGTGCAAGCTAAGACTACAGGACGTGCGGTGTTCGGTCGCCAGAGGTTGGATGACCGAACACTGTAGTCCTAAAATTGTTTCGTGCGCCATGTTTTTTTTTTTCTCTTCATCTTTTTTTTTCTTATAACCGCTAGGCTCACGTTAGCTGGGACACCCTATATGAGTGCTGCCGTACAGCGAGCGTCGTGGGAATTGAGAGTGTCGCAATGTGGCGGGTGTTTCGTATGAGATTAAAAAAAATTGAGCTCCGTATGTGCTCATTAGTAGAGTTTGCGACATCGCGGTGAACTGTCGAGCGCGCTCAGCAAAGCTACTGCACCATCACGGAAATATGTATGTATATATATATATATATATACCCGTATGCGGGACTGTTTCATAAAAGTTTATCGCACTGAAAACCCGCGGAAAAGCTTCGTGTCTTTGTGAGGATTCCGAACATCGTGGTAGTTGTCGTTGGTTCTTGATTCTGTGCGCTGTAGGCATCAGGGCTGTGGTAATTACAAACCCTCCGCGTGAGATTATAGTGGCTATATGGCGTTGCGCCGCTCAGGTCAAGCTCGTGGGTTCAATCCCGGCCCCGGCAGCCGCATTACGATGGAGGCTGGGGGGGGGGGGGGGGGGCGAAATGCAAGAACGTCCGTGTACCGTGCTCTCGGTGCACATTAAAAAGCTCCAGGGGGTCAAAATTAGTCCGGAGTCCACCACTATAGGGCGTGGCTCGTAATCGCACCGTGGGCTCGGCATGCGAAATCCCACACTAATATATAGTTTTGCGAATTTTTGATTGCATTTCATTTTAAACGCAATAAGTCGATGAAACAGCCTTTTGACCCTGACCAATGTTTGTTTTCGCATGGAAGAGCACGAATTGGTTCGGCATGTATTCGGAACACGAGCACTTTCTTAGACTGTTTTCGGTGCACAATATTCATGGTGCACCTGAGGATGCCTGAGCATGTGCGTACACGTATCACATTCGTAATTTTTTAATTTTTTTCGCAGTGTATTACGACCTACGTATTTAAATTGTGCTAAGAAAATATGTGACGCTTGTTTTGATTATTGTGACATACAGATTTGCTCTATACATATATTTTATACCACTCTTAGTTGACCCACGCGTACTTAGATTCGTTCGAATACAACTCTACTTTTAACTGATCTACCTCCATTCAATCGTCGATACAAAGCCCATGCGAGTATTTGGCCTGCATGCATGCCTTTCGCCATAAAACATTATAAATCAATCAATCAATCAATCAATCAATCAATCAATCAATCAATCAATGAAGTTGCTTGGTAAATGTCCGTATTCATTAGTCGCCAAAGATCATTGCGTAGCAATAAATTACTTCTTTACTCTCGTATCGCTCGCTGGTTTTCATAAGGATTTGCGATTCTAGCCGGTACGCTCCAGTATATAGCAGTCATCCTTACGCCAGGCGTACTCCAATATCACCACGAAATGCGGGAGTAAATTCTCTAGCTATGTGCCATGTAGTCCCTAACGACGTGCGGGGTCATGAACGTGTATTGCAAGGTGGGCCATTCAGTTTGCGCAACTACAGCTATTTCAGAACATCGGCTCTGGGGACGGAAGTAACAAAAGAAAAACAAGTCTCGCATTCTTACGAGCGGGTCATTGGCGCATAGGCGGTGGTATATACTCTCTGTGATAACCTTACGCACGCTCGTTTACACTGGGTGCGCCCGTTTAGCGTGAGAGCCTTTGCTGTATTGCAGTGCGCGATACATTTCTGCATTGTTTTGTCTTTCACTGTTGGTATCACTGCGCCCGAGATAGTTGTGTCCGGCAGTAACGGCGGGAGCTGCCATTCGGCATCGTGTAATCCTCGTAATTACGCTGGCTTTATATAACGGCACCCACGGCGCGTTTGCCGCGGATGAGGCGAGTACGGCTGCCACGACGCCACGTTGTAGACCATGGTTGTAGCCTCAACGTCAGTTTGTATCTATTTTCTGATACTGAAGTCCCTGTTGTTGTTGTTGTTGTTGTTGCCCTGTGCAACGCATTTGCGCGTGCTCCGTCGCTTTCATCTTTCTTGGTTCGTGTTTCGCAATTGGTCTATTTATTGCTTCGAAATCTCGACGCTAAGACGAAAAAAAAAAAGGCCTGCTTGATTTTTATTACTATTTTTTCTCTGGTGAGAGAACCCCGTAAGCTCTGTAGTAATTTTACGAGCTTTTTAAATAATTGTTTGAAAGATGATGCAAAATGCGTACGAAATCCACGTAAATTTCAAAAGGACGGCATGGACATAGTTGACACTGTCGGACTTTATATTCACATACTTCAGTACTACTAGGGAACCGTGTTATATTAATTGAGGTAGGAAGGAGTGCCCGAATAGGAACCACTATGTCTGTGTCTGTGTTTGCTAGGTTGAGGAGGAAGATCCTTGGAAAACCAGACGGGATGAAAAACCAGATGGGATGATGAAGTTAGGAAATTTGCAGGCGCAAGTTGGAATACGCTAGCGCAGGACAGGGGTAATTGGAGATCGCAGGGTGAGGCCTTCGTCCTGCAGTGGACATAAAATATAGGCTGATGATGATAATGATGATGATCCTTGGAATGAACCCAACCACCGACTGACCGACTGACCCAGGTAATACCACGAAATGGAAGGCAGGAAAGCTTCGCTTTATTGTAGCAAATTGGTAAAAAAAAAATGAAAGGAAAAAAAATCAAGTGTAGAGGCTAAAGAAGACAAGGTCGACGTACAGTCTGTTTCACACTTAGGGTATTTTTTGGCATAATTAAATTAGTCTTTCTCCCTTCGACTACCCGACTTTCCGCCAATATTTCAGGCGGAGTTATTAGCGATCATCCTAGCTCTACGAAAACTTCCCACATCTATTACTTCAGCCGTAATCTTAACCGACTCCTTGTCTGTTTGCTCCGCTTTATCAGTGCCCAATTTATCTATCATTCTCCGAGAATTTCATTCATCCATCCCCCAACATTTACGCCTTATCCATCTGGTGTGGGTGCCAGGGCACGTGGGGCTCACTTTAAACGAATCTGCAGACGCACTAACAGCGGCATCTCTTAACGACCCGGTACTGAGGATCCTAAGACCTTCGGCATACGTCACTTCTGCGAGATTTAAAAAAATTTTCTGTCCAAGAAGAACATGCCAAATGATGTGTACTCAATAACACCGATTTTCAGCACCTTAGGTTTCCTTGGCACAGCATACGGTGTTCAACAAGAAAATTGGAAGTGTCGTTTACTAGAATGCGTTGCCGAACACCAAGGCTTAATTTCCATACCCATACGTCTGGTTTGGCACCTTCCCCTCAATGCTTTTATTGCAATGAACCCGAAACTATGGATCTTTCTTTATAGAGTGTCGTAGATTCACCGTGCATAGAAAACGACTTCTAGAAGGTCCCCTCCGCCAACTTCGGTTGACCATTACGCCACCTATTATTCTATCTCTGGGGACACTGTAATATTAACGTATGTGATGCCATATTTAATTTTGTAATGGAAACAAGGAGACTGCCATGCTAATTTTTTTCACAAGACAAGAAAAATATTTGCTTCAAATTTTAAGATGCTATAGCATGAAAATTAATATTAACGATTATAATTCATTTTTTATCTCATTCTTAAGTAAGAAAGTCCCATTTAGGTATCCTTCATTTTTCTTCCCACTGCCGCCCGATTCATGGCCAATCCCCCGTAGTGGGTTGTGCTATTTCTATAGGCACCAAACCAAACCAAACCAAACTTAGGGGAAGTCGCACATTTTTGTGTCTCCTTCTCGTCGCTGCATATTACGGTAGCACACGCAGTGAAGAAACATACGTGCACGCACTCAGCACCTCGGCCTTTCGAAAGAACAAAGGAAGCGTGGTGTCAAAAGAAGTGTGTAGAACCCCATTTTTGCCAATGAAGGCTCAGAGGTTGGCGTCGCACAACGTTTAGTTAACATTATCGGCTCAGTGCCCGCAGTAACGATGAACGATGCATCCCGACGATGCGGCCAGCGCGCGCCGCCGTCGCAGTCGACGCGGTTCAAGATAACGCGTCTCGACCGTCTGCGCCTGCGCGAGCTCGCGACCTGCTTCCGGCAGCCGACTCCAGCGCTCGCCGCCTCGCGATGCAATGCGCTCGGAGATTTCCCCTAAGTGTGAAACAGACTGTACATGGGGGTTTGAAGGATTTGATGAAATAATTACCGTCGACAAAATCTCTCTTCTGTCTCTTTCTGTCACTTTTCATGTTCATTATTCGCTCCTTTCGCAGTTATTAGTATTGTACGCATGTCAGGTGCAATCAGGTCGGCGTTGTCTTATTTAGAGTTGACACTTGGTTAACGCTTTCTTTTTTTTTTTCGGACCAAGAGGCAGGTGCGCGGATCCCGCAGATTGTGCTGTCTATGGTGCAATGTGGCTAATTTCCGCCTATATTGGCGCAAATTATGGTCACGCCATGAATTTTACATACTCCTACTTTGTGACTAAATTTCCCTTCTTTTGGGCACCGCCAAAGCTGCCTTCCAGACAACAATGCCTCGCGCTAGCCCTGCTTAGTCCAAGCCAACTCCCTCCATTTCCAAAAAGTGTGCCGTGCGGTGGCTTTGCCTCAAAACATCCATATCTGCGGCGGTACACTATTTACAGGAGTATAGTGCAATGTAGTCAATTTTCGTCTATATTGGTACTAATTACGCCAGTACCGTTTACTTCATCTATTCTGCGAGTAATTATCGCTTCCTGTCTTGTGGAGAAGTACATTTTGATACTTATTGCGACTCGCTATGATGCTCTGGAGCTCTACTACTCCAGGTAAAAACCTAGAAGACGCCTGGTTTTGTAAATCTAACCTTCAAGCTCAGCCAAAGTCAAACTGGGACTTAGCCCGCCACTAACGGTGGCTGCTGCGTATGCCGCATGGGCGCCCATATCTTGAAAGCGATCTGCGATGTGGACAAAGTGTGCGGTCGCACGAGCTTCATTTTCAATGAGATCTGCGATTTATACAAAGTGCACCGAGTGCTCGTAGCTTCGTATGCGGTGTGCTTTCGGCACTTAGTTCTCGTTGAAACGAGACGCAGCATGAAGGTCAGTTCGCTCGCTGCTACTTCCGTGCCGAGCAGCGTCTGTGTGTTATCTTGGGGTGGAATTGTAGAAGCGGTAGTTGCTGACAGCGCCGAGCAGCGTCCGTGTCCTTTCCCAAAGCAAGCAAAACCGTGCTATCGCTCGACAATCTTGGTTTAACCGCGTTCAACCACGTCAAATTTACTTTTAACAACGGAGCTGTTTAAGCTCACCGTCAGTCCGTGGAGCGTGTACAAAAAAACCTCGCTGAACGATGACGTCACCCCGCGTTGCCTAGCAACCACCTCGCGGAGCGGCGTGTGCTTCGCCTCCTCTCCGTGCCGTGCACATGTTGCCTTGACATGGGACGTTAAGGAAAGGGAAGGAGAGCATGCGCGCGGCGCGCGCTATGCTCGGGAGAGAGAAAGAGAAAATAAGTGCGAGAAAGAGAGAGAAAAAAAAGAAATTGTAACAGCACCAACCAGGCAACGCGCAAGCTGCTGCCGATGCCGTTCGCGTTTCCCCGCGTTCGCGCCGAACACGCGCAGTGTCCGTGACTGCAGCAGGCGCCTCTGGCGGTGGCTCGGCCGGTTTCGACCAGCCACGCCACGGCAAGTGTCGAGGCGCAGCTTGGCCGTGGCGTCATCGGGGATATAGAGCTCGGAGCCGCCGCGACGGTGGCAGAACGCTCCTTGACTCTGTGGCGAGTACATGTACCCTCTACATGGGACGACCAAAGAAGATCCGGACAACCGAAGAAGAAGCCGCTCATCTTGAAACGCGTCGCGCGGCCAAGCGAGAATCTGCTCGTCGGAGGCTAGCCGATTCGGAATACCGTGCCTAGCAGCACTTAGAATTTCCTAGCAAACACTTAGCAAACACAACCTAGCAAACTAGGCTGATCACCAGCTCCGTTCCTTACTCCAGCCTTGCACCGCTAGTGCTAGCTGCCCACGTTATTTTGCTACGCACGTTGTTTACTGCTAAGATCCCAGTGCATAGTTAGATAAAAGACTTACTCGTTGCATCAAATTTTTGCAGGTATAATCTTTATTCGCGAGTGTGCGAAGCATTCTGAACGTTACATTGAAAAATATCCTGTAAGAAAGTAGTCTAAGCACGGCGTTTGTTTTAGACAGCATAGAGGCATAATACATGACACTTCGGCTCCAATGACACTGTACGGGTAATCATAAGGTTGCATTAACCGAGATAGTAAATCTTAAAGACGAAGGTGGGACTGCAAAGCAAAGTAAAATTGGAGGACGCTTAAGCTACGCCTTTAAGAGTAGAACGCGATAGCGTTAACGACAACCGTTCGCATCGCATCGTTCATCTACGGCAAGTAGACTTGATTCACTGCAACACTGAACGTGGGAAAGCCAGCTTACAAAGACCAAGCTTACACCAATGCCCTTAAAGTCGGCTTCACTTTCAAACTGAAAGGCATTGCTGAAAAGACGTTTTTCCAGGGGCAATATCAGTGGTCTTATACTAAAATGTGAAGGCCCTAGCACCCTTTTTTATTATTTTATTAATTGTTTGCTATTGCCCCGACGCGCGCAGGTCTGGTTCCTAGGAATGCTGGAAAAGAGGTTTGTGTTTGAGTTTCCTCGTAGCAGAATTAGGTGTTCTCGTACATTCAAATTATAATCCGAGGCCAATTGGTAAACCATCCGATGGAGAATCCGACGCCGAATGGTAAAGTCGTACTTTACCGTTTTTCTTATGGATTTCACGGTGAGAAATTCAGCCTTTGTTCTCCAAAACCTTGCACCACGTGGAGGGCCTGCGCGGTCAATGTGATTGGATGATTTTCTCCACCACCCGCGATCACACGTTGGTTGCCGACGCCGTATTTTCTGCGACACGGACTCCTAAACGCTATGGCGTTAAAAGCTTATCTTAATCCGCGCTTAATCTCACATGCTGGTGGCAGCACTGTGGAAGCTATACACCTGTGTCGTTGTTATCTTGCACATAGCGGTACGCAACTGCTGGCGCGACGTTTCTGCCGCCGACGGGCACCGATACCGACGAAGGCGCACTATGACATAGTATCATATCCAAGCGATAGCTGAATGTGTGCCACCCTTTATTCCGAATCTTAACACCGAAGCGAGCCACAATCATCGTCTGCAACGGCGCGTGCAGACTGTATGCCAAAAGAACGCAGACGCCGTGCCAGAGGCAGCGGAATGCGCGTCGTAAAATCTGGTGAGTGGCAACGCTTTTCTGTGGCCGAGACAATGGGATCTATTTAGGACACTCGAATTCGGCCACATTGCTGAATTCTGTAATGGCGGCATTTTGAACCAATCGGAGAGGCCCTAGACGCCCTCTAAGCTAATCAATGCTGACAAGGTGGCGAATTTGACAATATGGCAGAATTTTTCAATTTCCGGAATAGCCTCTTCGGAGCTAGTTTATCCCGATGGGAACCATGTGGGCACTCTAGCCGAACACTCGGTGTGAGGCATGATGTCCCGGCTTCGGTAAGCGAAAGAAACAGAATGACACATGCACATACCGTGCATTGCAGGAGTGAATTTCATGCGAAGGATTTCGCAGGTAATTTCCTACGCAGCATTGTTTGGGGTTCCGCAAGGTGTTACCAGGGGGCGGAACGAGCCATGTAAGGTGTGTAATTGTGTATATGCTACGAGCGTGCGTGTGTGACGACAGCGGCAACTGGACTGCACAGTAACGAGGATGGTTTTGATACGTTTGTGATAGTATGACGACTACTTAAAGCGGTTACGTTTATAATATGGGGTGGTGACCTTTAAATAGAAATAGATAAAGAAATACATTTTATTTTCAGGAAAGGCAGAGAGGTCGACCTGGGCTGGCGCGGTCTAGTCCTGTATTTAGCACAGGAAGAGGGAAAGGGTGTGAAAGTATATTGGTATGAATGATGATGAGGAGTATGCTGGTTTGGGCTATATAGTTGGTAAGACAACAATTTCGCTGTCAATCTGTGATGGTGCGGAGAAGGGAATGAGTGGATGTTTACGTACATTATACAGAGGCCCCACTAGATCGGTTCGTCCAGTTCCATGGTAAAAAGGAACTCCAGCAACGCTTTCGAGGTCAGCCTCTCAGTTTTCGTATACGGCCATATGCCGGGCCCTTCTACAGCGATTGTCAGTCGACGTCGGCCATGAAACTGTCGAGCTTCTATACCTCCACCCATAAGCTGATAATCACGTAAGATATATATCCAGTGCACTGTAATGCCAAGCAGCGTAAGTTCGCTGTCAACGTCGCCCAAACGGCCGCCGGTTCCAGACAACTAGATTCTATATCACGTATTCCGTGCAAGGTGGGGGATAGAATTTAACGTATAACACAATGCCTATGTGGTTGTTGTCATCTTGGTGCTTTCTCTTTTCCCCTCAAAAACGTACCGAGGGATTCCGGATATGCATACTTTTGAACTCCTAGCAGTGCACCAATAACTATACATCAGGCAATGGCTGCACGTAAGACAGAGGCAACTGTTCGATCATTGTCTGCTGCAAATCATTCCTTGATGTCCCCGCTTAGCTGATGTCCAGTGCGGAAAGATAAGCAGCGGTTCACGGGTGAGACACACAGCCGCTTTTCGTTACTGGTTAGCTTACGATGCCGTAGCTTTCACTGTGGCGCATGGAGATAGACGCAGTCATAAATAAAATGAAGTATACATAGAGAAATATGCTACAGCACTACAGTGATACGATGCATCTTTCTATAAATTTCCGATAGTAATGTTTCGTCAGGGGCGGGTCGTGAAATACAGCACGGTTGCGTTTTCTGCGCTCGTCTGGTCTAAAAGCTGCAGACGCCATGAATGAATACTGCTCTTTCATTATAAACACTTTCGACATGCAATCTTCTAAATTATGCATCACGCAAAATGCATGACATCTAGGTTACCAGGCGTAGCTCCTCTATGAAAATTGCGACGGCTCTTTTCACCGTGCCATCTCAACATTCTCCGAGAAAAGATTGTACAGTTTCGCCACACAGCGTTAATCAATCTTCGAGCGCGCCATCCAAGGTTAAAACAGGGCCGGTCAGTTAAAAGAATATGAATATCGACAATTGCCTCGCTTGATAACGAAGAAACGTGCGTAGGCAGAAGCAACAGAGGACAATGTTGCGGTGCAACGCAGGCGTCTCGAGTTATCCGTTCTCGATAAGAATTGCCGGTTGCACAACGGTGATTGAGCTTCTGTGCGGAGGAGAAACATAGGGCATTGCAACTGCGGAGGGTGTCTGTAGTGTACCTCGCAAGCTGTGAGAGTGCTCCATCAGCGCACATCTACAAGACGGCAACAAGAACGTAATACACGTTTTCCGCGCAGCCATTCCGAGGGTAGGATGACAGATGGGTTATTTAACGGAGAAGACAGGAGGCCACGTTACGCCAACGAAATTCCGCGTTGTCACTTCGCTTCGTCTGTTCAATTGCTCGAGAGTGTATTTCGTAACAGGCAATATATGTTCTCGTCCACGTGACCTTCTCGAGATGGCTTTTGTGTCAGTGCGTGAGCTGTTTGCGTCTTCTCGGGCGTCTTCTTTAAGTGTCATTCTTCAACTCGAAGCCAAAGCTGTTGCGTGTTCAGGTTTCTTCGTCGTTAACTCCATAGTCCTTCGTTCGCCGTGGCATGCTTACAGTTGTTCGTGCAGATGAAGATCATTTTAACGCGAAAGCGTTACGGACGCCGGGTCACAGAAAATCCGGCGTCGGTGTCTGTGGCCGAGAAAATCCTCCTGAACCAGCCCGATCACGCTGGCCCTCTGCGTGGCGCAGAGGCGTTAGTTAACTAATTGAATTTCTCGAAGTAAAATGCGTCAAAAAATTGTAAAGTACTGCTTCACCACAACCTACAGGTATGACAGCGTCGGATTGTAATTTGATTATACGAGAAAACATAATTCTCTTACGCTTCAACTCAAACACAAACACCCTTTCCAACATTTCTATCATTCATACGGCGGCGCGCCCCGGCTGGACTGTTGCAAAAACACCATCCAGATGGTACTCGCCTCCTCGGTAGCGGGGCGCGGAGTAGCAGTTGGAGAAAGAAAGCTGCAGTTGTCGGGAAGCCTGACAAGCAGTCAGGGATATTTGAATGTTATTACGTTCCACTCTTAAAGACGAAGCTTAAGCGTCCTCCAAATGTTTTGTTTTCTTCCATGGCGCATAAGGCTTCTGAAGGAGAGGCATTTTCAGCCGCCACCTAAATTTCCGCTGGCTGCTGAAGTCAACTGTGTTAAACGCCATAGTTAACTTGAATGCTAGACAAGAATAAAAAAATTTGGCTATCAGTAGAGCTACACGAACCAAAGAATGAGGGTGAGGTCAGATTTATTCGAGGCGGGAATATTGAAAAAAAAAGAAAAACATTACTTGTGGTTACCTTTCCATTCTCCCAGGTGTGGTGAAACGTGACGTCATCCGTGGTCCTTACAAACATGATGCTCGACGCGTCCCACCAATTTTACGCCCGTGCTTCCTCAATTAAATTTTGTGGTTCTACGTGCCATAACCACGATTTGATTATGAGTCACGCTGCAGTGGGGGATTCCGGAATAATTTTGACCACCAGGGGATCTTTAGCGTGCCCGCAACGTGCGGGACACGGGGGCTATTGTATTTCGCCCCCATCGAAATGCGGCCGCTGTGGTCGGGATTTGATCCCGCGACCTCGTATTTAGCAGCGCAACACCATATCCGCTAAGCAACCTCGGCGGTTGCGCGCGTATTGTCCCATTCATTCACTGCACTATAGGCTTCATAGACTTCCTGAGAGAATGTATATATAAGGCGAAGTGAACTGCTCTAGAACTTGTGCAGTAAATATAAGCTCGCGATACGACTGAGACACAAGACGGTGTCGAAACGCGATTCCGCTTTTCATGATGTACCACTGATGACCTACGGGTTTTTCGAATATATGAAGCTTGTGGCACGACTCCGTATGGATTATAGTCTGTTGGTGAGGTAAATCTGCAGGTCAATATTCCATATGGGCGTGATGCAGCTTCGAATTGCGACCTAATGAGTGCCTTATATACTAGTAATTTTAATGTTCAGAAGCACTGCGAAGTTTCTATATTAGAAATCCTAAGGGTTGATAGGCACATGCGAACATCAATCTAGGTCAGGCGTGATAGTTGCGCCTAGGTATTTGAATGCGTGGAGGGTGTAAATGGGGATGTTAGTAATTATGTAAGGAAAACTAGCGTCATATAGATATTATAAGTCTGAGTGTACTACAACCAGTACGCATACGCGTGGTTTGCATGGAGTTCATTGCACCTCATGCTCAAGCATAAAGACGCTTTAAACCCGGTAGATGGTTTTGAGTAAAAATTCGGACAATAATTAATTTCGTCTTTCGTCGCCATGTGTGTGCTTTAGGGTTACCCATGAATGTTTCAGAAAGGCGCTCGCACTCTTTTTGGCGTCGATCCCAATTTGACATCGGTTGCATTTCTTTTGTGACGTTCGAATCCGCTACGCACTCATTGGTCGATTAATGCTGTGCAGTCAGTGAATTCCTCTTAATCGATTGTATCACTTCCTGGGTCATTTGCTTCTAGCACTAAAACATGGATAGATAAACGCTCATGTTAATGTTAAACACAACCAGTTGCGCGTTTATGAATGCGGGCTCAAGTTTCGTCGCCTATGACAAACCGACAGGGATCTGGCCCTTTCACTTTCTTCTTCTATTTTCTTGAAATATTTTCTTTAAATATTTTCTTAAATTTTTCTAAAAAAATGAGGGTAAGGGCGTAACTTAGTAATGCGACTAGCTGATTCGTCGTCGCCATTTATGGGTCTTTCATCTGGCACCAGTTTTGACGATGCTAAGCAGGGCCACCGAATAACGAAAAAGGCACGTCTCACAGTGTACTTGTCTTGTTGTTGCCGAAAGAACAAAAGAAGACCACACAACGCCACTCTTTTCTTCTCGCTCTGGCAAACTCCAGCATCGGCCACGTGCCCTATTTCTGCTTTTTTTTTTCGACCTTCCAAACATCCCTCGCTGAGACGCACCGGCATTTGCATAATGTCGCATTAGCATTAACGGCGCCAGGGCAAGTGCAGCCCGCAGGTCTCAGGCGCCTCTATGCGCATACATCCTTATGCATGGACGTGCACGCAAGGTTCGTGCATAAAACCTTCTGCCCCCCGATCGTGTTCCGGCAATTTTCCGCATAAGTTCCGTTCCGCTGGCTCGCAGGCATACTGACGCCCGACGCCATCTAATTACTTGTGGGGCTCACCTCGGTTTGCTGGCGCCTTTCTTTATGTGGACATAGTGCGCTCGCGATGACACTCTTTTCAGGTTCCACGATCATGCCTCTCCCGCCTCCTTGTTTGTTTTGTTTCTTTCTCTTCCTTCTATCATCGTCGCACACTAACTATCGATATGAGTCGGGAGCCCCGATTCTAATGGCAAAAGCACGTATACGTCAGGTAGCTTGTACTTAAATTCCAGATCATTACAAATGCCTGATTACGCATGTGTGGAACCCATAGTTTAATCGGAAGGAGAACGTTCATTTATTACTGTGCAACAAGCTATAACCTTTTTATTTCTTTCCTTTCGTCAAGAGAGCGTAAAAAGAAATTGATTATGATGGAAACGTCTCAGGCTGTTTTTCTGTGTGAGCCTATGAACAGTTTGCCTATTGTCAAATAGCCCTTCCGAGTACGCTTGCATCTGGTTATGCGATAGCCTTCTTAGGCTACATCCCCCACTTTGGCGTCGGTATCTCTCTTTCTAACTTCTATCGGCTTTCTTCGAACGCGCACAACAGGTCATGTACTAGTATTTCAACTGAGAACGCGGACACTTGTTGCTAGAGGGAAAGTAAATGTTTCACGCCAAATACACGGGCCAATCCAAGCACAGCGTAGTCTATTCGAAGTCGGATATGCTGTACCTAAATTATACACTGAAAGCACGACAAAACTGGCACCGGTTGGGAGGCCGCATTCAGTGAAGTTTTGTTTGTGGCCTTCGAAGATGTAGACGCTATGATCAGAGCTTCGACGCTATGGTGAGTGGTGGCTCTGTGACACAGGTTTCTTAATAGGTCATCCCACGCCACATGAACGAGAGTTTGTTCGAGTATCAGAGGATATAGCTGAAAAAATTTTGACATGTTTGTTGGGATTCTAAACACGTTCTCCACGCTTACACTGTCTTCCCGAATTTTTTTAGCTATTTAATTTTCCTGCACAGGTAAAAGGCATAAATCGACATCCTATTTAAAGCGAAGCTATATATGCCTAGGCGAAATAGTATATGGTCAGGTGAAATCGCCTGTGCACAGAAAACTATCATCGGCATTGGCTCGAGCGCCGTCTTCTTCTGCTGCTGGCTCGTTGGCGCCCTGCGGGTTGCTCTCGTGCTGGTGCTCGGCACGCGCTCGTGCCACTGCTACCGCGTTCCTCGTCGTCGTCTTCTTCCATAGTTGGCTGCGTTGCCGCTTATCATTCCAGTGAAGAATTTCTCTTTTCTTCTGTAGTCCAAATGGGGAGGCCGCGTTTACCGGGGTATGAGCCAGTCATTGTTTTACGTAACGGACAGATTTAATTTTGAAGCAATTCAATTTCGAGGAATCGCAAGCCGACATGGCGGGCGAATGCCTGGTAACCACGCCGCCGAGCAAACTCGAGAGATCGAACGCATACTCACTCGCCTCGAACAGTAAATACGCAGAGGAACGCAGAGGAACCTACATCTATGTACGGATTCAGGCGAGAGATGTCTGCCCAGGACATACTCTTATTGCTCAAAGAGAAGGTGCTCAACCCTCCTGCAGGTAGCCTCAATAGCTTACTCCTTGCGCTCGACACCGAAAAAGCCTTCCACAACATCGCACACTCTACCATACTAGACGGCCTCACAGCCATCGGATGAGGGGAACGCATATTGAATTATGACTCCGCATTCCTTGGAAATCGCAAGGCACAGATTAGCATGGCCGGCACTAAGTCACCACCATACGACCTTCCACTGAAAAGCACGCCCCAGGGTTCCATCCTGCCCCCATTCCTCTTTAACATCGGGCTCCGGAAACTGATCCTACAACTGGAGGATATACCGAACCTAGGCGATGCCTTTTACGCGGACGACATCACACTATGGGCAACCAAGGGCTCCTATGGATAACGGCAAGATGTACTGCAAACCGCTAGAGGCACGATTCAAAGCTACCTTCAGGTAGCAGGTATGGCCTGCACCCCGAACAAATCGGAATACCTGGAAATAAGACCACCGCGCACCCAGTCCAACCGCTGCACCCCCCCCCCCCCCTTCACCTGACGATTGCGGACAGGGCATCAACAGAACCCCGGTAGCACGAATCCTGAGCTTGCACGTACAAGAAAATAACAGCGTAAAGATGGCAATAGTCAACTCAAAACCTCAAGAGTACTGGCAGACACTGGCGGCGAACGCCAGTGTCTGCCAGTACGCCAGCAAGCCTCATTGCTAGAATAGCAAGAGGTAAAGATGGGATGACGGAAGTCGAGACATTACGCCTCGTACAGGCCTTCGTCCTCACCCGAATCACCTTCGCTCTACCCTTCCAAGCAACCCGCAAGACCGAAATGGAACGCTTCGACAAGCTCATAAGAATCGCATACAAAACTGCACTCGCGGCGACAAGTCGCCATGGAGGGTAGGAAATATCTGAGATCCAAAATTCGTTGTGTGGTAGTAGATGTTTTTGCACCTGAATCACAGTATTGATGTTCGCCCTGTCTCTCTCAATAAGTGTAATTGCTAGTGGGTGCCTTTTGTGCTGCACTGAAACAAAAAGTAGTGTCGACAGGTTTCAACCATCCTCATAATTGGGAATGGAGGATGACGTGCCTCTGCAATTACTAAGGAACTTGAGGTTGCTCGGGGAACACCTAAGCATACTCTAAGGCTCCTAGCTATTAACCGTTGAAGTCGCTCTTCAGATGAACGGGAGATTTTATACAGAACAGGTGAAGAAGAAGCTATTTTTTGCTTTATAAGTGCATTATGTACTTTCAGTAGAGAAGACACCAACCCTCCCCATGTCGTGCCTGCTCCGCGGCAAAGAACATTTATTGTTGAGTTTATTTGTTCTTCGAGTGCTTTAATGTGAGCATTCCAAGAAAGTTGTCTGTCTAGTATAACCCCCAGAAACTTGCGTTGTTTTACTATGTCTAAACGTTGCCCCTTATGGCATAGCTGAAAGTCTTTTGAATGTGCCAGCCTTGGTTAGCCTGCCTGCGTTTGTGGCATGCCAGGAATGCTGTCACTCGTAGGCGCCGACGGGTACAGCGCTAGTCACGCGAAATATCGCGAAAGGCAAGGTAATTCCGAAAAGTAATCGCTCGAGAATACCTTGCCTACATGCGGGGTTAAGTTAAAAAGGTCTGCCGGCTTTTTTAACTTAACCCCGCTTGTAGGGAAGGTATTCTCGAGTGATCATTTTCGGAATTACCTTGACTTTCGCGACATTTCGCGTGACTAGCGCTGTACCCGTCGGCGCCTACGAGCGACAGCATTCCTGGCATGCCACAAACGCAGGCAGGCTAACCAAGGCTGGCACAGTGCCAACAACGCTGTTGCTTGCCGACGCCGAAAGCGTTGGAGGCTAGCCGCTTGATAAAAGCGAGGAAACTCCGAGGCCAAGCGCATGCACACTGGGTGCTTACGTAAGTTATGATGTAGATGGTTGCTAGGCGACACGTACCAGCTACTTTCCGTAGCTTCGGTGTGGCTGGAAACGGTTTACCACCTGCTGCCCGGAGTGTTCCCGTCGGTGGGCATGGCTTGGCGTCGACTGGTGCGTTGCTACTGCTTCGGCGCATGCGCGGCTAGGCGAGATTGGCACAGGGGGTGCGCAGCGGTGGCTTGGTTGTTGCAAGGCAACGGCGCGCAGTTTTCTGCGGACTTCGGACGTGTCTCCTCCAGCTTTAACAGCTTCGCTGTTAAAAAAATCAGAGTCCTTCCGCTGTGTGAAGATGGACGACGAGCGAAGCTGTGCTTCTTGATAACTACATTGAGTTATATATGATTCATTGCTATATTGATTGAATAAAGACACATAACAACCCGCCGTGGTTGCTCAGTGGCTATGGTGTTGGGCTGCTGGGCATGAGGTCGCGGGATCGAATCCCGGCCACGGTGGCCGCATTTCGATGATGGCGAAATGCTAAAACACCCGTGTACTTAGATTTATGTGCGCGTTAAAGAATCCCAGGTGGTCCACATTTCCGGAGTCCCACACTACGGCGAGCCTCATAATCAGATCGTGGTTTTCGCACGTAAAACCCCATAATGTAATTTCTAATTTTTAAAGACACATAGCCTAACTTCGTTGTTCTTATCTTTCATTTTCTCTTTGTCATTATGCTAACCATTGCTTTGTGGTCACTCTGATGTACTGCAATTGGTTACCGATGCTTTCGCGCCCCCTCCTGCTTCTGTTCGCACAGGCGATCCTCACGGGCACGCTGTTGTTCTTCATCGGTCACAGAGTGGCTATGCGACGTTACGGATCCTTCGGACGACTCACGTTCGGCTATAGCGACTTCCCGTCGCATTCGCGCCCATTCACTCTTTTGCTCACGCCGGTGCTCGCGCTGTGCACGTTTTTAGTTCTTTCGTTTTCTGTACGGACTACGTGCGTCCTGGCCATAGCGAGGCCAAAATATACACTTCCGTAGCGTCGCAAATTGGGCCAAATGAGTATCTGAGGCGTTAAGAGAAGCTACCTTGAAAAGCCCCAATCCTTGCTCAAGGCAATTTTAACGCGAAAGCGTTAAGGGCCCTGTGTTACAAAAGATCCGGTGTCGGTGTCGGCGCTGGCGTACGCGGCCGAGAAAATTATCCACAACCACGGAGGCCATCCGAATATATTTAGGTGTGTGTATAGCACGCCTTCTTAGGCGTGCAATGAGGTGCGATATATGCCGCTTATATTGCCACACCATTCTAACACTTATGTTGCTCATGCCTTGTCTCACATTCTTGACAAAGCTACCTAGGAATTTTGGAATGACAATCCACAAACAAATGACATGAAACAAAACACCCGCAGCGCATGTCTTTTATGTTAACTCTTCTCAGACTCATATAATAAAAGAGCGATACAAACACGGTAACTTGAAAATGATGCAATTTCTTTGGCGCGGTTGTGCACTATCTCCGGGATCGGCCCACGCAAGAGGCCGCGTTTCTATCAGAAAGCTCGCCTACGTGCATAGCGTTCGCCGCCAGTGTCTGCCAGTAACCATTATGTTTGCATAAGCTGCAGTCGTCAATAACCGTGAGAAGCTGTCAGGGATCTTTGAATGCTATCGCGTGCCACTCTTAAAAGCGAAGCTTAAGCGTGATCCAATTTTTTTACAGTGAAGCTGTATTCGACTGGCTCCTGGCGGATCGCGTCCGCGGACAAAACGACGTGCAGAACCATTTTCGATGGATGTTTATGTATAAAGTGCCTTAGCACAGGTATCAAAACGGATGTTAGCTTAACGAATATGAGGTAATTTTAAAGGGATGCCAAAGAATATCATGAAAAACAAGATTGCCGCAATTGGTTAATAGACTCGCAGAATACCCGGCCATAGTGTCACAAATGGAGCCAATTGAGTATCTGAGTCGTTAATAAAAGCTACCTTGAAAAGCCTCAGTCCTTGCTCAAGGTAATTTTTAAGTATAGTCTGCAGATCTATTAAACAATTTGGGCAATCTTATTCTTGATGATGTTTTTTTGAATCAAATTAAAATTACCTCATATTCTTTAAGCTAACATCCGTTTTGATACCTGTGCTAAGGCACTTTATACATAAACCTCCGCCGAAAATTGTTCTGCACGTCGTTTGGTCCGCGTACGCGATCCGCCAGAACCTAGCCAAATACAGCGTCGCTGTAAAAAAATGTCGCAGTTTCGCCCGAAAGGCGAAGCATCAATTGCGATAGCAAATTAGTAGAGAGCTATTCGGAGTAGCGATAGTAGTTTTATCGGCTGCATAAACTTGGACACATTCGCTTACTGGCTGAATTAACAAGCGTGGTGTCAGCGCGCACAAGCAAACATGAATAGATCACACTGAATGGCCGCAGCTGCTTCTAACACCGTGGGCCGCAGACAACGACCTTCAAAACGCTGGCAGCAAGCGCAGCCGCCGCAGCGGGCGAAGGTTCATGCGCTCTATCACTTCAACGGAAACTGAGCCGCGAAGGCACAGCGCATACAAAGGTCAGAGCCGTGTGGAGATAACAGATGCCGGTGCGGGCGACCGCCACAGCCGCGGGCAAAGTACGAGTGCAGTTGTTGGCAAAATAGTAGCTGCGCCCCCCCTCCCTCCCGCACTGCCTTCCTGTTTTCTTGCTTTCGCGTGGGAGATTGAGTGGGTAGTTCCCCTTGGGCCCGGTTGCAAGATACGCCTTTGGTGCCGAAGCACAGCGTCGGCTCGCCTCCCTCCCTCCCATACCCACACGGCCTTTCGCTCGATGGTCGTATTTGCTTTCCGCCGTGCGTTCGCTCTCCGTGATAGCGCGCATCCCCCGAGCGCTTTCGCTCGCGCATACGGCGCGCGGCGACGATTTTATCACCCTTGGACTTTATACGGAAGCTCATGGCGATGGCGACGACGACGGCGACGACGACTGCGACAGCAGAAATCCGGTTGAAGTGTCCATATAATTGCTATCGCAATAAAATTGGAGGACGCTTAAAGAGATACGGACACAAAATCTGAAAATTTTACGAAAATGCTGAAAATGAATCCTCAGTGTGTGATTACACCGAAAAGAAGTAGTCACTTAGCTCATTTTTGAGCCGATGGCTTTATTTTTGGCGTTTTTGTGAGCGCGTGCCTCGCCGCCTGACCCGCGGGAGTTGGAAAGCGTGACGTCACGACACCCTCGTCGCATAGCCAGCCGGCCGGCCGCGGTCATTCGAAGCGCGCCGACGCCGCCATCGTGAGCATGGATTCGAGTTCTGGTGCCTCTACCAAGGATCTAAGGAGCCTATATGCAACGCCGTTTTAAAACGGCGTTGCATGTAGGCTCCTTACAGGGATTAGTACACGTCTGAAGACGAGGACCATTCCAACTTGGCAAGAAATATTACCGCTTACCGTTACGAGCCTTCCGCGTCAAGCGACGAAGAAGAGCAGGCGGCCGTCGAAGTGCCGGCCATGTTTTCGCGAACCGTAGCGCGAAAATTTCGCTCAGCACCAGACACTTGTGCAAGAATTATTTGTCATTTCCTCTGTAAACTTGCTTTTTCAAGAGTGCACGCAGGCGAGGGAGCTGCGGGGTACTTCAGCACTGTGTGGATGACTTAATAATAGTTTATGCCGTCGGGGTGAGCAACTCCTGTGAAGTTTTAGTACCTCCGAGACTCTCGTGCACATTTTGCCAGCCGCGCGACAGATGGCAGCGCCTGCCTGGCGTTCTCCCAAGTTTCCCCGCTTTTAGCCTGTGGAAAAGCAGAGCTGTGTGTGTGTCTACCCCGCTGCCATGTAGGACTGATCTCGTAAGTCGCGCTCGCGCGTGCTAGCCTTGTATTGTTTTACTATGCTTTGCCAACATTTGACCGTCATACCGTCAAACCTACGTGACCGCCAGGCCGTCAAATCTGACCGTCACGTAAGACAATGAATGGCTCATACCACCTGAATCAATTCCGCATACCCCCGTTAACGCGGCCTCCCTATTACGATGACAGAAGAGAAGTGAAATTCTATGCTTGAATGGTCAGCGACACATATACTTCGAGTATATACATCCACGCTCAACGGCGCCAGCTGTGGCAGAAGACGGCGACGACGAACGCGGGAGCACTGGCACGAGCGCGTGCCAAGCACGAGCGCGAGTTCAACCCGAGGGGCGCTAACGAGCCAGCTGCGGAAGAAGACGATCACTCTCTAGCTGATGATGATACCGCGTACACTGCGTACACCGACCCCGACACAAGTGATCCTATAGGTTCACCTAAAATAATGTAAATTAAACAGGTAATGAAACCTAAAAATGCAAATATTAAATTAAAACTTTATAATTAGCATATTAAAGAGTGTAGTTGAGTAAAGATGAGTAGCTCGCCGGACCTTTCAGTAAACTTATTCCATCCATCCATTCATAATTTTAGCATGACGAGCGCGGGTTTCTTATTAGAAATATAAAGTTTATCGCAGACTTACCCTACAATTTTAAATGATAACCGAGTTAACAAACATCGCAGTTTCGGCTGAAAGGGGAACCATCGATTGCGATAGCAAATTAATAGACAGCTATATGAAGTAAGGATAGTAGCTTTATCGGCTGTGTAAAGTTGCAACCATTCGCTTACTAGCTAAAGTAACAAGCATGGTTTCATGCACGCACAGGCAAACATGAACACAACTCACTCTACGATCTCGGACAACCGCTGTCAGAACGCTGGAGTGAGGAAGAGCGGCAGCAGCAGCGAGCGAATTGACCTTCGTGCGGCCTCGCGCTTCAATGCAAACTAAGCGGCGATAACAGCGCACACAGAGCTATGAGCCCTCCGCGTGCGCCTAGACTCTGTACCCATCGCGGATTGCTGTCAAGATAGAGCCTGCGCGACCGCGCTCAGCCTCGCCCTATACGCAGGCACCACCGTAGCAGAACGACCCTCTCCCCCGTTGCCTTTCGCGCGATGCAAAACGGCGTGGTTCCTCTATCTCTTCCTTCCTTGCACGCGCGAGATCGAGGCATCATCCTCCTCCAAACCTCGCACTCACAGCATATGGCGTGCGGGCACGGTATTATCGCACTTCGACTTTATACGGAACATCACGGCGACGGCGAAGATGGCGACAGAAATGAGCCTGGGATTTTCAATAAAATCAACTTACTTTCGCATGGCGCTTTCCTTTAGTTCATTCTTCCTTCTCGAAATAATTAAAGGCACTGAAACCGGAAAACGCATGAAAATTACTGCTGCGATATACAGTGTGTCCCAGCTATCACGCAGCACGATTTAAAAAAAGAGAGACACGGCGTTACGTGAAGCAAACCTAGTGCGTATTGTTTCCAGTGTAGTGGAGTAGCCGCCAGTAATTTTTTCGTTTGTGAGATTTAATTAGGTAATTGTAATTAATTATCTAACTCGAGAAGTACTGTCCTAATTATCAAAGTGTCAATGAGAAAGATGTAGAGAACATGAAAAACAACTCCCGATACAGCTTTATGTTGCTCAATACGTGCTACATAAAAGTGTTTTTCCGAGCGTGAAAGAAGCACGCGAATACACGCAAAGTGCCTCGAGCGGCCAGTCGCGCGGCAATTCTGCCTGTATTCGCGGGCTTCTTTCACACTCGGAAAACCACATTTATGTAGCACGTATTGAGCTACATAAAGCTGTATCGGGAGTTGTTTTTCATGTTGCTCTACATCTTTCTCATTGACACTTTGATAATTAGGACAGTACTTCTCGAGTTAGATAAATAATTACAATTACCTAATTAAATATCAGTAACGAAAAGATTACTGGCGGCTACTCCACTGCACCGGAAACAATACGCACTAGGTTTGCTTCACGTAACGCCGTGTCTCTTTTTTTAAATCGTGCTGCATGATAGCCGGGACACTCTGTATAGATGGTTTTCAGCGCTGAGAAGCAGAGAGATCAGCCGGCGTAAAAGTATTCGGCTGCACGCCTGCTACGGAGGGGCGATGAAGAAAGACAGCAAGACCCTGGCAAACGTGACACTACAACTGCGTGTCTTGATTTTCCTTAGTACTTAGGCGCATATTAGCTCCCTGCACTCTCCGACAGTGCAACGTCAACCATTCGATTCCTTCTTTGCGTTACCCTGAACCAATTATTTGCCTACTTTCTAAACTGTAGTTGTCATGTGGAGTCCAATTTATTCGGACGCCAACGCAAGCAGTGAAACAAACGCTACATGTCGGTCTCAAATTTTTACAACAAAACATGCCTAAAGAATTCTCGTTTTATCTTTGATCTATCCTGCCTCCCCCATTTCCCAGCACTGTGCTGCTGGATAGCAACCAGAAATAGCCGGATCGGTTCAAAGTCCACCCATTTGCTGCTCGTTTTCCAGCATTGTCACCGTGAGGGCGTCACTGGCAGTCATCCCATTCTTTCTTGGGAGTACCTGAGTTCATCGATAAAATACCTAAGCTTTTGTGCTTGACATTACCTTACTCTGTGCGTTTAGGGCATCTTTACAATGCGCTTTATTGACTCGGCGCCAGGAAACCTATGGCAACACTTTCGCCCTTCCCTCCTTCATCGAATTAAACCAAAGCGTTCATTAATACAACTGTTTAACCTCTATAATTGTCTCTTTCATTGCCCCCGCCCTTCCTTCTTTTAGCGGAAGCGAAACGACCTTCAAAGTTGTTTGTACCTCTTGGCAACAAGCTTTAATTTTATCTCCTACATAACAGGGCCCTTCCTATGCAGACATTAAATCTAAAGCTTGTCGCCAAGATGTACTTATTCGCTCTCCGCACGTTTGCTTAATTACCTTATTCATAATTAAATTTCTGTTTTTTTTGTATGCATTCTTGTCACGCTGTTTCCTCCTCGTTACAAATTTTTAACCATTTTTTTTAAGTTTTAGCCTTCACTTGTCAGCGCGGATGAGCTGTTCATTTTTTTTACAACGTAGACGAGTGAGGCGCCAATACTATCCCGTTCATCTCGTTCCAATTCTGCTCAAATTTCTCACCTGTCAGCACCACTCATCACGTTGTCTCCACGCCTCGGAGCAGATGGGCGTTGTAAGCGCGTCCGCACTCTGGCTCGCGACATCCGTGCAGTGCTAAGAAGCACGCAGGAAAGTTCATCAAATTAAAGCAACGGTAAGGAGCTACCAGTCTCAGGGAGAGGAATAGACATGACCAATGCACGTTACTAATCACTATGTGGCTTTTTTGTTGACTCAGCAGGAATATACGGCACAAAGGAATCAGTGGCAAGCAGCCCTTCGGTTCCCTGTTCCTGTTTAGCTGGTGCGAGGACTACTTTCCTCAGCACTGCACGGTTTTAGTGAACCAGACTCCACTCAGGCCCAGTCTTTCTTTAAACCATTTTGATTATTTTTTATTTTACATGTAGTCTGTGTTAGCATCCCCTCTGGCTGTCAGCGATGGTCCGTGTCACGCGGTCCAATTTCCGATGTCGTTGCTGGGGAAATCTCATTGGTTCCGGTGTGGGAGTGCACTTAACCTTGGTCGAGCAGCTTGACGCCTACGGGCCTTTATAAGCTGCGAGTCGGTAAACGCATTTCGCTGAACGCCCTTGCAATCCCCCTTTTCCCACCTGAATGAAAATATTGAAACTGTGTAGGACGTCGTGCGCTACGCTGTTATCGAAAATGTCAAGCACTTCTAAGTTTCTCTTTCCGTTTTTTTTTCTTTTTTTATCTTCTTGGAGACGGGGATTTTACTAAGGTATACATGTCGCGTTCCCAAGAAGAAGACATATAGATATCGTGCTTGTACAACGCTGCGCAGGCGCATGTTTTCTTAGAAACAAGAAAAATAATGTTTATATACTCGAGTTGAATGACTCAGGTCATCTCAGTCATAGGTCATAGGTCAGTGATACAAGAATTCGGCTAGGAAGTATTAAACGCAGCTTCATGCTACACGAAGGACGAAGACGGGTGAAAAGCGCTTAATTCATTCCATCATGTGTTACCTTTAAACGGGCCTCTACAAACTCGGTTATTTGTCCGCATTCATCAACTCCATGCTGTAGAGGCCTGACTATTACCCTTCGCTTTTCGGCGGGCTTCGATCATGGAAAACAATCAACGCTCCAGCGACTGTCGCATGGCGTCCGTTGGATGGGCTGCCGTCGAGGTGCTCCGAGGTACTCAGATGTGGTCCCAGTGGTTTTGCTGCGTTGAGAATCACACAACGTCCGATATTATTGTAACGATAGCTACATTACGCCAGGTTTTCGACTCTTCGCTCTCGCCGCACTTTGAGCCGTGGAGCACTGTGACGTCACACCAAGGGCCTCGATTCTACGGCAACTCGCCTCGTCGCGGTCGCCGCGCGGCCACCGCTTCTGCCGTTGGTAGCCGTTGGGCGCTCGCTGCGCCCTCTGTATGACGTCACACCCCACGCTCCGAAACTCGTCGCCGCAGCCATAGTTGAGGCCGCAGTATGGATGGTGACAAGTCGGCCAGTCGGAAGGAGGCCAGGGATCGCCGTAGAAATGAAGTGAAGAGGAGACCGCGCGCTGAAGAGACTCAAGAGGAGCGTGCCGAACGGTTGGCCAAACGCCGTGAAAGCGATGCCGCTAGACGGGCTCGCTTAGTCTCTAACGATGAATTTACAGCGCTGACCTCTGATGATGAATGCTGCTCGAGTTCTGCGTCTCTGAAGGCAGCCCGCCTTGCAAGACGTGCTGAAACTTTGAAGAAACGTCGTGCCGAAGAGACAAGCGAAGCCTCAGCGCAGCCGGGGGTCTGTAGCTATCGGTACTCGACTAGGTTTAACCAGAGCTAAACCACAGCCAATTTTTGAGTTTAGAAGCCGGGTCGAGATGACGGCGAAGCTCTCTGACACGATGGTTTGTGCATCTTAGAGCGCCGGCAGGAGATGAGCAGCAGCGAAGCCTCCTATGTAAGCAGAAGTAGCCGAACGCGTGAGCGCTGGTGGCATGGTACGAGGCGGGGCTGGGTGGTCTTGGAGCCGGCTGGCCAGAACTGGGCCTGCTAGCATAAATTGCCTGACCACGCCGTTCCAACTGCCTCGATGCGCTTTTTACAGCGGAGCTGTTAGAACCTCGCTATAATGACCATTCCGTCATCCGCAGCTTCGCCGAGCTGTGGGGGAGAGAGCTGAGAGGGAGTGAAAGCAGAGTACAAAAAGTCGAAGTTGCGCCCGAAATGCGAAGCATCCATTGCGATAGCAATTAGTTGAGAGCTATACGGAATAAGGGTAGTACTTTTACCGGTTGCATAAACTTGGACATATTAGCTCACTAACTGAACTAACAGGCATGGTGCTAGCATGCACAAGCAAACATGAATAGATCACACTCGATGACCGCAGCCAAGCGCTGTCAAAACGCTGGCGTGAGCAAGCGCGACGGCAGCAGCGAGCGAAGATTCGTGCGGTCTATCGCTTCAACGGAAACTGAGCAGTGAAAGCGCAGCGCATACAAAAGTAAGAGCCGTGTGGAGGTCACTTTCAAGGTACGGTGCGCGCGACAGCCCACAGCCGCGCAAAGTACAAGTACGCAGTTGTTGACAGAGTAGAAGCCGCACGCCCTCCCTCGCGCGCTGCCTTCCGCTTTCCTCTTTTTGCGTGGGAGATTGAGTCGCCTGTTCCCCTTGGGCCCGGTCGCAACATACGCGTTTGGTGCGGCAGCTAAACGTCGCCTCCTCTCCCTCCATCCCATCCCCCCACGGCCTTCCGCACGACGGAAGACTTCGCGTATGCTCTCCGCCGTGCGTTCGCTCTCCGTGAAAGCCCGCGTCCCTCGCGCGCTTTCACTCGCACATCCAGGATACTGCACGCGGCGACGATTTTATCGCCCTTGGACTTTATACGGAACATCACGGCGACGACGACGGCAGAAATCCGGTTGGAGTCTTCAGATAATTGCTATCGCAATAAAATTTCATCCCGCAGCATAGCGGTTACCAGCTGGAGATGACGAGTGAGGCAGGTGGTAGTGGGACGCGTAGAGCTGCTGCTGACACCGACCGCGTTTCCCGGCGTTCGCACCGAACGCGCCCGGTGTCCGTGACTGCAGGCGATGGCTCTGCCAGCGGCTCGGCAGGTTTTGACCAGAGAATTGGACACTCGTCGCTTCCGACAGACTCATGCGAGAGTGGGGAAGCTGAAACCAAACGTCGCAGAAGAGAACATCCGGAGCTTAGATTGAGGGAAGCCGGGAGTTGGCGTAGGCGAAGAACCCCAGCAAAAGTTAGACTGAGTGTGTGATTTGCCACTACTTAACTAGGCTTTCCCCAGCTCTGCTGGCCTCTGATGTTTGCGATAGCAGAGCCACGCATAATTTTTACGCTTCCTCCTTGGCCTCACAAGTGCGAAACGAATGCAATGACAGCGGATCAGCCTAGCACATTCGAAGACCTCGCAATTCTTCGCATCCGCTCCAAGCGACTGGCTTCTTCAGAGGCAAGTGGTTTCGTGCTTAAGCACTAGAACCCCCCCCCCCCCCCCCCGAAATTTTTTCATGCTGTCATGCACCGCCGACCAAAACAACCACCTGCGAAGGGAATCATTCTACATTTTGTCTACAATGTCTTTTTCATGCTCAAAAATAGATTTCGGCGCACACATTGCGAACTCGGGCTGGATTCCGTGGCAACGCCTATGCACTTGGAGTCACATAACGCCGTGTGCCTCATCCGAGCGCAAAGGTTCAAGGGATTTTCGATGGCGAGCGGGCGCCTCGCGGCATCCCGCGGCTGCCGCGGAATCTACGGAACGCGTGGATTTCAATTCCGAAACTTTATGGGTATAAAGTTCTCATGAACTTTTGACGCGAAAGGTGCACTGATATTTCTAAAGGCATGCTTAAGATTTTCAATTTAATGTTTCAATTAAAAATTTTCGGTTTAATGTTCTTATTAACTTGGGCTAACATGAGCACACCGGATCCCTCGCGTCCAAGCCGTTCCAGAAATGGAAGACCGTAGAGGCTTGGGCTACTCGGTACATACTCGAGAGGGAAACAGCGCAAAAAAAAAAAAAACACGACAAGAAGACAAGAATGGAGACACACACATGCGCTGGTGTGTCTCCCTTCTTGTCTTCTTGTCGTGTTTTGTTTTTGCGCTGTTTCCCTCTCCATAAATGGAAGCACGCGCTTGAAATCTTCCACACACAAGAAAATGCTAAATATCATCGTGACTGTTAGCTGGCAGCTGATAATTTTCTCCAAGCATTTCCACGAAGCGCGCCCAATGTGATCGATCAGCTGAACCAGGGCCGGCAAAGTAAAATAGGAGAAAAGAGGAAAGTTAAAGGCCTATTATTGAGACAGTTCTTTTTGGCGGGCGACAAGGTCTGGCTCTCCGTGGCGATAGGGACAATGGTCCTATGGATTTAAACAAAGCCCCCGCCAAACATACTGGTATTTTCAGAGCGCTTCTTCGCATGCGAGCAGACGGATCGGAAGAACCATTTGGAATCTTGCCCCAGTAATGCCTCGTATTTAAGCCCAGATGTACAAAACCAAGTTATAGAAATTTGTGGTGAAATTATCAAAGAAAGCCTAGATGCAAAAGTCAACGCTGCAATCTGCTTCTCCATACGCGCTGATGAAACGGCGGATATTGCTGGAATCGAACTGCTTACTGTTTGTGCAAGGTACCTAAACAAGAATGCCAACGACATCGAAGAAGTGTTTTTAGGTTTGTGCCAATTCAGAACCAAAGTGGCATAGCCCTCGCCGACACCATTATAATATTTCTGCTAGACCTTGGAATGAACATGCATCACCTTCTTCGCCAAGGTTATGATGGTGCCAGCTCGATAGCTGGTAAATCGAATGGAGTGTAAGCTGCCGTTCACCAGAAATACACACATATACACGTTCACCAGAAATACACACACAATACACAATACACACAATACAGCCACTCCCTCAACCTAGTTCTCTGTGCGGCGTGCCCCATCACAGATATCGGAAACTATTTTCGAGCGCCCAGGACAACACCGCACTTTTTCCGCAAATCTCCTAACTGGTCACACGTTTTACGAGAAATGTTAATTTGGATGTGTCCTGAGTCCACAAGGCAGTGGCTTTTGGGATTAGGTGAAACGCGCTGGGTGAAAAAACATGATGCCGTTCTTTCATTTGTGAATCTGTTTGAACCGGTGATTGCGGCTCTAGAGGAGATAAAATTAAATGGCAGTGGCGAAAGTCCAGTTCAAACAAATAGTCTAGCGGTGGCACTTTTGTCACCGGCATTCCTTGTGAGCCTGCATGTGGCGGAGCATGTGTTAACGGTGACCCTGCCTCTGTCATGGAAGCTGCTGACCAGGAACATCTACATAAGCGATGCCATTGACGACATACATGTGGTACAGCACGCGACCGAAAATTACCGCAAGAATGCGACTGCTTCATTCTCAAAAATCTTTGCACAAGTACAGGAACTGGCAAAAAAAAACTGTGTTCATTCCATTCATGAACCATGTATTAGCACAGTTGCACCAACGGTTAACAAATCACAGGACAATCTCAAAGGACTTTTCTGTAATTGTATCATCCACAATACCACCAAGCTGTATCTTCGCTTCTGCATATTCCATCGTCTCTTTGCATTTCTAATGTATATTTTGCAGCACTCCTGCTTCTTATATGTCCTCTCTGTTGCGACTATAATATCAGTGCAATTACTCACAATATATGACCGGTGACAGATGCTCGCACGCAATTCATGGGAAGAAAGGACATCGTCATTGAGGTTTTTCTCTGGCCGTTGCATATGTACAAAAATGTAAACAAGGTTCTTGAATGACAAAGATTTAAAAATATTTGACCTCAACTTGTTCATTTCATGGCCTTTACGTTTTTTATAGCAGCTGCATGCACTAATTTGCTGGTTTCGAACTCATACAGTTCTAAACTTCGCTTTTCTTACTTAATTAATGTCAAAAAACGTGGGAGCATTGCTTTCAGTTATTTCTGCCACAATTTTTGGGACATACGAATATATGCTTTTATGCAAAAATGCATATTTTGCTTGTCTTTACAGTGCGTAGCGGTCAAGAATGTTGATTGCAGCAACTAATATACAATGGCAGTGGCAATGACAATGGAGTTATTATGCACGTATTTGATCCCTCGACAAGTTCAATAAGGAGGAGACCGCGCTGCAACGTGAGCCCCCCCCCCCCCCCCCCCCCCACACAAAACTTTTGGCTACGCCACTGCTGTTACGTGAATAACATTCAAACTTACACGGACCGGTCAGCGTGGGTCTTGATGGCCACGCCACAGCATATTCCTCGGAAACTGCAGAATGAACCCTCAAAATTCTTTGAGCGTTCATCGTCTACGCACTCATTCGAAGTTGATAATTCCGCAACTAGCATTCACAATGGAAGTCAAATTTACTAGCTGAAGATCAATAGAATTAACCCAATCTGTTCCATCCCCCACCTCACTCACCATGCGATATCAAATGTGTATTGTGACCAATACGTAATTTTCACTTAATGTGAGATTCATTGGCGCTACCTTTTCATACCTGTCTATGGCCACTTTAACAGAGTATAATGCCTCCCTGCGTGAGCATCTGACTCAACACAGCAAGTAGCGCCCAATACAGCATGACTTCCAATATCGCTACAGCTCCTCCGTAGTATAGGCCGTTCGTTATGTGTAACATTCATCGAAAAAAGAAAAAAAACAATTGTGGGCTCCTTCAGTCGCTATAATGGGATCAACTTAGCTATCTCTTGGCATCAAGGAAATATTAAAGGCACCGTCATTCCTTAAATATTATGTATTTTATGGTTCTTCATAGGTCGTCCACCAATCCAAAATACCAAGTTCCTGCACCTAATATCGTTTTTTTTAAACTTACCAAAGCTTTTTTTAGCTTTTTTTAAATATAAAGGATGGCTGCTACAAGCCCAATAGTAACGTGTACATTTTTTGTAGAACTAAAAGATACCCAACTGGTCGCACGGAAAAATGGAAGACAAACCTAAATTATCTGTTCAAACTCCAGGAGGTATCGCAATTCATGAAAAGTTGTAAGGGTTTTATCTTGCCTTTCGTGCTGAGGTGGTTCAATGAGTTTGCGTTGTCCCGCTGATAATGGCGGGGTTAAAGGTTCGATTCTCTGACGGGTGGAATATAAAAAAAAAGGGTTTTGTATTCTGGTTATTGTGCACGAGCCCCACTTCGTCGTAATGGCCTGCACTATAAGATGTCCTTCGCATCGCACATCATATTCTTTCGTGTAACTAAACCACTAAATGTTAAGGTATAGTTCCAAGTTGGCGCAAGCTTGTAAATAAAAGAGGAGAATCGCTGTGGCACTGCTGCAACATAATGAAGCTAATTTCGCGTGGATTTTGTATTTTAATATCACAGAATCTTCAGTTATCAGAAACAAATACAAACACCTTGAAACGCCGCAAATTGTGCCCTGGATATTGGCTCAGCTCTAAAGCGAGTGCACGTGTTTCAACTTGACCTAGATTCAGAAAACAAAGTGATCGACACCGGACAAAGGATGTTTATTCATTTAAAATGTTCATGAATCGCCTGTACATGGACTCAAAGCAGCCTAAATATACAATCGAGACGAATACCGGAGAACTGTATACACTAAAGGAAAAAAAATATATATATATAGACACATGTCGCTTGTGTAGGGATCCATAACACTATACAGTGAGTGTACTGTAATGACATAGAAAGCTATGAGATATCGATATTGATTGGTTTTTGTATTTAGTGGCGCAGCACCATTACTGTCGATAGGCTCGTGGTGAAATTCCTAATGCAATCGATAGCTAACGGCGAGATTCGAATCGTAACGTTGAAAACATGACAACGGCAGGAGCCGGTGTTTGAAAGAACGTCGAGCAGTAAATTCGCTACTCGGGTCGCCTCCGGCTTCGCATTTAAAGAAAACTGAGCTGGCTGTTTTTTTTTCCTTCTTTTTCTTTCTTCGAAATGTCCTTAAATGAAGAACCCAAGAAGCCTCGTTGAAGGTTACGGGCAAGTCGATATGTCCCTCTTGTTAGCCGGCTCTTCTAATAAGAAGGTATTGCTCCCAAGCCGGGTGGTCCTTATCTGGTCCTGCGCTATTTGTCCTGCGAGGCAATGCCCGGTAAAACAATGACATAAATGTCAGCCGCACCATTTGGCACGTCGATAACGAGAGGCCTATAATAGAGCCTGCACGGCACGTTAGCCAATGGGCCAATCGATTGAACACACACGTTCTCGGGGACATCGATACGTTCGATATATCGCACATTTCTAACTCTCCGACTGGACGCATTTACTGCAGCTGCTCCCTTTGGAAAAGTTGTGGAGAGTCTTGCGGCTTTAAGGTGTCCCTGGCAAGTACAGGCGCACCTCGAATCAGAGCGAATCTTGGTTACATTTTCGTCCGGAAGGCTGACGCTTTGATTGGCTAGACAAAAAAATTCAAAGCCCTTCCCCTGTATAGAGAAAATGGGGGTTAGCAAAGCTTGCGGCAAGACGACGTTGTCGTAGGCGTTCCGCTTCGTTTGCCCTAAACTCAGGGTTGGCGGCTCTTCGCTGACGTTTGACCTCAACAAAGCGCTCCCGCAACTCGGGGTCCGTGCTTCTTCGCTGATGTTTTGCCTGGTATTCGGAAGCCCTCACGCTGGAATAAGCACGTCCACGACGAGCCCTTTCCCGAGTGAGTTCGCGGCGCCATTGCTCAAACGCAGCCTGCTCCTCGGCGGAACGCACCACGACGGCCCTTCCCGTCTGGAAGCCGAGACGCATCTGAGGCGAGGGGAGCCCGGCGGAGCACGCGCCACCCCCCTTTCCTTCCCTTTCCTTCCCTTTCCTTCCCCGTGACACACCAAACGACCCTGATTTCTTTCTTACCTTCTTCCTTTCTTTCTTCGTTTCTTACCTTCCTTCCTTCTTTCTTTCTTGTCTCTGGCGCATACCCGCATATCCCTGGCTCATACCAGCGTATCCAGTGAGGGTATGCGCCACACGTGATTTTATTAGAGTTAATCGTTACGTAACTGACGAGAATGTGATGTTAGTGATGTCATGACCTATTAGTCATGCTAGTCACACATTCGTACCATTCCATGCCAATTTTGGTATGTACCAAGTGAACGAGGCGAGAGTTTTCGGCAGGTTCTCGATGGGATTTTAGCGTGACACCAGCACCATCAACGCCACCGCCGACACTTGTGAGGCAATACAAGTTTCGCTTGAAAACACTGGCATGAACTTCCCTAGACGATGCAAGTAGCATTGGCGTCCGACGGAAATAATCATGCCGAACTACATCATCCCGAACCACGCCGACCGGGCGGGCCCTTCGCGTGGCGCAAGGCTTATACAGGCGTTAGTGAACAGAAATTGAATTTCTCAAAGTAAAATCCGCCAGAGAAATCGTAAAGTACGACATAACCACAACCTACAGACGTGATAGCGTCGGACTGTAATTTGAATATACGAGAAAAAAGCCTGATAATCAGCCAGGGATCTTTGAATGCTATCGCGATCCACTCCTAAAGCCGAAGCTTAAGCGTCATTCAATTCTGATGGTGTTTCGCTGCACTTTCGCTCTAGGGAACATTGATGGGAATGTTGAAAACCGAGCCTTTCTAAATCTTTATCGGGCCCCATGTCGCAGAAAATACGCTGTCGGCGTCAACGGCGTCCAATAACGCTATAGCGTTCCACTCTTAAAGGCGAAGCTTAAGCGTACTCCAAGTTTTTTCATATGTTGCTCTGTAATGATGCATACCTGGAATGTGGTGCGCAAACAAAAGCTATAGATTATGTACTACCCATCTTCTAATGTAGTTTCTATGGGGAAACAAAAAAAAACAAAGCCCTTCATATAAAATACAATTACCTAAAAAAGTGTGACCTCATAATGAACGAAGAAGTGTCTTAAGGAATTCATAGATTCAGCAAGAGTGCCTCCAGTCTTTTCTGAGCGCACGTCGGTGTACCGGCTGTAAGCCATCGCTTAGCATTCATTGGAAAGACGGCCTTTGCTTTCTACATTGTGGAATAGCATCACCGTCATTATTATAGGAAAGTTGTCGATAATTGCAGACACCGTGCAATTGGTGTCATCAGGTCTTGCAGCCGTCGCCGCGGTCTTTGAAATCAATTATTTATTGCATGATCATATGATCAGTTTAAATTGATATAAGAATATATGCAGTTCAAAAGTTAAGTTATTACAGCAAGAGAATTATATAGCTTTTTTTCTGAAAGGGGTTGACAAACAATTATTACTGTGCCCATTTCTTTAGTGCAACTGATCGGTTACTGGCCTGAGTGTACAATAATACAATGGTAACGCGGAAAACGCTGTGGAACATTAAAAAATTTTCGTAATTTTTCGATCTGCATTGAGGTTGAAGCCCTCCTCAAGAAACATGCTGGAAACAGTTCTAGGTGAGCGCGACAGCGATTATACGCAGGCATTTGTGGCAATGAGACAAGTTCGGCTCTAGTTGTAAGAGAGTAATATTTTGTTTATCAAGCCGATGTTACTGCGATTCATGTTTTATGTAGTGGTGAATTATTCTTACTATAATAGGTGGTGTCCGAATCTACGCCCCAGGAAAGGTTTCCTCCAAGTAACACAAACTGATATCGAAGGCAAGTGCTTTTGCTGGCAGCTTGTGCGAGGCTTCTTTTTCTTTTTTTCTTGTAGCCACGCCAAACTAAGGGGTAGGATATGCAAGTAGTGCTATTATTGCAGTGCTGGCACCCATCGCCGGCACAATTCGTCGATGGCATTTTGTACGTTACAGAGACCACAGAACTCGGGCTACTCACTCGCAAACTCGCGCGCGTACAACAGCCCTCATGGGCGACGCGATGCATTGAACAGCTCTGCCGCTCCGCTCGTTACCACGAGGGCAGAGTCGGTCGTTAGCGCGCTCTTTCTTTACTTCGTAATACGCTTACAATAAAGCGCAGAAAGCCTAATAGTATATAATAGAGTAGATGTGGACTTCGTCCGCTTGAGAGGGTATTTGGGTTTTAAGTATATTCGGAGAAAGTCTTATGGTGCTCGCCCGTCCGTCCGTCCATCCATTCGTTGGTTCGTTCGTTCGTTCGTTCGTTCGTTCTCGTTCGTTCGTTCGTTCGTTCGTTCGTTCTGAAGTACACCGTAAGCTAGCACCACCGACGCATTTCATCACGGAATATCATTCACAAAGAGGTGCTGGAATGCGTACTTACAGAACAAGAAAACGTTTACATCTGTCGCAATTCACAATTCTGACACAAATGGTCATTCACCTCGCCATGAACGTTAGCGAGTAGACCCAGGAGATTCCGGGAAGCGCGCGCTGAGTGCGGGTCGAGTAGACCGAGCGACCGAGCGTGGGTGAAGGAGCTTCCGGCACTACGCGAACTCGGAGCTTACTGCGGCTACGCAGCACGCACCACTCCAAAAATAGACTACTTTTGGGAGTATACCGAGTTAGCCTAATTAAATACAAATGCTGCCTCTCGACAATCGATAGCTCTGGCTTAGAGTTACGTACGGCCTTAGTAGCACCAGCGCGGCTAATTAGGCTTACTTGTCGCGAAATCTGGAAGCGTCTATTTACGAAGGGCAGGCAGCCAGCGCGTGGTCAGGAGAAAACTTGAAACGTGACCTCTTGTCGATATGTTGCTTCGTAGGTTGCGGCCAAGGGCTAACCTCTCGCACTCGTGTGTTCCATGTAGTGACGTGGGTTGAAGTCTATCGTATCTTATTGTGCGAACAAGCCTTCGGCCGACATACCAATGACCGGTGTTCAGGCGGCAGTAACCAGACCCTTTCTGCACCCTTCTCGCTACTTTTTTTTTTCGATTCAATCTGAGGAGCTGTGTCGGTGCTTTGTTCGGGATAAATGCTGCCGTTTTATGTTACGCCTGCTCGAGAAACATTCGGCGCTCTGCTCCGACTTGACGAATGCTTGGAGTCGCGCTTTCAATGATACGGCAACTCTACCATATATCGCGTCTCCTTCTCTAAGGCGTTCCGCAAAGAGGTGAGGGGAGAAAGGAAAGGGTGACGCGCCTTTCGGTTTGCTACCCTACCCGGGGGAAGGGTGTTAAGGAGATAAAAGAAAGCTAGGAAATGGGGCTAGCCACTAGACAAGGAACATGTTCGGTTGTCCATCCACGTCTACCAGCAGTCGCTGATTGGCAGTCGATTTCAGAAAGCGCAGTAATGCCCGTTTAGTTTGCGCGCTTTCGACGCTTGAGTCCATGGTGCAAGAATATATGTCACGGAAAATTGTGTACGATCTAGCCGGCTTAACACGGTCGGAAGGTCCGTGTGCGGTTTAGGAAACGAAATTACGAATATAATTGGCGCTATCACAGGCGTTATTTAAATGTCGTGGATTGCACTTACCGATACAGATAGATTAAGATACGGGAGCAGGTTGAGACGTAGGATGCATGTGCGTCCTTCTCAATGCACTGAGGTGCTATTTAGCGAACAAAATTTTTCAGAAGTTCCAACTAACATAGCAAAGAACAAGAAAAATGGTGGATGACGTAAGTTATGTTACACATAAGGTTATGGCTGAACAAAGTTCACCGACGATTACAATACTCCATAATGCGAATTTAGAGTGCAGCTGTTTAGGTGTTTTGAATTCAGGATCATCAGCAGCAGCATCATCAGCCTATATTTATGTCCACGGCAGGACGAAGGCCTCTAACTGCGATCTCCTATTACCCTGTCTTGCGCTAGGTGACTTCAACGTGCGCCTGCAAATTTCCCTAACTTCATCTCCCCCCCCCCCCTCCTATTTTTCTGCCGTCCGCGACTGCGCTTACGTTCTCTTGGTATCCATTCTGTAACCCTGAAGGTCCACCGATTATTCATCCTACGCATTACATGGCCTGCCCAGTTCCATTTTTTCCGCTTGATGTCGACTAGAATATCGGCTATCCCCGTTTGCTCTCTGATCCACACCGCTCTCTCCCAGTCTCGTAACGTTACACCTAACATTTTTCGTTCCATGGCTCTTTCTGCGGTCCTTAACTTGTTCTCGAGCTTCTTTGTTAACCTCCAAGTTTCTGCCTCATGTGTTAGCTCCGGTAGAATGCAATGATTGTACACTTTTCTTTTCCGTGACAGTGGTAAGCTCACCTTCAAGATTTGCATCAATAAACACTAGATGGGCGCGGGAAACATATATATATATATATATATATATATATATATATATATATATATTGCTAGGCATTTTTGTTTAATATTTCTTTGCGTTGTTTGATAACATTGCTGACGAAAATCGCTTTATGGAATATTTATGCGATACAATATTACAGTGGTATACAATAGTAATTAAAGGAAAACTAAGACATCCACCCAAATGTAGCAATTTGCTACAGTGGAAACCCAACCGGGTTCCTCGAAAGAAAACCTCGCAGTTGAAGAAAATTTCGTCCTGGTCCGGGACTCGAACCCGGGACCACCGCCTTTCCGGGGCAGCCGCTCTACCATCTGAGCTAACCAGGCGGCTAGCATGGTTAGCATTGTTAGCATGGTTAGCTAGCATGGCTAGCATTGTATGGGTGACTTCGTTACCCATACAATGGCAAACAAAACTGGTAGCACGATCGGCAGTACAAAATGCAACACAACCGGAAGTATAACAGAGCAGTACAAAAGGTAGACGTTAGAGTAACAGCGCAGTGGTGGAAACTGAGCCTAAATTTCTATGAATCACTTTCATTTACTATACCCTCGGGTAGCGCGTTCAATAGTTCAATAGCAGTAGGTAAGAAAGATTTGTTGAAGGCATTAGAGGTACCATGCAAGCGTTGTAGACTCAGGTTGTTGAACAGACGGTGACAGGTGCGGTTGGGTGTAACTAGAATAGTGTTACTAAGTTATGGGAAGTTATAATACAGGTTGTGGAAAAGAGCAAGTTGTGAAACGTTCCTAGGAAGTGTTAGACTAGGCATGCTGAGCGATGATTTATTGCCACTTATACTCGTATGTGAGTCATATAGTTTGAAGCGATAAAATGCACCGCGTGATTCTGGACTGCTTCAAGCGAGTTAATAAGGTAAGACTGGCGCAGATTCCAAATTGCGGAGGCGTACTCAAGTTTAGACATCATCATGTTTAATAACACCTTTTCGAGGACTACGTGCCACTTTTATTCACAAGGAATTGGATGTGTTGATCGCCCAGGACGACGCCCGTCCAAATATGTAGATTTTTCTGCAACGAAACGGTGGTGACATCTGTCCCCGCTACGGCAAAACAACGTGCGCTATGTGCCACTAGATGGGAACGGCAAATATATATATATATATATATATATATATATATATATATGAACACACTTTAAATACTGCAGGTTTTACTCTTTTCTACCATTGACTTTCTAGCCCCCTGTGTCTGGAGCAGCTAAGCCTAAGTTGCTTTTGCGCCAATGAACCCAATTTAACTATTTTTTTTGCTACCCTGTTTTTTTAAATATTTCTTTGCGTTGTTTGATAACTTTGCTGACGAACATCACTTTGTGCGATATTTTAGGTACAACATCTGTTAGCGAGTATATTTTATTGAGAGGTAACTACGCGCCAACTGAATTTGCGTCTAAGGTATCGCAAGAAGTGGTTCCTGTCGGCGAAAGTAATAAACTACGCGCAAGGAAATCACATTAAAAACACATCCTTGTCCACCCCCATCCAGCGTAACACATGACGCCGTCATTTCATTGCAGCAACAACACCAGTGGTGGTGTCGTACTCGACAATGTGAACACGGAGAGGCGGTAAATAGTTCCCGAAAGCGTGGTATTGGACTAACTTTCATGCAAATTAAGTACTACCTATGTGCGCAATTTGAGCGGTGATAAGCCTGTGCTTTAACTGAAAGTGTAATGTATACCTGACGCTGTCATTGATGCCATGCTTTCTGTGCATTAGACCTACTATGCATTACAATTATGCCGTCGCCGATCTCCTCAAGCCATCCTCTATGTGGCGGATAAAGGCCGTCACGAAATGATAGTTCTAGGCGCTCTTCTCGAACTCACTGTCAGAAAATGACGTCACCACTTCACGTCTTATTGTATTCGTCATTTCTGCAATTATTAATACGTACACCCGGCAGGCTTATGCTCGCTAACAATGGCGCACGCGACCGGTGGTGGTCGCGTGCGCCATTGTTAGCGAGAATAAGGCTTAGCAACTCCACCCTATAGGTGGAGTTGCTAAGCCTTCCTTCGCCAATTCACCGACAGGTCTAGGAACGTCGACTGTACCTGGCGCCCTTATCGCTGAGGCGTTCTTCTTTTCACTCCTCACTTACCGCCATGTTCTCAAGCTATAGCTTCAACTGCAAGCTATTTCGCGACTCTGAAGGTACACAGCGCCAAAAACAAAAAGAAATGTGGGGTTTTACGTGCCTAAACTACTGTCTGATTATGAGGCACACCGTGTTGGGGGACTGCGCGATTAACATCGACCACCTGGGGTGCAGTTAAATCAAAGTACAACACAGCGCCAACCCTCCACTAAAGAAGGCAATGCCCTTAAAAGACGTTCCTCCGACATTTCTCCAGCAACGAGCTGCTCGAGAAATACACCTTTTGTCCGATGCATTTGTGCAGTCGCCGTGAGCGCCTGGCTTCCTGACTTTATAACAATAATAATAATGATGTCTGTACGAGTTTGTGAGCAAAAAGTGGGAAAGAATGTTGTCAAGCCAACTTGACAAGCCCCAAACTTGCGGGCATTAGCTGCCGCAGGGTGGACAATATATTGCAAGCCCAGTTGTAAAACACTATATACGACATTCAGCACTCAAGAATCCCCGTCGTGTGCCGCGATCACTTCAGTCGAGTAGCGGTGCTGCATGCCATCAGCTTTCTTGTTCATCTCAGACCGCATCGTGGTCTTGTGTACGCGTACGGAACTCATTATACGCGTGTGTGTCGGGACTCAGTATAGCATGTTGTGAAACCGGACCTCGACTTCTTTTTTTGTGTGTTTGAGCGTGTCTACACGAAATGTGCATTTCTTTTACTCTCTCATCAAATTCGACTCTGGAGTTTTCGAAAATAACATGTTACTCATTACGATACTGCAGCGCGCACGCAACAAACGAGCACACAAGCGTTGTGTGTTACCTTTGCCTTGTGTCCGCGTTTGTTGTTGGCGAGTTGCAGTGTGATAATGAATAGCTACGAACTCGACCAACTTTCAATACTTATGATGTTAGTTCTTAGTTTATATTATTTTTTTGGTAATATTAGTTTTACGTGAAAGAAGAAGAGGTGACTGTTATAGATGAATAAATCTTTTTTTATTTCATAAAAAAAAACAATCGACGTAGAGGAGTCATGCTACTTCTATGCAGGCCTCACACGGCGAGACTTCGACGCGCTTACAAAAAGGATAACATGCACGGCAATAATCCCAGCTGTGACCTATCAATGCCGATAACTGCGGAGTGGGCCTGCACCTGATCCTGACACGCCCCCAGCAGCGACAGAACTGCCGGCGTCCAAGCGTGAAAGAAGCCCGCGAATACATACAATGTGCCTCGAGCGGCCAGTCACGCGGCAATTTTGTGCGTACATATTCGAGGGCTTCTTTCATGCTCGGAAAAACACCTTTATGCAGCACGTATTGAGCAACAGCAAGCGGTATCGGGACTTCATGTTGCTCTACAATTTTCTTGTTGACACTTTATCTAAATATATTATTTGAGACGTTTATTAAATAATTGAGAATAATTAGGTATTTAGGCGGAAAGCAAAGCAATATCTGAGCATCTACAAGCGATGGCAAACAACATTCCCTTAGTTCTGTCCAGCTACGTAGCATTTTCATATTTTTTAAAGTTTGGCCCAAGTTAAGTGAAACACCCTGTATAGCACCCCTACCAGAACGTGAACTTGCGACGTCATGCGAAGCGCTACTCGAGTGTAAGCATTTATGTTTCCCTTTCAAAGTGGGGGGAAATCCCCACACTTTGCAGTCTCAACCGGTTCAACTAACATTTCCAACTTTTTGTCTGTTCCAGAAATATCAGACTGCTCGCTGCGCAGCACACTTCATTGGGGACCTCAGCCAAGAGTGGTAAGCGGTTTCTTTATCTCTTATCCGTCCTGGCATACACATTTTTTTCTGGAATGCCAATGTGCTGCTGTGAATCTATAAGGGTGAACGAGCGCTCGCGTTGTTGCAGCTGCCAACACCGTTATCATATTTTCCACACTGCGCTCACCTCCGGCACCAACGTTCTGCTTGAAGCATCATCACGTATATTTCTCTGCCATAGAGGCGGAGAAAAGAAGCAAGCTTTGCAGTGGGCCTAAATTTTCGCTTATTAAAACATACACGTAGGCATGAAGGGGAAAAGAAAATGTTCTACTTTAGTTACAACATATGAATATTACGTACATGCGTAGAGTAGGGGATCTGCGTGCGTGCGACACCCAATCGACACCTCTCATTCGTGCGCTTCGAATGCCCGAAGTTGACATGTTTATGTCTATTAAACAGTGAAATAATTAACACCTACACACTACCTGCTCGTGAAGCAAGATTTCGCATGCATCGGGATAATGTAGCGCGACATGTCAAGTGTCTTTATCGCATGTCTTTATCAAGGCTTTCCACCCCATACCCAACAATAGGGTGCAATGTTCACGCAGAACGCATGATTGCCAGCCACTTACATTGTGTTTCATGCATGACCTCTTCATCACTGTCATCGGTGTTGTATATGTGTATGCTCAAATGTAAATGTCATTCCCAATAGTGCTGTTGTCTCTTGCACGTCACGCTAAGTATTCCGCACATCAAAAACCATTGCGATCATTTTGGTATATTTATATTCTAAGTGTTTTACAGTGATTGATTTTAGGCCCCTTTACAGCCACATTTATTCACCATTCTTCACTAAATTCTTCATTTATTGACAAACCACTGACTACTCATCACTACGCGCATGGGGCTATTTGGCCATATCTGGCCATTGCGCCAATAAAAACTACACATCAATCATTCAATTACACTCTGCCTTTGTGGGCAGAGTTCCCTTTAGATCTACCGTGCGCACATTACTCCTCCACCTCGCTTCACGTCCTTGGTATCACAAGATGTAGCCACTGCACCAGGTTTCCACACACCCCACACTTCTCCATAGCACTGCACAGAGTCCAAACATCTCTAACACCTTCACATCGACGTGCGGCGCACCATTGCTTTCCTAGTAGATTACTCCTCGTGATGCATTCCATCATCTCTCTATAGTCCTTATCTTGCCACGTGAATACTGGACCAGTAAGTCAACGATCGGGGACAGCTCTAAAGTGAATGTAGCATCGGATATGGCGCCTGTGATATTTCTTCACTAATAAAAGCACAAAGATCCTGTTGACTGCACACTCTTGACAGCATTGCTCTCCCCTTATTTTGATGCAAAAGCGTCAAATGGCCTATTGAGCGAAAAAGCCGGTGTCTGTATTCCGGAGCAGCGAAATGGCACCTACCATTGGTTGCGGCGCCACGCCACGAGCACGCCTCGACAGAGCCGAGCAGACGAAAGGGAACGCATGCTGCCGTGATGGCACGCCAGGTGTCGCGTGAGGGGAGAGAGCATCCCCACGACGCCACGACGCCACGTCACCTTCAATCTCGCTCTCCGAATCTGACGCGCGAGGCCCGCGCAAGCACCGCAGGCTGCTGCTGCTGCTGCTTGCTCGCACGGACAGCACGTAGAGCCATGGTACATTAGTCGCAGCGCAAAACTGTAAGGACCACTCAGCGGCGTTTAATTTGTCATTAATGCTTTCGCATTCTCAACTAATGAGAATTGCTTAGGTGTCCTCGGATTTTTTTTTTCTGGTGATTTGCCGTGGCACCTTTTTTCTTGTTTGTGCGAGGAATGTTGAATTTATCTTTAGACCTTGAAGATATGGGGGAAAAGCTGCATTATCATTTGGCAGGAGAAGCTTCTGCTGACTTATGATCTAAGTGACCTTAAGGCCCTTGAGCTCTCTGGCCAAACGTTTAAGTCACGCGGAAGGAAAGGTAATTTGTTATACTTTGAAGACTTCCTGTCTCTGCCTAAAGTTTCGATTGTAGTTGTGGGCATCTATGTCAATTATAAATTGGTAATATTATTTGTCAAACCTGCTCTGTCCTGGATTAGTTCCCGATGTCTTCAACAAAAAGCAAAAGTATCCACAAAGGGTACTACAACGTAGAGCTATATCAATCTTTTTATTCCACTTAAGCAGTCAGTGCTCCACGATAGGTCAAACATCTTTATCGCTACCCCTGCTCTGGCTGTCTGTCACGTGACGTCACGAAAACCGTGAAAGCTCCCTATCTGATAGCACGTGCGCGCACTGATTAGGCATTATAAGACTAGAAAAAAGAAAATTATTTATTTCTGATTGGCCACCTTTTTTGCCATTATCCCCCATGATGTTGGTCAAAAGTTTTCAGACTGCGCCCACTTCGGCTTTCGGTCACGCAACGTCACAAAAACCGTCAACGTGACGCGTGCGCATTAAATACGCATTGTTTTGGAGAACAAAACTTACTTTTTTTTTAGACTGCCCCACTTCGAAATGAATAGAAGATGGCTGCTTGAAGATGCTGGGGAGAACAAATTCATTTGTGTAAAAAAAATTGCGTGACATTTTAACGTGGTTGAGCCTGTCTGGTATGTGTATGACATCACTCTGCCAACTTTTCTTCCTTGAGGATCCGTTTTATCTACATTTTTAACCTTCCTTTATACATCGCCGCTCTTTTCCACCAGCCACCGCAAGTTAAGCAAGGGCAAGCGGACCAATCCCAGACGCCGGCACCAGCCTCCTCATCCCGTTATCTAATTTCACTGCGCTCATTCTGCCCCACCTTTCCATTTCTGCGTGATCCTCGGCTCTTGTCAGCCAATTAGATAAGAAGAACCTGTCAAAGTAGGCAACGCTATCCGCTTGAAACTAAACAAAAGAGACCTCCTATGAAAGAGGAGTGTTTGATTGGGTGGTTCAAACAACGCTGGAGGTCACCGCCCGATGCATACGTCGGCGGTTTACGTTATACAGCCCAAAATCGGACAACTGAGTCCACAATTTCGGAGACAAGATTTAGTTTTTTTAGGTCAATTTTTGGGGGTCTTTACATGAACACCATCCACAAAAGAGTGCACAACAGTATACCATCTACAGTCTTGGGCACAATAAAAAAAGAGACATCCTGTTTCATAATTCTACCGACAACACCCATGTGACCACACTGCTTATTAATGCTTTGACATCTCCAAGCCCGTGTGGTGTACCATTAGCTGACCATTAGCTACGACACATACTAAGAACATTCTATACGTGTTTATGCTGACCATACCTATGCAACATATACATTGAAAAGGGCGTTCGATCTGCGTAAGTTCTCTTTCGTACCTCCAATGTGCGATATTTTCGCGCCAACTTTTCCCTGCACAACTTGGTTAGGGTTGCACTCAAAGCTCCTGAAGAGATTCTTCGAAATGCAGTAAAAAAAGCATCACTTCATGACAGATAAGGCAAGCGAAGGCTAGTGGGGACAACCACACAACAGACGTGGAGCTATTTTTCAGAATGTTTTTCCCAGGCAAAGTTGCGCAGCGAGGGACCGTCACAAATTTTCTCCCACTGATGTCATTCACGAGCGCAGTAAAAAAGAAAAATATCATTCTGACCGTAAGATAGGTTATGTCTAAAACATTGCTGCCATGAAGCGTTTCCGGCTTCTGCAATCACTTCTGGATCATTCAGCCCACAAAAGCATAGCCTTTGAGATTGGTTTCTGTTGCCGAGAAGCAGCCGGCCCCGGGGCGGGGATCGCACACTCCCTGTACGCGATAAACTCCGCAGAGCTGCCGACTTCGAAACTAAATACAGTTTGCACACTTCTGGCCAAGAGAGGGAAAGTGCAACCTCACTGCCCTAGCAATGATAGATGCTCCACTATTTCTTTGTGTACTCATCACCCAGCCTTTCTTTTTTTTTTCTTTCTTTCTTCTTACCCTTCCCTCTTCTTTTTTTATTCCTTCCATGCATCTTTTCTTTTTCCTGTTAACTTTTCTCTTTTCCGCGTTCCCTCACTTCATCTATGGAAACGTATCCGAATTGATTTATCGATCTATCCTTTTAGTCGACGCACTCAAGCAATTCTTTCTCTTCCCTCCACTTGCTCTCCATACAACACGAGACACTTCCCAACACCCACGCGACGCGAATACCACGTGATGTTATACCGTACAAAAGTGGTCCGCCCACGAATATAATAATTTGCGTGGGCGTCTGTTCAATAAATAAAACAGGATTATCGATGAATAGAACTATTAGTGTCATTCAGGTGATTATATTCGCCATGCTGCATTACACTTTTTCAACCTCGGCATAAGGCGTCACAGCAAATGCTGGGACTATAGAAAACCAAAGCCCACGCTTTGCGTGGGAGCGGACAGTGCTTTTAGAAAGAAGAGCGTTTACCCTGTCCAGCGTGTTCGGGTAAATATAGCCGCGAAAGGCCAGAAGAAAAACTGCTAAAAAATAGAAGATGCCACGTGCCACATTATCATGGCCTTTTTTTTATGACGCGTTAACGCTTTAACCAAGCACCAAAGAACAGAAGAAAAGACGAAAGCTTAACCAGGTACTGGTAGCTCTTAGCCGCCAGGTGAAAGATAAAGGAAAGAAATGCAAAAACAAAATGCTACGTTGAGACTGTGAAATCGTGTTTCTTTTTTTTCATATTTTTTTTTCTTTTTTGCCATAACGAAAGCAGACTTTAAGCAATACGAACAGGAGTGGCTTCCTACGCACACTAGCAGACGCGTATATATGGCAGCATTGCAATGTCAGCTGTTTATAAAAAAGCGAGACAATATAAAATATTTAAAAAATCATCCTTTTGACTACACATTACATCGAGTGGGAGTTGGCATGAAGAAATCAGAAGGTATAGAGTTCTTTTCTTTTTTTTTTGTATTCACGCACAATGCAATGCCACACCAATCGCAAAGAAAGGGGGGAAGAAAACTTGTTCTGCCCATTCTGGTTATGACTAATACAGGGTTCGAATCGGAAACGTACTTTTAAATACCCTTCACGCAGCGGCATATATAATATATGCATAACAACGAATACATAATATATATGTACGAGTATATACAAAATAAATGTCAAAACTTGCTTGTTCTCATCAAAAGAAGTACACATGAAAGCTTCCTTGAAAGTGCATGTTGAAAGTCACAAAGTGTTTTCTTCAAAGAATTAGTGAAATTACGTTAAAATCAACCATCATTGGCTGTCTTCTTGGACACAAGAGCACCGTAAATTCCAGCAACCTCCTCCCACTTGTTTTCCAGCACGTGTGGGAAGCTTGAATTGCTGATAGATACGGGTTTGCGATATCCCACTACTCTGTGAATCATTTCAGCTACTTTTAGTGGAAACAGAGTAGAACGAAAGCACAACACACAGGGATACAATGAGTTGTCTGCTGCTATATCACTTCTTTTTGAAAACGTGATCCGTGATCTCATGCGCGCACTGAAGAAAACAGTCATGAGTCATTCCACTCTGTGAAAGTAGATGACCAACGAAGCTGTTTAGCACACGACACTGAAGTGACATAGAATTTTGATGAAAGGTACGAACAAATTTTACTGCCTGGCCCGGTGGCGGTGGTCACCGCGACGAAAGGCATACACTCGCACGCGTGCACACACACACATTTATTCTCGTCTTTATTCTCGTCTTCGTTCTCCGTAGGCGCGTTGCTCCTTGGGAGTCCGCGCTACAGGCGGCCTCCCCATTACGACTAGAGAAGTGCAATTCAAAAGGGAGAACGGCACCTTGTAACGCGCGACGATGCCGCCGCCCTGGGAGAGCGGCAGGAAACTAGGCACGAAAGCGATTGGAACGCCGACAAAGAGAGGGCGGTGCGAAAGTGGACATGGCCAACGCGGGTCGGTCTTTTGAGTTAAGATCCTGTCGTAGTATCTGTCGTTATCCTTGTTCCCGGGGCCACTTTGGGCCCCAGGTGTGACAAGGCTAGTTCAAGGGCGTGTTACAGGTCCCTGAACCCACCACCTGGAGTCCACAGGGATGTGCCATTGCGCTTCGACCCTTTCTGCACTATCGCCAGCCTCGGCCCACATTTTTGCTCGCGCAGAACAAAAATGCACAGAACCCAAGTTATAAAGAGCTTCGCTGTAAAAAGATGTCTCTAGGTCAAAGGCAACTTAGCAGTGCTCTACTGGAGGGTTGAAATTTCTACAGGTAGCCATGCGCCGTCTCCCACATGCTGCCGGAGTGTCGGGAAGCAGAAGATGAAAGGAAAAAGCGCTTTCCTCTAGCGTGCCGATGGCACATTCCGCTTCATCCGGCATTGATGCTTGGAGGAGAAACATTTTTTGACCATAAATCAGTTTGGCATAAAGTATTTACGAGATGTTGCTTTATTCCACGTTAGGCATAACGTTAAGAGACAGGAAGAAAGCGGTGTGGATCAGAGAGAAAACGGGGATAGTCGATATTCTAGTTGACTATAAGAGGAAAAATTGTTGCTGGGCAGGCCGTGTAATGCGTAGGATGGCTAACCGGTGGACCATTAGAGTTACAGAATAGATTCCAAGAGAAGAGAAGCGCAGTCGAGGATGGAAGAAAGCTAGGTGGGGTGATGAAATTAGGAAATTTGACGTCGCAAGTTGGAATCAACGAGCGCAAGACGCGGGCAATTGGACATCGCAGGGAGAGGCCTTCGTCCTGCAGTGGACATAAATATAGGTGGATGATGATAGGCCCACGACATTCGTAGCACGTCCTCTCACCAGAGGCTGCTGACGCATGCGATAGAAGCGTCTTCTGAGGCCCATGCCTCTCGGTCCTTGGGCTTAAGGCCTCTGGGGAGGCAGTAGTGCTACATGCAGTCACGTGCCTCGAGCGGCCAGTCACGCTGCAATTTTGCGTGTATTCGTAGGCTTCTGTCGCGCTCGGAAAAACGCTTTATGCAGCACGGATTGAGCAACGGAAAGCTGTATCGGGGTGTTTTTCATGTTGCTCTACAACGTTCCCATTGACTTTTTCATCTAATTATAATATTCTAGAAGTTTTTTAATGTATTGAGACTAATGATGTAATAAGGCGGAATGCAAAAAAAATACTCCGAGTATCTAGAAGTGACGGAAAACAACATTACCTTGGTTCTGTCCAGCTGCGTAGCATTTGCATATATTTAAATCTTGGTGCATTATAGTTGGTATACTGTACATACGCACTCTTGAACGAAGGTTTTTACGCCTCTATACAGCCGTGTTTAATCCCCTTCTCGTAATTCGCAGTTGTTTTACCATTGACAACCCATTACCATGGTCTTGGCCTTCTCTGGCTACGTATAGTCTTTGCGCCAATAAACCCCACTAATCTTCATCAGGTAGCCACGCCGAGAATGAATCGAGCTCTCGTCAACAGTGACTCATCTCTGATGACCACGGTCAGTGAACCCATTTTCGCGTGTTCTCCCACACATCCGCCCAGGGGCGTTGTACTCACGATGTGGGAGGGCACAAAGAGGCACGTCTTTGTCCCCGTACGTTGCCCCGCGTATCTCACGGACGACACACAGCCGTCGGTGGTCACCGGTCTTCCTTATGGGCAAGGCACAATAGGACGCATCGTTATCGGCGGTCGCCGCCCTTTCCCGCCGTCTCGCTAAGCGGCGCACCTAATCCTCAACGTGGGAATCCCTTCACGGTAGAGTGCACTGTCTTCCCTTTCGGGACCTTTCGGGAGTGGGAGGAGCGCAGGCTCCAGGAGACGGACGGGCGTCGATCGGCGGTGATCGCGTGATCTGCCTGTGCGTTACTCGTCAAAGTTGAGCGGTGCGACAGTTGCGGCCATGCACTGTTGAAAAACTAAATTAAGTACAGAAGTACGTTCAACTGAGCTCGTTAGTACTAGTTCATTTCCTCAAAGAAAGTACACGTTGTCTCCAGCGCATAGGCTCTATTCGGCAAGCTAGCACCAGCCAAGGTCATCACAGTCCGCGAGGGTTCCCGAAGAAAGGTTCGCTTTAGAAGGGGCTAGTGGTGATGTTGATTGACGCGCAGTACTACGTTCTCTCAAGCTCAACTTATTCCTCCGGAGTCAAACCTTTTTCGCCCTGAGCTTGTCCATCATGAGCTTTCGCCTTTACAATGTTCCTTATCAGAAGGGGTGTACTGCCTTTCTGACAAGCCGCTGTGATGATATTTGCTAAGGCAAGTCATAGACTCATAGCGAGCTTTGTACAGTGCGACACAAAAAGATAGCAGAGTGGAAGCACTGAGAAGAGCACCGCACGTACATTTTATTTTCCCTTACTCTCGCTCTTTCGTCCAATTACGGTGAAAGGTGCATAATTCATCCGGGTATTTTCTATAGCGTAGTGCTTTCACAGCGAAGTTGAGCTGATCACTTCATTCATGTCTTGGGTGGCGCCTTCAGCAGGTAGCGGTTTTAAGTGCGAAACACATGAAACAAACTTGGCGCGTCACTTCTGTACGTATTGCACGTTAGAAGAGTGTTGTCTTGGGAAAATTAGTGAAGAATGTTGGACAACGATGAAGCGCCAAACACGGGACTCAAGGAACACGAGTCCTCGCACAAGACAGGTACGTGTCCCGTCCGTCTCGTCCTCATTTCGTCCACTGTTTTTAGCTTTATCTTTGTCGAGTACGCACTATACAACCTTTTTCAGAAACTATAAATGAATATGTATAGCTCTTGGCCGGTATTTTTGTCCATTAACGCTCGTTTTCGCCGAGCTACAAAGTTCGTACGAGTTACTCACATCCGCATATTCACGTGTGTGGCCTCTTTTGAATAAATGCGCACCAGTGAGGCCAATATCTATTCCGGATACTGGAGCTCGTGATTCTTCCTCGTCCTAGCCTCGGGTACGTGTTATGCCTCGAGGGGTTTTCCTGCAATGAAAATTGCGCGTCATCTTCTTATTTTCTTTTCGTCTTAATGAACTCTAGTTTGTTTCGCCTCTACAAATCATCCAGGGATCAACATGAAAATAACACGGAAAAAATGTTTTCATAGCTACAGTATTCTCTTCCGCCTTTGTTGTTTGCACTGAAATGATCAATCCACGTGGTCCAATTAAAATTATTTTGTCTGCTTCCTTCACAAGCATGAGCTCGGTTATAACAACAGTTATGTTTCAGGAGGCGACCGCGCGAGTTATTAGAGAAAGACGAAGAAAGCTTATACACAGAAACGTTCGCCCTGAAAACACTCATGTATCCGGCTTTGAATATGCCTCCAAAGGGATACAATTCGATACGGAGCCGCCCTGCTGCAGCGTCTTCCAGCTCGTGTATTGTTCCGAGACGTTCATCTATCTTGACTCACTCATCCCCTAAAGGCGTCCGTCAAAGTGCACCCAGTGGAGAACGCCACCGCGGCCTGCGGGCAGTTCATTCCTTAAGAAAAGCTTAAGGAAATAGCCGTCGGCGACGTCAGCCGTGAAACTGCCTTGGACGTTTCGCTGGCATCTAATCGATAGTACGCACACGTGTTCCGAAACGCGTAGCAACGCGTCAGGGGGCGAAAGCCTCACGCGTCAAGCTAAGCGTGTATAGCTTGGCGCAAGTTGATTAAGGGCTTTCATGCGAAGACTCCTGCAGTAATTCGTCCGAACGCACGAACTATGGGAGACGCATATCGCGTTAAACACGTGGTGCGCGGTGTATGCTGAGGGACAGAACGATAATCTTCAGATTAGTGCTTTGGATAATCTAAACTATTAGAAAGATATCTTTAGAAGGACTGAAAGCTAGGCGAGTTTATATGTTATAATAATAAAAATAGCGTGGCACACTGACGGATGTAGAAAGATGCACGACCTGAGCTTGTTTCGCGTATACTTCTTGGTCCCCGGTGTGTCGTGATAGTTTCGTTATTACGAATAATCATCACGAAGCAGGTAATATATCCAAATATTGGTGCGGTAAATTATTGCATCCGCCTTGCCTTTATGTGGCAGCCACGTCGAAGGTCCTGGTCTCTTGTACTGTGGACTCATCTGCAGGGTGATGTTAGAATAGCACATAAGGTTTGAGGCACGCTCAGGAAGTTATTCAATTTTTACTGAAACGTGCAATCAAAATGTGGGAAATAACTCCCAGAAGAGAAGGAAACAGGCAGATTATGCACTAAATTGATTCTTTTCTAAACTACAGTTTTGCTCCAAATCCTTGTTGTTGTTTGATGTATGTTAAGCAAAGAGGGCGCTGCCTAACTACATGATTTAGCATCGAACGTCGTTTAGTGTCACTCCGCATTCTCACCTCACAGCACACTCCAGTATTCACGGACGTCATCTGTTTTGTTTCAAATAACAATTACTTCATTTCTGCATGCAAATAAAACAAGCAGGGCAAATACCGAGCTATGTTCTATTGAAACAAATAAAAGGGAACTTGGCTGAATGAACTATTGATCTTGCGGAACCGCCAAAAACGTTTCTTATTCAAAAGCACCTGCACGCGTCCCAGAGGTGGTTCTTCCCTCTCACACGTGCTCTTACAGTTCGTGTTTGCTTTTTTTCAGTCGTTAATTCCTTTGTACCATGCCAGACTTAGCACTATTTGTGTATTGCCCGCTAGTGTCATAAGAATAAGTGGTAAAAACACTTTAGCGGAGGAACACTTTTATTTCACAGAAGGGCGAGAACCTTTTTGTTGATATCACAGTCGTAGCCGAGAGTGTGCATGTATTATTTAATGCGATATCTATTAGGCAAACAGCGCCCAAGATGCGAGCAGATCTGAGCACTAGCCTTCAAATAAAGATTTATCTGGATTTCGGAGAAACCAGCAGGTAAAATGTTGCTACCCCAATTTTCCTATAATCAGAAAACGGAAGAGCTAAGAAAACGGACTATCCGTAAAAGGAAAGTTTGTTATATCACGTATAGATTAATAATAATTCAATATAGAAGTTTCGAAATAGAGCAACAAGACCTATACAGTTACTACATTTCTTAAGAAGTGCATGAATGCGTCAAGTGCTACAATGCTGTTGCAAAATATCATTCAAGTACAGATAGGCGCACTACAGATAATATGTGGGAAACGTCAACTCACCAGGCGTTACGCGACACGGACTAAGCGCCAGGCGTACCAGTATTTATAGTCATGCTTTGAGCGGCATTGACGGGCCCGATGAGCAGCTGTACTCTCCCTCCCCCCCCCCCCCCCCCCCCCCAAGAAATGAAGGCTATAGTTGGCTGGCGTATATCAGATCTGTCTGCCTCCACTTACGGGGCTGGGAAGCTGCAGAAAAAGGTTACTAGAGTACAGGAAGCAAGCAAAAAAATAATGTCACTCACAGTATTTCAGACATATTTCATTACCAATTCCTTATACATTAGGAAAAATTGTATTTCAGGTTAAACAGCAATAAAAATTAGGTATTTAAATGAAAAAAATTCCGCAAGTTTTATTTGAAGGAAGGTCCTGTCATAACATAAAACTTTTTGACCTTTTTCTGTGTTTTTTAGTTACTTATTTTCACTGCTATAAGTGTATACTTCTGTATCTTATCGTTGTGTCCATTGTTTGCTGGCAAGGCTTGACATTCTAGCATTGGGACTTCCCCGACATTTTCACTTCTAGCTCGATATTTTGAGCGGACCTACTCATCGGGCACAGTATTTGACTTGTAGTAGGTTGCCCGACATTCGATTTGACCGACATTCCATGCATTCCATGCATGCCACAACCAAACGCACGTATAGGTATATTTGATTTTCAGTTATTCAGAGGGAAATTCCCGGTCGTAAAAACAAATTTTCTTCTGATTGGCATATTACGGAGTAAACATCCGTGCAAGCGCAAGGCGGCATAAAATTATATGCTTTTCTGTGTATTACGTCAGCATATGTTTTATAGAACGACAACATGAGCAACGTCGTAACGGCAGGTTACGATGCGCCACGATTCTTACGCCAGTCAGAAGAAAGGTGATGATGATGAAGCGTCGTGTGCTTCGTCGTGCTGTGTGAAGAGGAGGGAGAGGGGTAAAAAGGGGGAGGGACTTGTTTGTGTATAAGTTAGTGCTGTCTACTCAGCAATATTATACAGCGAAAAAAAAGAAAACTCGAGATACATGTACGCAGCTGCGTACATCCAGAAAGTATTGCTCCAGAAAGTAATGTTCAAGGTATCAGTTGTACGTTGATAACTATAGAATATGAAGTCGTGCTGAAACCGACACATGAAAACCGACATATGAAATTTACGTAGAATATCATAGAATATTCCGCAAATGTTGCTACACTTTATGAGAGACTTTCAAAGAACTGTACGAGAAGAATCTTACCGACATTACAATGTCTACTTCAACACCTTGCATGACCGACTCACGTTCCAACCCACTACGCCAGCAAGAAATCAAAGTTTTAGTGCTCCAGCTTAGACTCTGTACATAATTAGTAATAGAAATAGGCAAGATGCGAATTAAATTTCATGCTATTCCTGCGTGGTCGCTATCATGCAAGATTTCAAACTTACCGCGTGACATATGCAGAATGCTTTTTGTGAGTAAGCTCATGCCTTGACAACAATATGTCAAGGCCGTAATGGTGGCTTACACTAAGCACTTCCTTTTTTAAAATCCATCGTGAAAGCTCCGAGTAGTGCGCATGCGTAGTGCCGGACGAGAAATTAGTCCACGTGTGGCTGGACCGCCTTGCATATGAACAGGAAAAGCAACTATGCTACAAACTTGGGGCTCCGGCTCATTCCATTGTCTCTCGGGAAAATACTTGAACCGAGGCCAGTTAGTGGCCTTGAAAGAAGTTTTGAGAGCAGTGAAATACTTTTTAATTAGTACGGATAAGTGCTCAGAATACTGTAGGGACGATATTGCGCAGCGACTCGCGTATGGTGTTGACATTTCTTCTTTCTTCGTGTTATTGTATTTTGGATGCCAGCTGTACGATACTCAATATTAGTATTTTCGCTATTAATATAGTATTCGTATTAGACCTTCTTTATTTGAATCATACTTGCACTAAGGCCCTCCTACTAACAATAAGTTGTAGGCAAGATAGCGTAAACATATTTCTTTAATACATTATAGTTCAGCTCTGACTTAACACCTTAAAAACTTTATTCTCACAGGTTACCCATTCTCTCCATTACAATCTTGAGCAAAACCTTTACCATAACACCTTGAGCAATATGTTAAGCAGCCGCGTGTCTTCACTGCAGTGAGAAAAAAAAATCACCAGCCCTTCTCCTGTCGCGAAAATTGGGTAAGCGAAGCTTGCCGTGTGTGTATCTGACCTACGTGGTGATTTTCTTTTTTTAACTCTCTCTCTTCCTTTCTCTCTCTCTTCCTTCCTTTCTCTCTCTTTCTCTCTGACCTTCGTGTCGATTTTCTTTCTTTCTCTCTCTCTTTGTTTCTTATTCTCTATCTCTCTCTATATCTTTCTTTCTCTCTCTGTTTTTCTCTTTCTCTCTCTTTCTTTCTATCTTGCTCTTTTTCTTTCTTTGTCTGACCTTCGTGGTGATTTTGTATATTTCTCTTTCGACGTCCCCACGTAGGAGGCCAAGGCCCAGCCAACCAAACTGCGGGTTTCAATAAATGTTTAATTGTTCCTCCTCCTCCTCTCTCTTTCTCACTCTGTTTCTCACGGTCTTTCTTTCTCTCTTTATTTCTTTCTCTCTCTTTCTCTTTCTTTGAGTGACCTTCGTGGTGATTTTCTATATTTCTCTCTCTCTCACTCTCTCTGTCTCTCTTTCTTTCTTTCTCTCTCATTCTATTTCTCTCTCTTTTTTGTACTTGGTATGTTCCATTGAGCGTGGACCCTTTCTGCACAATCGCCAGGATAGGCCCACTTTTCAGAGTGACGCCGCCGCCGCCGCCACCACCACCGCCGACACTTGTGAGCCTATAAAGCTTCGCTTAAAAAATTGTACCTCGTACCGCTAGAATAACTTTTTTTTGAATTGCACAGTGTAACCCTAAACTTCTACCACTGAACGATAAGCAAGATAATAAAAACAAGCACGGTGTCACGCGCGTACAGGTGAACATGAACACATCTCGCTCGATGACCGCGGAAACTCGTCAAAACGCTGGAATGCGCGCCAGCAGCAACGGGCAAATTCACCTTCGCGCTGTCTCTCGTCTCGCTTGAAAGCGAACGTCGAAAGCACAGCGCATACTAAGCTACCGGCGCTCGGCGCATGCACTTCCTACCCATCGCAGATCGCTTTGAAGATAAGGCCCCGCGGGCGCACACTTCGGCCACATAGCAGATCGCTTTCAAGATACGGCGCCCCCGCGGCAGCTCCGTCAGAAGCAGCCGCAAAAGCAGAACGCACCCCACCCGTACCGTCTCCGTCGCCTTCTGTCTGTGCACCGCGAGTGGACGAAGTCCGAGCGCTTCCGGCCGCCTTCCTCTCTCGCATGCGCGAGATTAAGCGGCGGTTGGTGGCTCACCCTCGCACGCTTTCACTCGCACACACAGCGTGCGGCGCGCGGCGACGCTTTTATCGCCGTCGGACTTTATACGGAACCTCACGGCGGCGACGACGACGACGACGTCGACGGCAAAAATGCGCTGGGAGTGTCCATATAATTGCTATCGCAATAATAAGTTAGCAAACTCGTGATTAGCCGATACACTGTTCCATGTGACTCAGCGCGCAATTTTTTATTAAAGAATAATTACTCTGCATGCTGAGAAATGCACGTGTATTTAGTGGATCTCCCACACGAAAAGTTGCGATTATCTTACGTCAATGCACATTTCTAGCAACTTCTCATTTTTTTTTTCATTTTTCTTTTTCATAGGCACCACTCATTCAGGAAGACTGCGAGGCACCTCGTCTTTCGCTGCCTAAGTAAAGAATCGAATCGAAGACACACATCTGTGAAAACGGTGATAGCGAATTCAAGCAGGAGAAATGAAAAAAAAAATATTGTTGAAAGTAAGGCAGACAGTGTCCGAAGCAATATTGTCGATGCGTTTCCGGCTGTCCAAGCAGCGCCTCCGTTCACGTTTACTTTTTCGCCTCACAGGAGTTCGCTGTCAAAATGCTGCGCTCACGAATTCTTCTGATTGTACGGACGTCAGCGAAGTGCTGTGTGTGCACAGGCAACGCGCACACGATTGGTAAACAATGTACGCAGGTATTCGCGTGGGTTTGCACTTCGCAATCTCCTACGGCCGCCCAGGTTTGCATTTTCTCCGCTTTTGTACCTCCTGCCTGCTATCGTGGGTGCAGTCTATGCGTTCAATACGCGTAAAGTGTTGCGTAATCATAAGTTAGGCTTCCATGGCTGACATGCAGTGACGTACGGATGCCGAGCAGAGATGTAAACGTGGTAAATAGGACACAGTGATGCCCCTACGTGCCCACTAAAGATTTACAAGTTTTATTGTAATACAGGCTGAACTGGTTAACCTCCCTACCTTTCCTTTTCCACTCTTGCCTTCCTTATTGTAATAGAGAGCTCATTCACAAAATCTGAAAAAAAAAATAATCCCTGGTGTGCCCGCGTGTTATTGTTAACAAAGTCATACAGGAGCAGCGTATAACTGTCGGAAATGCCAGTCCGAAAGCGAAGTTTACGAAACAAAACTTGTTAACGTATAGCACTCAACCATGTGCTCTTGTTAGCTATAGCGTGAATTATTTAGCAAATGTGCTGCACGAGCAGTTTATTTCCGTGGTGCTCCTTTCATTTTGATAGACTCATATCGATTGCTATACTTATGGCATATGATCAGAGGAGCAAGCTTGACCTAAATCTTGACAAAGGAAGCTGTAAGAATCGGAAGCTTGTGATAAATGGCAGATAATTGCCGTTCTTGCGAGCGAACAGCATGTGAAACAATTATGACGTCGTTCGTACGTTATTCTCGATCATGTCGTTGTCTTCTGTTGTAACCAGCAGAAAAAGGAATAACCCTAGATACATTGACTTTAAAATAACGTATTACACATTAAACGCGAATAGCTGTTTCTAGGACATATAGTTTGTAGGTTTGAGTTCCTTAGCAAGTCTATTGACCATGTGCTGCTATGGTGATTGCAAATAAATCGGACTGCTGCATTTTAACTTCTATCTACCTTCTCACTATTCGTTTTCTTGACCGGATCGCAAAAAAAAAGAACTGTATCGGGTAACATCGGTAATACCACATTTGCGCGCAAGGAGTCCAACAGCGCTGGCAGAGAGCTTCAGCGATCTGCGACTGAACATAACGTTACCGTGTGTCAGTTATAAGATGATTTATGTGTTTTGTCCGTGTTTGGTCAACTGTTATAAAGGTAAAAAGTGTTTCTATTTCGTTATTTCGGCAGAAAAAAGTGTTTTCATGAGGAAATGATAGGGCAGATAATCACTTTCTTCTCAGCAATTATTATTGCTACTGTTTTTCGCTTTCAAGATTGAAGGGCAATTACCAAGTTTAACACACCATGAGGGGGTGTTCACTAACACGCGCAATAAGAGCACTTTAGCGTTACGCGTATGTTCGTTCGTGTTATTGTACATGTTCTTTGGCTACCAAATAACCTGCAACACCTGTGTAAACACTGAGTTTTATTTATTTATAAATAAATAAATAAATAAACTTGTGAACCTTGTATGTGGTCACAATATTAGTATTTGTTCAACGTCTCCCAGTGCTTTTTCTGATTTCATTCACTTCACAATGTGACCAGGAGTACATAGCCGTGGCCATGGCATCAACTATCCTTTACATCATCTAATTAATGAAATAATCACTAATTTATTGCGCTGCCAGGCTCGTATAGAGCAGCCATTGGCGTATAGCCTATTTCTAATTAGTACGTCATCATCATTTATAGATGTAAAAGTACAGGCTCAAGAATTTGTGATGCATGATGGGGATACGTGATCTAAAATATTTGCGTGGCAAATCACTTTACACGCACGGTAACTTTTTCATGAAGTTGGAAGTGTCGAAATGTTTGCATGCTGGATTAAAATGTTCTGTTGACATAAAAACAGGGCTGATCAGTGATCACCTCAGATAGATCGCCACTACGGGGGGGGGGGGGGGGGGGGGCATACAGTGGAACCACTTTCCAAGAACACGCCACTCACGTGGTATAAGGGATAACACGGCGCGCTCAATATACTGTGGTTGCCGTTGCTCAAATGACTCACCGCGCCGGTGCCCTCCTGGACATGTAAAACAAAGTAAAGTAGTAACTGCTCAACGTCTGGTCTTGGACAAACTGTAAACGTAGAAAAACTTACACCTGCCGTATCTTCACAAAATACGGCAGGTGCTTACGTGCATACTTGCTTAACAAAACGTCGCTTTATGCATTGAGGCTCGAAAGTAACTGAAACGGCAATGTATTTCTCCACAAAGTTCGGCAATTAATATCTCGAAACTGGACTCATCCTGAGAATTCGTTCCAGGTGGATCCGCCTTGCGAACTCCGCGACTAGTATTTGTAAATTGCAATATGGGCCGTGTGTGTGTGTGTGTGTGTGTGTGTGTGTGTGTGTGTGTGTGTGTGTGTGTGTGTGTGTGTGTGTGTGTGTGTGTGTGTGTGTGTGCGTGCGTGCGTGCGTGTGTGTGCGTGCGTGCGTGCGTGCGTGCGTGTGTGTGTGTGTGTGTGTGTGTGTGTGCGTGTGCGTGTGCGTGTGTGTGTGTGTGTGTGTGTGTGTGTGTGTGTGTGTGTGTGTGTGTGTGGTCCAAAAGCAGGACGTGTGTCGAGTGAGCTCCTAAACAATACTGTGGTGTGGTTTAAACATTGGATCCGGCACCTCGAAGAGTTGGAACGTAATGCTAGTGCGTTTCCCTCGCATTCACCGCTAAATCGCCTCTAAGCTGTTTTTGTCGAATTTTTCTCTCATTATTTACCATAGGATAGCTGCGAACCGCAGCTCAGCTGACACATTTCTGGCGTCGCTACCAATTTTGTTGTCAGGCCTCTCCCCTAGTTCAAGTGCGACCAGCGTGGCCGCTGTGCCCACGTTATTCCTCAGCGCTCGTCACGCCCACTGCAGCGCCAGTCTTTTCAGAGGCGGCGCTGGCACCTGGTAGGACATTGAGGCACTCAATTTTTTTGCGTATTAGCGCAAGCACATGAGCGCGAATTCTCCGCAATAAATCAGCGCGCTTTGAAGCATTCACTAATAAATGAAGTTCCGCGCCTGCCGCTCGAAGCAAGTCTTTGTCATGGTTCCGTAATAGAACTCGTCAGACAGAGCTCGACGTTCGCGGTGTCGCTGTCGCAACTAACTTTGGAACGCGCATTCTTAAAGTTGCAAAACGTTCGCTTCAAGCGTCGGCTTGTGGGTCTTATTGGTTGCGTCCACCGTCAAACTCAGTGCCGTGCATTGTCAACACCTGTTTGCACACTTTCAAAGCGTTTCAGTTACAAAACCAAAGGAGCCACCTATACGTGAGAGTTTCCCACGCGTTGTTCAATCTCCGCAATTCCGCCGTGAGCTTGCCCAAACAAGTTCGGGTACCTCGCTCAGGCACCATGAAATGGTTTCGTATACTTTCGCAGGAACTAATATTCCTTCAGCAAGTTGCTAGGCCTGCTTTCCAATTCTAACGCTTCGTTTGAGCCATTGTCGCTGAGCCCAAATTAGAGCTGTAGGAGGAATACGAAACGCTGCAACCACCGTGTTTTCGACGAAACTTGTTACAGAACTCATTTTGGACGTTCACGTGCGCGCAGCCGCTTCCGAAAATTATTTATACATTCCGGCGGATTAAGGTTTTAAACCGAAGCGCCAACCCACGGTGAGGGCAAGCATGCGTGCGATTCACTCCTACACATCGCAAACACGTCTCACACAATGCTGCCCACTGCAAACGCGTTGTTTGTCAGCGAAAATGTTCCAACGTGAAGCTGAACTTCACGCAAAGCCTTGCAAACTTTGCGCACGTTTCGGGCAGAGGCGTTTCGGGACGAGACAAAAATGCGGAAGAACAAAAATGCTGCTGGAGCGGTCGCAGTATTGTTTCCGCTAAATATTTTTGGGAGCGATAGTTAAATGGAGGCACACTCTGCGATGTTTAACGTTGTCTTAGCATGACCCTGAATGGCGCACGTGTGATGTTCGCGGCTTTAATTATACCTTAGCATACGCAAGTTTAGTCGTGATAAACAAGGATTTTCCGCTGAAGCTCTTTGAGTGGGGGCCAAAATTTCTTCGCAAGTATATCCCCCTACTTTGTTTGTTCTAATGAACGGTGGGTTGGAGAGAGAGGGGGGGGGGGGGCGTTAGGCACTCACGTTTGTTGCAGATTGTGTGGTTTGCAGAAGTTCTACTTGCAAGAGATCACACGCAACGCTGTAGAAACTTCGAGCACTGAGTACATCAAGTTGGTAGAAATTTTGCTCTCCGTAGTGTCATCGCATGGAGTAAACCTACTCAAGAAACATTACGTGTTTTTTACTATTGTAATTGAACTGACCGTAATGCCTTTACGAACCTAACTATCGCTACAACAAGCCACGCACTTACGAAAATAATAATCAATAGTGTCTTCAGGGCTTTAAGTTCACTTGCAAGAAACGAAAAAAGAGACGAACGTATCTCCGTGAAGAAGCTGTGATTTAAGGCAATGATGACAATCGATCTGGCATGGTATGCCCTTTCAGGAGAGCCTCTCGAAGACTACTGAGATACTGAGAAAACTTATACGAAGCATGGTAACAGTAGCTTGAAATATGGAACGCATTATATTCCACGAGAGAAACGGTCTTCCAGACTAAAAGCTGCAGCTTCAAGTTGTTATGGACGGGCGTTATCGTCAATGAATGTGCCGATGAAGCTGCTGTATTAGTTTACGGAGACTACCAGTATTTATTACCCCACTATGAAAGAGGGGCGCTGCAAGAAAAATTCTCATATCTGCACGCCAGTGCATACTATAATATTGGAGTGGATAGTTCCATAGACGCACCCAACTACCCCACCCTGGGCCGTACCTTAAGCCTCCAGATACTGTCAGGACTGCCCCAAAGAGGCACGACCATTCTATGCAATGCAGTTTATGGGTTCGTGGTGTTCATTTTTTCCTGGGTCTTTCGCGTTAAGATGGCCGACGCCACAGCCTCTTACGACTGTGATGATGAGGAAACAATGGGTCACAATATGTGCTAGTGTTCCCATTATTGCGGGCAAACACAGTTACCACTGTGTTTAACAAGTTATAAAGGCGCCTCTATAGGCAGATATATTCGTTTAACCTTGACATACCTCACTACTCCATCCGAAGACCGTGAAATTATTACTGTCCTTTTCGCGACACACCGAACTCTCGTAACGCCTATAGCACGTCATAAGTTTCTGTCTGTATTTCGTTTCGTTTTTTTTTCCTCTTTCACGTTCTCTTTCTTTCTAAAGCCGGAAACTTGCATCTGGTTAACCTCTCATTCATTCCTCGATTTCTTTGTCTTTTTTGTCAGCCTTCGTGGTATCTTAGCGGCTATGGTATTTCGCTGCTAAAAACTACGTCATGGTATTGAATCCCGGCCATGGCGAACGCATTTCGACGGGGGAATGGCGCAAAAGGGCCCTTGTACCCTGTATGGGGTGCTCCTCATACATACCTAGTTGGTCGAAATTATTCCTGAGTCTCCCACTACAGCATGCCTCATAATCGGATCGTTGTTTTGGCACATAACACCCCAGAATTATTACTACTCTTTTTTGTCATGGATAGGATCAGTTTTGTTTGACAGCAGAATTCAACACTTTTACATTTAAATGATGCTCTCCCCCTCGTGCTATACCACAATGCAACACCTTGGTTCCATGAGCACCCACGGGCGGCGCTGCATGTACCAGCGGCCACGCGCTCTGAGTGTTCTATTTCAATCCGTGAGTACTGTACAACAGACTCAGAGGACAACGTAGAATACAGGACGCTTCTAACTATTCAGTACATCGTAGCACACATGATTTTGAAGCCCATAGAGCCAAGAAATATAGTAGGTATTCTCCTAAAGAGGAAGAATTGCGGAAAGTCACGTAGCAGACAGGCTATCGCGCAACCTAGTCAATCGGAGCTGTTTAAGTCGAATGTGTGCAGATATTCACTGTCTACAATGTCTCGCTATAGGCACACCTGACATGGCTTTGCATTTTAAATGAGACTGCCTTCCCCATTTTTTCATTTGAGCCGGAATAGTACTGTGGGCCGCAAAAATTTGTGAAAGGTGATATTTAAGTACGGAGTTCTTCACTGCGTCCTTTTGAGTGATAATGAAGTGCCAGCACACGGCCCAACCTTAATTTATTTGCTAGCCTAATTATGTATCTGTTGGACCCGCCAGCTTCATCCGCGCTTTCAATAAATCGTAATTTGGGACAGTTTATTGTAATAAAAAGGAAAACCTCGTCATCTTTCCGGCAACAAAAACGCGTTGATCAGACAGCAGTAGCGGCGATGACTAAATCATTAAACTCAAATGACATATTGAAATTATTTGTGAACAAGTTATCGACATTTTAAAAAGCAGCCCCGTCCTCAACCCTTCTGTGTATCAAATGTTCATTACGGTATCAACATTTGGTTAACAGTACTAATATTATGTTTATGTTATAATAGTACTGAGATGAGGCAGTGATGCGAATCGCAACGGTCCTTTTGTCAGCGATCAGACTTTCTTCCTAGAATCGCGCAGCGTACTGTCATTGCAAACTTTCACTTTTTCTCGAGAGTGTTATTTATTTGAACTTATTGGCACTTAGTAATCTATCCTCTATAAAAATAATCAATGATTGTCTCTATAATAATGGTTGATCCCAAGGAACGGTCGAAGCTGTCTAGTAGTTTTAAACCATTTCGATTTAAATCAGTTCATTCGTTCCTTAAAGAGAGCATTTCTTTTTTTCAAACGGGGCCCATTATTAATAATTCGAGTTTAAACTATTCTTGAAAGCAGCGGTGCAATTGCGAAACAACTTTCCCGCTGGAATAACCATTTAATCTTCCCCATTTAACCTCTCAGCGGAAATCAGCAACTCGCACAATTCTGGCTGTCGGCGATTGCGTAGTACCTTGAAATTGCCATTTCAGATAGACAGCTTAAATTTCACAATACCAAACATTTATTTTATTGCTGTCTAGCGTACGTATTGCGTAGCAACAGCGCACGTGGGTTGTCGTGCAGAATTTTAGTTGATGTATGCCTCTAATACCATAAGCTGAGGATAAAAGGAAACTTGGGTCGTAGAATGCTGGGACACTAAATGAGAGTATTTTTAGGGTTACGTGGAACGAATAAATTACAAAACTTGCAGGCGTATACGAGGAAGGCTGCTATAACAACATAGCCATTGCTTATTAAATGCGAGAGTAGGGTATGTATGGCTACTGAGGAGCGCGTTATACCAATATAGTAGCCAAACTGATGCAAAAAAAGAAACGAAATGAGAGAACATGACATAAAATGTCACAGTTTCGCCCTAAGGGCGAAGCAATGAATGCGATAGCAACACAGCAATGTCATACGAAGTAAGGTGAGCGGCTTTGGTAGCAACAACACGCAGAACTGTTGTCGACGCCATCGGCGTTTTGCCCGCGTTAGCTCAAAATGCGTGCGGCGTTGGTGACTGTTGCTGGAGCCTCTGATATAAATAGGCACTTGGTGCCGCAGCTAAACGTCGCCTCCCTTCCCTCCCCCTCCCCCACGGCCTCTCGCGCGTCCGAAGAAGGCGCGTTTGCTCTACATATATGGTGATTGTAAAGGAGAAAAGATACGCCTACTTCTGCAGCCCTTAAGCGAGCACGGCGCAGAACGCGCGTTTGTTCTCCGCCGTGCGTTCACTCCCCGTGAAAGACGCGCCCCTCGCGCCCTTTCACTCGCACATACAGCGTTCGGCGCGCGGCGACGATTTCATCTCCAAATGACGTCATACGGAACCTCACGGCGACGGCGACGGCGACGGCGACGGCGACGGCGACGCCGACGGCGACGGCGACGCCGACGGCAGAAATCTGCTTTTGAGTGTCCATATAATTGCTATCGCAATAAAATAAATTAGTAAGAAGGGTTCAAATTTGCTTTGAGGTAAAAAACGTTCTACATACACTATACGAATATGATTAGAACTTGATATAAGGTTGTGAATTTATAGAAACCGTGTGTAATGCACTTTCAGCGCATGACCTGTGACAAGTAGACATGCGAGTTGCCTTTGCTTAAGTTTATCAGATCATGGTAGCATCACCTTCGCACTTGCAACGGCAGAAAAAAAATTGCCTGCTTATGATTATGACGACCTTCGTGTTTTAAAAGCAAGAACCATCTGCTGAACAACGCGTATTTCTTCTATCCTCTAAAGACATTTCGTGCATATAAGGCAAAAGTTGTAGCATTTTGTGAATTTTTAATATTTTCTGGATGCATTGTTCCCGATTGGGTCCTGATGAACTCATTGTTAGCATATGACTTGTGGCCGTACCAATTTTGCAGACCAATTTCACTGTGTTCATTCTCATCAACGATTGCATAATTGTGAGTACAGGGTATTATTCCCAGTACAGTGTATGGACTTATTAAGAATACGCTGCCAGCCCGCCGGGACCCAGCTGTCCTCCAGTAAATTATTTTCTTACCTCTCTCGTTACAGTGGGAAAATGTGCCACTTTTTCTAGGTTTTCGTAATTATTTTTGTAATACACATTATCATGGTTAAAGTGTAATAATATATATCAATACAAAGCTAAAGAAACGTATTTTCTAACGACATTACCTTTAAAAACGAATATTAAGGTGTAATAAGTAAAAATATTTATGGAAAACAACATTAATTGAAAATTGCACAAAACATTTCCAATGTGGTGCTCATAACACAAAAGGAGAAAAAAAAGAAAAACAATGTGAAATATACAAAATATTTGCAAATCAATTGGCTATAAAAGAGGCAAGTTTGCATTTTTTAGCTCACAAATCATATGAGTTACAATGTTTTTTTCCTTGTCCCATCAGGTGCCACAATTATATTTTTTCCACAACAAATTTTTCAAACACAATACTGCAAATATTATCAGTAAAGAAAGAAAAAATGTCACAGTTTCGCCCTAAGGGCGAAGCAATGAATGCGATAGCAACACAGCAATGTCATACGAAGTAAGGTGAGCGGCTTTGGTAGCAACAACACGCAGAACTGTTGTCGACGCCATCGGCGTTTTGCCCGCGTTAGCTCAAAATGCGTGCGGCGTTGGTGACTGTTGCTGGAGCCTCTGATATAAATAGGCACTTGGTGCCGCAGCTAAACGTCGCCTCCCTTCCCTCCCCCTCCCCCACGGCCTCTCGCGTGTCCGAAGAAGGCGCGTTTGCTCTACATATATGGTGATTGTAAAGGAGAAAAGAGACGCCTACTTCTGCAGCCCTTAAGCGAGCACGGCGCAGAACGCGCGTTTGTTCTCCGCCGTGCGTTCACTCCCCGTGAAAGACGCGCCCCTCGCGCCCTTTCACTCGCACATACAGCGTTCGGCGCGCGGCGACGATTTCATCTCCAAATGACGTCATACGGAACCTCACGGCGACGGTGACGGCGACGGCGACGGCGACGCCGACGGCGACGGCGACGCCGACGGCAGAAATCTGCTTTTGAGTGTCCATATAATTGCTATCGCAATAAAAGAAATGAGCTGTTGAACCATGGGCATTTTAGAAATTTATGCTAAATTGCAACTCAGAAAAAAAATCTCAAATACAAAACATAACTCTGAACACGGTACCAAAACAGCGTAAGGTATACCTTTAGCATAAAACAAGAATTGTAAATTCTGTAATCAACAAATATAGCTTCATATAGCAATGTTTAGTCGTGGCAAAAAAATTTAGAACCACATCTCTATAAGATGTGGGGAAAAAATATATTCCTAAGGTTAGCTTGGCACTGGGCAAAACAGTTTTTGGCTGTAGAGAAGCGCTAGCAAACATTGCAGGTTTTACAGATGACATTGTTTTATGGTCAAGTTCCTTGTCCTGATAGGACTTCTTGCATCTTCTCCGCTTTGCTAAGATTGCTTGCACTTGCTTGGCACGTTGATGCGGTTGCATTCTTGAAACCTGCGCGGCTAAAGACGGGATGAGTGTAAGGTGACAGAAAAAACGTGCGAAGTTACTCTCAACTTAATTTATTGAGATGGAAGTCTCGAAATATAGAGTAGCAGCCCCTCATCCTTGTAGTACACCTGGTAATATTGAAATATGATAAAGCGACGAACGCTGTGATTGCTAATCACCCATGCAACATGTGCCACGAAAGTTATGCAGACTCTTTGCCTGTTAGTAATAATGATGGTTCACTGACACAAACGTTTACAATTATACTCGTCCATGTAAGAATCGCGACATCGTCATGGTGTTTTCTATCAGAAGACTTGGAGGCAAGTGCGCAAGCCATCCACTATTAATAACAATGCGGCAAAGAGCTTGCGTACAGGGGTGGGACTCCTGTGCCAATTGCGCATTTTTGATACAAACGCAAATTCCTTCGCCAAACACAAGAAATTGACCGAACTTGCGCCACGCTGCGCCAGAACGGCTTCGGCAGTGGCCGCAGACAGCGAGCGCATTTGCTCTCCGAGAAGAGTGCAGCCATTCACAGTCCGCACACCACGTGACGGCACCTCCCGCAGAGTTTCCTGTAATTTTCGCGTTTTTAACAATAGACTTTTCGGCGCTTCCGGCCGGCGCGCGCGCGGCCACTGCTGGCTGTAGTCGCTGCTTTCGGAACGGCTAGGGCGACTGTGTTTAGAGTGTGCTAGAATACGGTTGAGTGGACCGAGCGGCGCAGCGCTACCCAGCTGAGATGTAAAACAACAAAAAGCAGGCTGAGAGCGCTGCGAGCGAACTAGATATTTCGGAGGCACGCGCTGAAGCGGGGGGCGAAGCGCACCGGCGTCTGTGTCCCCCAGGCCGGTATAACATAAAACTGTTTCAATCTGTTATTATGCCCATATGGTAGAGGCGTGAGCCATTTTGACCTATCACAAAGGGCTAATGGCGGATTTGGAATAAAAAGTCGCAGTATCGCCCCAAAGGAGAAGCATCGATTGCGATAGTAAATTTGTGGACAGCTATACAAAGCAAGGCTAGTAGTTTTATCGGCTCTATAAAAAGCATTGGCATACTAACCAAATTAACAAGCATGGTGTCACGCGCGCACACGCAAACAGGAACACATTTCACTCGATTACCGCAGAAATTCGCCGTGAGAACGCTGGAGTGAGCAAGCGTGGCCGCACCAACGAGCGAATTCCCCTACGTGCTTGCTGCCTCGCTTCAACGAGAACTAAGCGGCGAAAAACAGCGCACACGAAGCTATCAGCACTCGCACCATGTCCCTATCGCAGATCGCTTTCAAGAAAGGGCCCGCGCGGCCGCGCGATACGCAGTTGCCGCCGGTGAAGAACGACCCCTCCCCCCAGTGTTTTGCGCGCGATGGAAGACGGCGCGCTTCGTCCCCGATTTCCTCAATCGCGCGCGCGACATTGAGCCGCCATTGTCGGCTCACCCTCGTCGGCTCACCCTCACGTTTTCACTCGCACATACAGTATACGGCGCGCGGCGGTGTTATCGCCCCTGGACTTTGTAGGAACATTATGTCGACGCCAGAAATGCGGCTGGAGTGTCCATATAATTGCTATCGCAACAAGAACAGATCGGAATAGCTTTACATTATGTTTTGACCAAAGACCTCTAAATATACCAGCCCAGGGTTGGTTGTGGTTCTCTGGGTCTGCAGTGACATTTGATGACCCAGAAGTTACGTTACAGCGTCGATTGGACCGCATAATTTGATAACATTTACCGCTATCATCAAGAGCATAGGCACGGGAATATATAGTTTGATCGTTGTACAACCGATCTTTCCAGCTTTACAGGAAAGCATGGGCCGAGCCGCCGCTCAACCCACTCTTCCATATTCTAGTACGCTATAGCTACAAAGTGCGCTTCTACTACGAGCTTCCTGTTGGATTATTCTGCGACTCGTCGTGGTTTCGAAGTGCACTGCCGTAATCTATTATTCCACCAAAATTCAGATTGGCCTTTTTTTTTATTCGGGCAAAACAGGTACAAGGTTTTCCCGCGAGGTAAGGCAAAAGGAGGGCTTAAATCTCCTGACTAGGCCTTACCTCGCTGAGGCAGCAGAGATAGCGGAATTTGCAAGTTACAAAAGCAGTTTGTAAAACAGACATTTCATAACTACATACAAAACAATCTTTGAAGCACACTGCAGAACACCATTTGCTTGTAAAATAACATACAAACGAGTTAATACATGATTAACATAAAAGTAACATTTAAAGAATTTAATTATTACATCACTAATGCAACAACCAAGCACCTTTAACACTGAAGAATTCACTGTTGCATTAACATTTGTACAGCATATCTAGGTCAGAAGAGAGAAACATGTTCACTATGAAGTGCTTAAATTGGCGAATAGTTCTACAATCTCTAGCGACATCAACAATGTTAGGGTACGTATTACATAAACGCATGGTTTCATATTCGATAGTTTGCATGCCATAGTTTGTCCTGGGTTTCTTCGCTACTATTGAGGTGTGGCGTAAGCTGTACCCTGTGTTTCTACTGAGGTACCGGTTTGAAAATGTCTCAAAATTGCTGGAGATATTTTTAAACAACCGAATGCAGATCTTTGCTTGGTAAGAGTTTATAATATTAAGGATATTGTAGCGCATTAGTTTAGAATATCCTATGTATTGATTAGAAGAATTAAGCAAACGAACAGCTCGCCGTTGTAATACCGCCAATTTTTCTATATCGGTTTTATTGCCGTTTCCCCATACTAATAAGCCATAGCTAAGATGGGAATGTACCAGCGAAAAGTACAGTTGTCTGACAAGCCGTACAGGCACATAGTACCGGATTCGTTGTAGCAAACCAACTGACCGTGCAACTTTAGTGCGTACCTTATTTATGTGTTCTGTCCAGCTTAAGTTTTTATGAAATATAACTCCTAGGAAAGAATGACTTGACACATGTTCTAGTTGCGATCCACAGTAGTAAAGTTTAACATCGTAACTTATTTCTTTATTCCTTGCATAAAACACCGTAAACTTAGTTTTTTTCGCATTTAGACTAAGCTGGTTTAAATGTAGCCATTTCTGAAGTTCTTCTAACCAATAATTTGCGGCAACTTCTAGTTCCTGAAGGTGAACACCAGAAAAGAAAACATTAGTGTCATCCGCGTACATTATTATTTCATCTGTTAATGGAACGTTTACTATATCATTTATATACACAATAAACAGTAATGGCCCTAAAATCGAACCTTGTGGTACCCCATATTTAATTACGTTTTTTTCCGAAGTGTAACCTTGCAATGAAGTATATTGCAATCGAGATTCAAGGTAACTATTCATAAGTTCTAACGCTGTGCCTCGAACGCCATATACTTGGAGCTTATCTAGTAATATTTTATGTTTGATAGAATCAAAGGCCTTGCGAAAATCTAAAAATATACCAATGGTAAGCTTTCTTTCTTCAATATTATTTATAATTGTATCTCTGATTCTTAATAATGCCATTTCGGTTGATTTATTTTTCTGGAAGCCATATTGCTTATCCGAAATAATACCTTTATCCAGCAGAAAACCATTTAGGCGCTTATATATAATACGCTCAGCGACTTTTGAAAATAATGGCAATACCGAAATGGGTCTGTAATTGTTGAGGTCGTTGTGATTTCCGCCCTTAAAAATCACAGCAACACGAGCTATCCTCATTTGTTCAGGAAAAACTCCAGTGGAAAGTATACTGTTACAGATGTGTTCCAACGGACCGCATATTATGTGAGCAGCTGCTTTAATAGGTTGAGCTTTGATGCCGCCCTCACCAGCGGCTGATTTGTTGCTCAAGGAATTGAGAATGGAAAAAATCTAGCTTTCAGATGTAGGTGCAAGAAAAATCGTCTCGCTGACACGATTATCCATGTAACTTTTACTATTTCGATTTGGGAGAAAATCTAATGTAAAAGTTGAAGCACCAGCATTGATAAAATGATTATTAAATAAATTAGCTGCGCTGTTTCCACAAAATTTAACATCATTTACAACAATTTCTGACGGCACATTCTGTGTAGAGGAACCTATTATCTCGCGATATATGTTCCACATTCTACGACCATCACTCATAGAACTTTCAAATCGACGTGTGTAGTACTCAGATTTCGCTTTCTTCAGATCACTATTCAGTTTGTTCCTGACTTGTTTAAACTCTTTCAATATTTCAGGGTTACGGGTATTTAAGAATTTAGTGAATAATTTGTCTCTGTGTTGAATGCGCTTATATAGGTCATGATTTACCCATTCCTTTCTAGCTTTTTTATGCTTGACCACAGCGGCGAAAGGAAATGCTTCATTGTATATTTGTTTTACTTTGGATACAAATAGGTCGTATGATGCAGAGGGATTCGCTTGAGCATAAACATCAGACCAATTCGCATTGGAAAGCAAAGTTTGAAATAGCCGTATGCTTTGGTTATTTATGACTCGCTTAAAGTAGCGATTTTGATCAGTGCGCACCTGAAATGGTAACGCAGCGAAAATCGGCAGATGATCCAAACTGCTTCAATATGAAATTTTATCTGCTCCAAAATGAAATTTAGTCTGCTCCAAGCTGCTCCAAAATACTATTTTGTCTGCTCCAAACTGCTCCAAAACGCATTTTGACCTGCTCCCGAAATTGCGCCAAAATTACGTTGGAGAGTTCCACCGCAGCGTACAATCGTTGCGCATGTCACACGAGTGATTAACAGTCATGGAACACGTCGCTTAATTTTCTTCTGTACGCAGTTGACCACGTGGTGTATGTAGGAGTGGCTACAATTCTTTACTTTCATGACGTTTCGTTTCGAAAATAACCATTGGGGGAAAACATCGATCCTAGCTCCTTGTCTGCGATCTTGCTCTCTTCCCGTCTTGAACTGCACCATTTTCAAGAAGTATCTTCATAGCCTTCTTTCCTAGACCCAACCGCATCTCGGCGATTTTCAGTAACCTTCATTCTCTTTGATTTTATTTGGTATAAGAGACGTTTGTAATCTGTGATGGAGCATTTCTGGAAACCTGCAATTGTTTTTATTAAAGTTAACCTTTATTTCCCAAGTATTTAAGCTCATGTGCTACTGCAGCAAAGTATGTATAAAATATTAAAATGTATCTAGATATGCAATGTACTTTCTGCATCGGGAAGAGGTGTTAAAAGGCAGCGGAAAATCGTCACGCTTGCCGACATGCGGTACGTAGAGTACAGGACACAGGAGACAGTCCGACAACTCATGCCAGAAGACGCGAACAAGTGTATTTACAATAAGGAGAAAGAAAACGAACTGAGGCAGACATGCATACGCAACTCACTAGGAGCAAACAGATCTCGCATGTATACGAGGAAAGTCTTAGCGCCGACTCGGCAACGCTAAAGAGTTCCACGCGCTCCTGCGTGAACTGCTAACCTGTACTCAAACTCGCGGGACTTACAAGTCAGCGGAAAGTTCGACGCTCTGATGTGAGTCCGTCGCGTTGATTCGGTAGAGTAGGTGCGGCGTGGCTGGGGCTGCTGGAGCTGGATGTGGCTGACGATGGCTTCGAATGGCTCGAAATGGCAAATTGATAGCTGGCTGCGGAGACGGGGGTGGCGACAACGCGTACCGCGTGTCTTAGCGGTTGTCCCGGGAAGCCACACACGCCTGGGCCTAGCGCACAACAGTCGTCAATCACGCAGTCATCCTCAATCTCTGCACCGGGTCCCTGGTAGCACTGGAACGCCTGGCGCCTTGGACCGACACCACCTAGGTAGGGCAAGGCCTGTGCACCCATGACGTCATGCTACCTGGGGCGACTGCCATGGAATCTCATGGGGATGCTCCCGAGTAAGCAGCGGTGATTTCGACCTCACCACTTTCGTCACGCCAGGCTTGGCAATGAACATTTCGGGCCAGGTAGTATGACGTCATGGATCGGAGTGAGCAGGTCTTGTTCTATCTATAGATGGTGTTGCTCGCACGCCCGTCATGCTCAGCGGTGCCCGACAGGCTGCCCTGATCATTTTGCTAGCTGCCATAGGCGATTATTGAAAATTCCGTAATGCTTAATTTTCAACAACCGGTGTAGTGAGACGTTATCAACACATTCAACAATTCAACACATTCACTCCAGCCCGCTAAATCTCCAGGGAGGTCCGCCGCTTCCGATATCCGTGGCTGGTGGCTACCGCATTGTTCTCCAGCCTGCGTCTCCTCTCTCTTCTCTCGCCACCACCTCTATTTGAGCGCGCGTTCTACATACGTGGCCCAATAGTTGCACAGCGCACAGTCGAAGAACCACGAAGCCATCCCTGATTGGACATTTCATTCACGCACACACGTGGCCCAATCGCGGTGGTAGTCGTTGCAGGTGTAGCGCATAAATGTAAACATTTCACGACAATAAGGTTCTAACTTGTTGGGTGCCGAAACAAACGTTGAAATAAATTACATTTGCATATGATCAAAATAATCACAATTGCACGAGTCACAACTAGTTCCATAAGGCATTTATTAGCCGCTTCAAACCTTCGCTTCATTTGGATTTCTACATGTATGTTCCATCCGCATTTTCCTTTTCTTTAAGTTATACCTTCAGCTTCGTGGAAACGCATCTATTCAACGGGTTCGCTAAGCAGAACGTTTAAGAGCAATTCTAACCGCGACAAGAAAAGGCATCAGTAGCGTGGCCGGTGAGAAAAAAAAGAAGGATACAAAAGCACAGCTAGAAAGAAAACGCCACTAAAGGTAAACAAAACCAAGAGAACATCTCTCTATATATCCCGCCACTTAGGAGTAGATGGGCCGCGCTGGAACATTGCTGGTGCTGACAACGCAGCAGACTGCGTCAAATGCTGCTGCTTTGCTCGCACACTTTGTGCATTTTCTGGCGTGTGCAGCAGCATGCAGCCGCCTGAAGCGAGGACAGTCGCGCAGCTTTTCCTTTAACTGTACACAACAGTTAAATGTACACGACAGTGCTTGCTGTTATGTTTGCGCGTCAGGATTTTCTCAGGAGCGCATGATACGCACTTATTCAACGTACAGCTACAAATAAAAAAAAACAAAAATCCTTAAAATACCGCATATACTCGAATCTAAGTGCAGCTCCTCGAATGCAGCCTGGCACGCCAACCACAGGGCAACCACCGATAATAGCAAAACGATTTACTTTTACACTTGTACACGTGTTGCGAGGTGTTTATAAGCTTCAAATGGCAGATTAGACGCCATTTAAGTGGCACATATGATGCGCATTGCCGTTATATTCAATAAAATCACGGGGCTTCTTGTGACCTTCCTTTTCACACAATTGCATACATTCTTGAGATCCGTTCTTTTCATTGGGAGTGCAGCACTGTTAACTTTATACAGGGTGCTCATTTTTAAGTTTTACGGAAGTTTTAGAAATCGCCTCTGGCAGGTAGCATAGTTCTTATTATTGAGCGCGGTATTCAATGAGGCAGACATTTGTAGCACGAGAAATGGAAGCACATATTCAACTGAATAACAAAGATTCACTAATTAGCTTCTTTGTTAAAAGTAGCACGAGAAATGGAAGCACATATTCAACTAAATAACAAAGATTCACTAATTAACTTCTTTGTTAAAAACCGTACGACACATATTGCAATTTTCGAATTGTAGCTAGTGAGCTTCTCAGGTATATCCACTTGGAATGAATTTCCAGAATTATACCAGTTTGGAGATATGCGCCATCATACTCGCCGTAAAAAATGCACTGTTTTTCCACTTGCGTTTTTGCCAAAATGCTGTTTTATACATTGAAGCACAGAAATAACTGGAACGCCCATGTATTTTATCCCGCACTTTGGGAAATACTATCTCGAAACTGGTGTCATCCTGGAAATTTATTTCAAGTGGATGCGTCTTGAAAACTCACAGAATACAATTCGTAAATTGCAATATGGGTCGTAAAGTAATTAACAAAGAAGTTAATTATTCAATTTTTATTAATTAGTTGAATATGTGTTTCTATTTCTCGTGCTATTAATGTCTGCCTCTTCGAATAACCCAGCTCAACAATAAGAATTTTGCTAGCTGCCATAGGCGATTATTGAAAATTCCGTAATGCTTAATTTTCAACAACCGGTGTAGTGAGACGTTATCAACACATTCAACGCATTATCAACGCATTATCAAAGCATTATCAACGCAACGGGATCATGAAGTTAGGAAATTGGCAGGCGCAAGTTGGAATACGCTAGCGCAAGACAGGGGTAATTGGAGATCGCAGGGAGAGGCCTTCGTCCTGCAGTGGACTTAAATATAGGGTGATGAAGATGATGATGATGATGATGATGATGATGATGATGATGATGATCAACGCATTCTTCCATTCAACTGATTGCACAATTTTTTAGGTATCTTCGTCCTACAGTGAACATAAATATAGGCCGATAATGATGATAAATTTTTTCGACCCCTCAAGTATTCGTTTTTCAGGGAGTTTTTCATGAGGAGCGGGCATTCAAGAAAACTCATGAAGAGTTGCGTCGCGTTTCTAAGTGATACCCTGCTTCGACCACTCATATTTACATGTTATTCTTCGAAGTTTCATATGTTTAAACGTGAATTCGGTTGGAGTACGCACCATGCAATAAATGCTGCGCGGCTTACTTCACGATAAATGTGGGAAAGTCGGACTTCTAACTTCTTTCATGGACGAAGGCGCAACTGCGGTTACCCATCGCCACTACTGTGGTGCATATTCCATCGATATTGACCAGCAAGATATTTGAGAAACCTCACGTCACAACTTCACCAATGTCCTGGCATGCCGCCCTATACAGCGCAGTATCTTATATTATTCAGAAGTCACCCAATCCATCTGTAGTATTCTGCTATTCGTAATACAGGGGTAATTGGAGATCACTGGGAGAGGCTTTTGTGCTGCACATAAATATAGGTTGATGATGATTGTGCTATTGCAAGTCAGTTCCACAATCTCCTGTCAGCTCTGCGTCGCAGCCCACATGAACAGATGTTGTCGTAGAATAGAATACATCATCATAAAGGTGTTTACAGAAGTCACAATAGAATGATAGCTGATACCAGTGCACTGCGGCATCGTCGGCAACGCAAGTGTCGGTAAAGCTGCCCCTGCGACACAGGGAGCGATCGAACCTATTAGATTCCTTATCGAGAACGGACACTACGCTGCACCATAGCGTTCTTACACGTACCATCACGTTATCAAAACTTATTTAGCGTGTAGAAACCACGGCAACACATGAGATATATAACAAGCGCCAGCACTTGTGCTTGTATTGTCCCTTACTTGCCCGTGGTTCGTGCGTGCTAAAAAATGTGTTCATCCAGTAGGCTTCTTTCTCTTTCTACACATAGTTCTATCCGTCTACACATATTCTAAAGCGTCAAGTGCTTGCAACTTGCCTTACGAATCGGCGCGACGCTGCCTAGTGCATGGTCTCGCGAACGTGCATTGTACGTGGTCTCTCTAACCTGGAAATTGTCGTAAAGTGTCGGCTTCAGCTCGCATAAATGCGGTATATGCTGCTGTTGTCTTCTGTTTGCTGCAAATACGGTTCCCACAATTCACCCTTACGAGACGTCTGCTTTTCTTCAAGACGAATGTCGCGGCTTCCATTTGGAACGAGAAGTTCTCGCTAAGAATGTCGCAATCGTCGCTGAATGGTGGCTACAGAATAGTATTTTCCTCACGTCCGCCCATGCGTTTCTCAGAAGCTACTTCGCAGAAGAGATTCGCTACAGCTACCGACTCGGAAAATGCACTTCGTTCTTTATCTTTTCAAGCGTATAGAAAAGGCGAGAACGGTGATGGAGAGTGTTTTCTAAATGCGGTTAGAAGACTACTTATACGACACTTCGCTTTGGTCGGGACGTACTTCCGGTGCTTCTGGCTCTGAAACGAAAAAAAAAAGACACAGTGGTTAACAGACAGCAGAAGCTATAGTCGTCAGTTCTTGCACAGAACGCATGGTCGTGGCGAGATATGCCAAAAAAGCTGTAGGGCCACACAACGACAGCAATCGAGATAAAATACCATATGGTTTGCATTATAGCTCACGCTCGGGCTGAGAATCTGGGCACGTAGTCACACAAACCGCTTAATCTAGAATTCCTCGTAAGACAAACTTTCAGCCAATACTTTCTTTCTCCACACCACTGAAACTGCTTGGTTTGCAGGGTTCGTATATGGCGGTAAGTACATGCAACGCTCTCCCGTCATTCCATACGCAATGTGAGGCATCTGTCTATATTGTAATGCCACATCTGCTTTGAGCTGCATAACGTGCTGCCACAAATATGTCACTTCACTAGGGTAACCAGGTTGAAGTGGCATAATAGTGGGAGCACGTTATGTAGCTCAGCGTGGGTGTGCTAATACAATATAGACGCAATCATTTTGAGCATGCAATGCCGGGAGAGTCTGGCGTTGCATCTACTTGCAAACACGTATATGCGATTGCGAAAAGAAGGCATCCCAATTCCTCTTAGGGTGATTACACCTGAGGCACATTAGGTGATGTACGCGTAACGCAGAGTATACGGAAGACGACAACGAAGACAAACCTCTCGGTCGCTTTCGCGCGCCCCGTTTGCTCTAAATATCACGCAATGCAACGCAGACTAGTCCATCAGTATGTTCTTCTGAAGCACTTATATTACGCTACAAGGAATATCAGCAAATGAGCAGACATATTTACGTGAACAACGGCATAACCGACGTGTTCTGTGCATTACAGGGGCCCCGAGCGGGAATGAAGTGTCAGACCTGGTGGCACTCCGTATAGGTTGGGCGTACAAATTGTTAGCTTAGATAAGCAAAACATTTGGGATCTCCGTTTGGTTTTTCCTGGCAAGCAATTTACATCACGAGTGCACTTTCTTGTGTTCACGCTTGGCAGCACGGGATCATTACCTTGCGGTGTTTTGTCCTTTTTGTTTAAGCTTTACTATTACTGCAATCCCTTTGAAACGGAAGAATCTTAGGTACCATTGACCAAGAACTGCCAGTCCATCCATGAGTTGCACTTTTAGTGGGTATCGTTCATTTATTTCAGTGTGCACGTGCACTGCGCTGGCTCGTCATTATCCACCTTTTAAATTCGATGGAATATTCTCGCGAAGAGGTAAAGTGCTGCTCTGCATGTAGTTGAGCTGACAGGTCGTGAACTTCAAATCATTTGCGTTTTCTCGATTTATAGAAACAATACCGTATCCGCACTACACTCGACGCAGACGGATGTGTGGTGACAGACCGATGTGTGGCGACTGGCTGTTTCCGTTCATACTCCCGGTATTATCATTCCGACCATGGACTAAACAATTACCCTCCGAAATTTGCACACGGCACGAATATTCCTGCAGTTAGTATCTTGCGGGCCGTTAGCGCCCTCTTCAGGATTGACGTGCAGTTAATCTTCTCTTCCCCGGCACTTCATTTAGGACACGCTTTATGTCTACTCAGAACAGCCCGCTCTTGCACGTAGTAAGGGTTAGAACAAAATATTTAAAGTTACATTGGAACGGCCCACAATGCTGCCTGCGATGACTGTAGGACTAAGGAAACCATCGAGGCCCTTTGTTGTCGTTTTCTCGGCTACTGTGCACACATGTGGTCACTGGCGAGCGCACTCTATGGTGTTAGTTGGTCTCGACGGCTGCTTGCAGATTTTGAGTAGGCATTACCGTATGTGTGGGCCCCATAGTGGTGTAACGAGCAAAGAAGCTATCGAGATATTCAAGCCAGCGTTCTACGCTCGAGTGGCGTGCCTGAACGACTTTGATATTACCGTGCTTTCATACCCATGGCCCCTTTCTTTTGCCAACAAAGTATCAGAGCGGCTTAGTTTGTAACGCGTATTCGAGCGATTTACAGTGCAATAACCGACGAAGAACGAATAGCACGGGCAGAAACAAGCGCTGATTTCAAAATGAACGTTTTTTTTTGTTGTTGTTGTTGTTGAAGAGACGCGTATATACAGATTACATATACGCATAGTAAAAACGGGTTGTAGCGCATATCGTAGGCATCACCAAATCATTAACGGCCGTTTACCGCGATCTTTGAAAAAGAACGTGCCCAATCATTGCCAGTGCTAACATAAAGGGCAAAATCCAGGAGGTTAACAATGAAAGTTGAGCAACACTTAACGACCGCACGACATGCGATGGAACCAAAAAATTTAAGCGTAACGTTAAGGGACAGGAAGACAGCGGTGTGGATCAGAGAGTAAACGGGCATAGCAGATCTTCTAGTTGACATTAAGAGAAAGAAATGGACCTAGACAGGCCATGTAATGCGTAGGATGGATAACCGGTGGACAATTAGAGTTACATAATGAATACCAAGAGAAGGGAAGCGCCGTCGAGGACGGCAGAAAAATTACGTCGGGTGAAGAAATGAGACAATTTGCAGGAATGACATGAGGTCCCGTGGCGCGAGAAAAGGCGAATTGCCGGCCATTAGCAGAGGTTTTCGTCCTGCAGTGAACAGAAATAGAATGATCATGATGATAATGGTGGTTATGATGATGATACACAAATTTATGGTCACTTTGACTGTCCTTTTTTAAACATACTTCTTCCCCCCCTACTCCAGGGTAGGCTAGCAAACTAGTAGGTTCTCTTACTGTTCTACTTTCCTGCCTCCCCCATCTTGTTCCTCTCCCACCTTCGAGAGTCTTAAGCCCATAAGCCCATTTAACTAGAAGGAAAATTATTGCAATCCCCGAAAAATATTACAACTATTTGATACCACTTGGTCGTTACAGCGCACTAAAAAAAAGAATCATATATAGACATTCATATACGGGTGATCATACCGCTTACTAGAAGCAGTAAGTTGCCAGTTTGGAATCCCTAATCACTGTTCTAAACGAAGCACTTCATGCCAATATTCGAGAAAGGTCAGCGTCAGTGAATTCCCGCGCCATTACTGAAGCTTACGTATCGAATATCACGGTACCAGAGTGCAACGCGGAATACCCGTAAAAAAGAAATCGCAATTTTACCTGAAAGTTGAAGCATCGATAGCGATATCAGATTAGTAGACAGCTATACAAAGTAAAAGTAGTATTTTTATCGGCCGTATAAACTTGCAAACGTTTGCTTACTTGACTAAATTAACAAGCATGGTATCAGCGCGCACAGGCATACATGAACACATCACACTCGATGAGCGCAGACACTCGCTGTCAGAACGCTGGCAAGAGGAAGCACGGCTGCAGCGGCGAACGAAGTGACCTTCGGGCTGTCTATCACTACAACGCAGACTGGACGTCGAGAACGCAGCATGTACAAATGTACGAGCCGTTGAAGCACCTAGACTCTGCCCTCTGCGCAGATCGCTTTCGAGATATGGTACTCGCGGCCGCGGAATACGTAGTTGCTGCGGGAGCAAAGCACCACCCCTCACCTCCCCGGAATCTAGCATGCGACGGAAGACGGCGCGCTTCCTTCCCGCTTTCCTCCCTCGCGCGCGTGAGAATGAGCCGGGATCGTCGGCTCCCTTCGTACGCTTTGATTCGCAAATCGCAGCGACGGTGTTATCGCCCTTGAATTTTATACGGAACAACACGGCGACGCCAACGCCGATGTTAAATATGCGCCTGGAGTGTCCATATTAATTGCTGTCGCAATAAAAAGAACAGCAAGGAAACCTCTTCACATGTACGCAGTGCCCACCACGACATAGGCATATATAGAAGGCGACAAGAAGCCTAAAGCTCACGCACTGAGATGCAATGCGGCAGCACAAAACGCAGATAAAACTGTGTAAAACATAACCGAATAAAGAACGGCTGAATCCGCCTCTTTTGTGATGTCGCTGCTTTTGCCGCTTGGCGGTACAGGCGCCGAGGGGAAGGGCGTGGAGATGTGCGTGCGCTAGGCGGGGCGGGATGTGGCAGGTTAGCGCACGTCTCCATTTCTACGCAAGCTGCGCTGGGTGAGCGCGGTCTCAGGTGCACATCTTGGAGGTAATCTGTGGTGGGTTCGAAGGCTAGGCGACCTGAGACAGCTGATGGCTTCGTGTTCGCAGTGTTTTCAGAGCGCCTAGATCGCAACGAAGCCAGAGGCAGCACGAAGGGGAATGCGCTCACCGTTGCTGTCCTACTTCATCACACCAGCCTTCTTTCAAATAGAGTGTCCGCGGTCATCGAGTGAGACGAGTTCAGGTTTGCCTGTGCGTTCGTGACAACTCGCTTGTTAATTTAGTTAGTAAGCGAACGTATACAGCAGTTTATGCAGCTGATAAAACAACTAACCTTACTTCGTATAGGTGTCTACTAATTTGCCATCACAATCAATGCTACGCCTTTCGGGCGAAAACCACGACATTTTATTATAACGAGACTCTAACTCACCGCCTCTTACTCCCACACATACTCACGTCTGCTCACACTCGATGACAGTCACTCACGTGATACTGAGGGAAATGAGTGTGCAACGAATATGAGCCCGTGCACTCGTCAGTGAGCACGCCGACCTATATGCTTTGACTGCGGTGGACATGCAAGCTGGAACATTGAGAGCGCAGCTCTCATCCTGTGGTGAGCGTTTTGAGCGCGGTGAGTGCGTTCACTCGTAACTGTATCGGCATCTAAGTGCCGAGTGAAACGCCGGGACAGCAGTAGAAGAGTGAACGACGTTGTTTATTGAATGCGGTTAATATACTACTGCAGGGAGAGGGAAAAGGGGTGTGTTCGTTGATAAAGACATGGGTGTTGGTTTGGCGTCCATCAACAATAACTTGTGCGCATGCAGAAGCGCGCACACGTGCGGACACGATACATCTTCCTTCCTCAAAGAATGTTGATAGAAGGTGGTTCACCGCGTGCCTATTTGTTTAAAGTTAGCATCATACGCTAGCCGCTGGGGTGGTCTTGGCTGTCGCTGGGACCTCCTAAGTGCCACGGGTGGTGGGCTTTGTTCTCTTGCTCCATCTGTGCGACCGGCTTCTGATGACGCCGTCGAGGAAACTTGCTCGTCGTCAGTGTCGCTGAATGAGACCTCTGGACTAGGGTTTTCCTTTGTTGCGAGAAGATGGCGTCTATTTCGCCGTATTGTCTTCTTGTTCTCCGTTCGAACGCAGAAGGACCGTGGACCTGCTTGCGCAATTACGGTGGCTTTCGGTGACCATGCTTTTCCTCTCACACGCACGACATCGTCAGGTTCGAGGGGCGGCAGTTGTCGATGGTTTCGAATGGTCTGGTTGTGTTTCTTCACCTGAATGGCCGGATGATGCGTGAAGTCTGGGAGCAGAGTGCGTAAACGTCTTCCCTGCAGCAACTCGCCTGGAAATCGTCCGTCTTCCAAAGGGCTTGCTCTATAATTTAACAGACCTAGCCAGAAATCTTCGTTGGCTTCCGTGGTCTTTTTAAGGATCCTTTTCACAACCTGTACACCTTTCTCCGCTAATCCGTTTGAGCACGGATATCGCGGACTTGAAGTCACATGCTCGAAGTCGTACCGTGCGGCAAACTGGGCAAACTCATGACTGGCCAACTGTGGCCCGTTGTCGGTGCATAACTGCAACGGGAGGCCATATCTTGCAAACATGGCACGGAGTGCATCGACGACGGAAGTTGTCGACAGGTCACGAAGCTCGTCCACATCTGGAAAATTAGAAGTGGCGTCATAAACACACAGGTAGTGCTTCCCGCCATACTCAAAAATATCAGCTTCAACGCGGTACCACACTTGCGTAGGTGTCTTCCTCAATATGAGTGGCTCGGCTGGTTGACTGTAGGCATGTCGCTGACAGACAGCGCACTTTTGTACAAGAGATTCAATATCAGAGTTAATGTGAGGCCAGTAGACCAACTGTCTCGCTCTTGCCTTACATTTTCCTATGCCAAGATGCCCTTCATGAATTCTTTTTAGCATTTCTGCTCGCATTTTTGCGGGAATTACCACCTTCATTCCCTTGAGAAGTATGCCGTTGACCACTGACAACTCTGACTTCATAGAAGCTAATGGCCCTTCCAAAGTTTCTCCTTGCGTAACCTTTTGCAACACTACTTTTAGATATGGATCAGACGCCGTCTCACGTGCCAGGCGTCCAGATGTCCTCTCAGAAACGAGTGATGATACCATGCTGACAGCATGAAGGTCCACGTCTGTAGTGTCCACTGGAGTGCCGTCTCCAGGACCAGGGGATCGCGACAGCATGTCCGCCAGGTTCAACTCTTTACCAGGAACAAAAGTGAGTACGTAATCGTAACGTAGCAGCCTAAGGAAGAATCGCTGCACACGTGGGGGCATTTCTGATATCGCCTTTTTTGCTATGTCGATAAGAGGACGATGATCGCTTTCGAGTGTCACTGAACGGCCATAAACGAAATGGTGAAATCTTTCGCAGCCGAACACTAATGCGAGCGCTTCTTTTTCTATTTGAGAGTACCGCTGCTCGGACGCTGTCAGGGCTTTTGAAGCATAGGCTACTGGCCTCCAATCATCATGTAGCTGCAATAAAGCTGAACCTACGCCGTCTTGCGATGCATCCGATGTAACCTTCGTGGCCCTGTTTGGGTCAAAGATTGCCAACAAAGGGGCTGCGCTCAATGACTTGCATACGTCACGCCATTCATTTTCATGTGCGGGCGTCCATTCAAATTGCACATCGTGTTTCAAAAGCGAGCGCAAAAGCGCAGTTCGCTGCGTCAGGCTGGGGGCATACTTGGAAAAATAGTTAATAACACCGAGCATCCTCTGCACAGCTTGCTTGATTTGTGGTTCCGGTAAGTCGAATGCGCTGGCAAGTAGTGACGGATCTGGCTTGATGCCCTTACTGCTGATTATGTCGCCTAGAAACTTAATCTCTTGTACGGCGAACATGCACTTCGCAGGGTTGAATGTTAGTCCCGCCAACTCAGCTGCTTTCAGTGCCTCTCGCAGGCACTGGTCATGCTCTTCTCTTGTTGTTCCCCATACAAGCACATCGTCAACATACACGCGGACGCCTGGGAGATCATCAAATATTTCGTTCAGCGCTTTCTGGAATACCTCACTGGCGGATGCTATGCCGAAGGGTAGCTGAAGGAAACGATATCGACCAAACGGTGTGGAAAATGTGCATAACATTGACGATTCGTCATCCAGAGGAATTTGATGGAATCCGGCGTTAGCGTCCAGGCGAGAGAAGAATTTTGCACCTGCCAGTTCTGCTTCGATGTCCT